>NC_072414.2:86471315-86785657 GCF_028858775.2 Pan troglodytes
TGATATTGAAAGATGAATGTTACTCCCAGTGTTTTGGCCACGTGGAACAACTCCCCTGACATTTAAAAATCTTCCCTGGTGGATCAGCCCTTGGTCTTTGGCATTGCTGGGTCTTTCCCATTTTTTCCAACTCTCTTTGTGACCCTCTCTGTACCTTTCTTATTTCTCTTTTACGCATGTAGCCCATTAAAAAGATGGTCTTTTGTCTTCAAATTTTCTAGCATTTTTTACACTCTAAATTTTATTACTTGCTTTACTTGCGCCCATTTTCTTAATTACAGTAGCTTTAGTAACAATAACACAAGATAACATTTATGGAGTGATGACTTTATTTCTGATACTGAGGGAGTAATCTCAATGAAGAAATGGAGAGAGAAAAAAGAACAGCTATGAAATCCCCACCCCAACTCACATCCACTTGCCCGAAGACTTCATTCTCAGCATGCCGTCTTCCCTGTTTCCACCCTAACCTTCAGCCCGAGTTGCCTTTACCAAGAACTCTGTGTTGATTCCTTCCCTCACTCCCATAGCTCACACCACCTTGTTAAGCTCAAGGCTTCAGGGAAATAAAAAGTCGCTTATCATCTTGAAAAGGGCTTCTGTCCCTGCTGTGTGGTATAATCGAACACAGGGCACTTATTTCCTGCCCCTTATTATCTGGTCCCTCATAGACATCTAGGTCCGCTGTTTTCTCTCTCTTTTTTAAAACTTGAAGTTCTATTATTGTGTCTATTGACACACACAGCAGAGGGCTTCCTGGATGCCCTCAAATGCCTTTGTGATAGTTCTTACTCCAAAGTGCCATTTCTTAGTGATCCTTGAGTTCAGAGCTGTCATTTGATAGCCTTGGGAACTGAGGCAATCAAAGAGCCATCTCATGTATTCTTGGTGTCCCTCTGCTTCCAAATAATTCCTGCAAACCCACGTACCTAGAAAATGTTAAACCAGAATGAGTGTCTTCTATGGTAAATGCCTAGTTCTTCTTAACAAGATGCATACTTAGAACCTCTCTGCTCATTTCTATGTATTTTCTATGGGAGGCACCAAAGAATGTAGCTACAGGGGACACATTAGAACCCTCCACTCCCCTCAAGCATGCAAAGCAAATGCCATCTACACAGCAAGAGTATTCTTGCTGAGCAAATGAGTTTTCCAACAAGTCTCATAGCAGCCTCAGCCCTCTTCCACACCCTGAAATCAGAGTGCACGCCCCAAGTGCCCTCCCTGACCCTGTGTTGCAGATGGAAGCCTCCGTGTGTCTCTCCAGTAGCTCTTAGCTACTGAATGGACTTTCATTTCCTTCCAGGGCACACAGCTGTATTCTCTGATCAGAGAAACAGTTCTCACATGCTTTCCTAATATTAACTTATTTTTCTCCAAACTTCCCATCATACCAGATAGTGTATAAACTTCCCATCATACACAGCTCATCATCGTGACAAAGCTTTAGATGGAAAAGAAAGAGAATCATCCCTTAAGCCGTGGCCTTTCTATGTGAGGTACTTATGTCCTCTCTGTTCTCAAAGAGTACACAGTCAGTGGTGGAGTCCCATGTGGGACATGGTATCTGTGGAGTGCCACATAGCATGTGAGTATGAGTCCATGGAGGGATGCATACTGGAGCAGAGCTATGCGCCAGACACCCAGGGTACACCGAGTAGGGGCACTGAACTCTGCCTGGATGAGCCAAGAAAGGACAGGGTGCCAGAGTGAAAGACCTCAAAAGGAGTAGGAGGAAAACAGTGTCTCAAAGGGTGGAATTTGAAGGATGGGTTCAAAGGAGTCTTGAAGGGGTTTCAGAGAATAAACAAGACTTTCTCAGCAAGAGAAAGAAGTAAGGAATAAAGAAAAAAAAAAGGTAGGTGGGAAATGTAAAAGGCATTGGTAGATTTATAAGTGAACAAAGAGGATAGGGTAGATTGGGGCCTGAAGGGGGACCAGGTCAGAGATCCTGGCAGGGAGGAAAAGATAGGGAGTGCGGTAGCTCGTAGAAAGGTATTAAGCATTTCTGCTCATAGCTCCTGGGAGCCACCAGAATGTTTTAAGGAGGGACTTGGGTGGATTAGATGTGTTTATTGGACCTCTCCAATACAGCCTCCAGAGGGCATCTGGACCTAGCAGTGACGTGACCAGGTAGTGACAATCCGTAGGTTGTGGCTGAGTTCAAGTAGGGCCAGACCTAGCTTGATAGGCCTGAGGAGATGAGGGACCCGATGTTTCTGAAGCGGACAATGTACTTCTGAATGTTTAGATTCTCATTAAAAGACAATGGGGCTCTGTTGGCTCATGGCTTACGAACCTAAGGAATCCTCTGTCTCTATACACAGAGCTGGAAGCAGGGACTAAACTGCCTCATGAGGGCTCTTTCTTTCTCTCTCCAATCTCTGGCTCTATTTCTGTGTTTACCCAGGCCACCGCACTCCTGTAAAAAACAACTTCATCTAAGGAAGTCCTCAGCATATCCACCTCCACCTCCACCATCACCTCCGTCTCCACTACCACCACCACCTCCACTTCAACCACCACCACCACTACCTCCACCTCCACTTTCACCTCCAGCTCCATAGTCACCTCCACCTCCACCACCTTCTCCACCTCCTCCGCCTCCACTGTCATCACGACCACCACTACCCCCTCTACTTCCACAATCACTACTACCTCCATCTCCACCATCTCCACCATCTCCACCTCCACCACCACCTTCACCATTACCATCACCACCACCACCACCCTACCTCCTCCTCCTCCACCTTCACCTCTACCACCACCACCACCACCACCCTACCTCCTCCACCTTCACCTCTACCACCTTTACCACATTCACCACATCACCGCCACTACCACCTTCACCCCACCACCACCGCCTCCTTCACCTCCATCTCTGTCTCCATCACTGCCACCACTACCTCCACCTCCACCACGACCTCCTCTGCCTCGTTCCCTTCCTCTACCACTTCCACCACTACCACCTGCTTCACCACTAAAAATAAGTACCATGCTCCAACTTGGTGCCAAGGACTGTACTGGGTGCTGAGGGCACAGAGATGAACAAAGCAGACGTCACTATCTGCCCTGAGAAGTCACAGGAATTCAGGTGAGTCAGGGCACATATGTTAAATGGTAATATATGTTTTGTTTTGGCACGAAGGCAGGCACAACTCTGCTTTTAGATTATCCTTTATCTTTGTTGATTCCTCGCTTTCTCTCTTCCCTAGCTCTGGCCACATTTCCCTACAGCTGTCATTGCTCTGAGAGTTTTCATTGGCACAAGACAGAGAACAGCTGAGCCTGCAGCTTCTATTGTCACAACTCTTTGACCAGCAGAACAGGAGAAAACTATACCTGACAGGACTCCTTCCAAAAGATTCAGCATCAATTCCATCCCAGCATCTTCCCCAGACCACAGGACCAAGTATCCCTGCTGCCTCACGACCCTTACACCTAAAGATGCAGTATGTCTCTGCGAGTCTTCCCTGAAGCCTGGACCGCAATGAGTGCCTTTCCTCCTAATCCTGGAGAGAAGAGAATTTCTGAATAGAAACCAGTGACCTTATTAACTTCAGAGAGAGAGAGCGAGAGACACTGAGTTTCAGGTCATGCCAGATTTATTACATAAGTGAGCAAGCCATAAAATGTAACGGTTTGCATTTGCTTTGTACTACTCAGTACCTGAGGGGGGAAAATTGATGTAAAACTTTTCATAACTCTTTATATTTTTGTCACACCATTAATTGGTATCCTTTGCTCATGAAGATGGTTGGTACCTCATTTAATGTTATAGTTTTATGAAAGTGACAAGTGACTTAGCGTATGTGTTTGGAACCAAAAAGTTACCTTAGAAGGCATGGGGTCCCAGTTCCTTGTTTTATATATGAGTAAACTGAGGTAAAGGAGAAGTAGTTCTCTTGTGATCACAAAACGGCAGAGCTCTGTAAGAAGTTGACCCTTAGCGCAGTGCTCTTCTATTAATGCAATCAGGTGCCTGAGCAGGATTGGCCAAACCTGAACTTGGGGGCCCATTCTGGGTTGCCTGGACAACAAGCTAGCCAGAAACAGCAGCTCTTACTCTTAGCAGGAAAGGGCTCTTCCTCACACAGGGGACTGCAATACCCTACTACCTGAGTTCTCCAGGTGTGCACAGTCAGCATTCCCTGACAACTGCAAAGTGCAGGCCCCTAAGAGCCTGATGCCTGAGGATGACCAGCCCACCCCATCCTCCTCAAGGCTCTTCTTATCCTTGCCCTGTCAAAAGAGACCTACATGGGCTGAGCACCAGGTGGCTCACACCCGTAATCCCAACACTTTGGGAGGCCAAGGCGGGCGGATCACTTGAAGTCAGGAGTTCGAGACCAGCCTGGGCAACGTGATGAAACACTGTCTCTACTAAAAAACAACAACAACAACAATTAGCTGGGCATGGTGGTGGGCACCTGTAATCCCAGCTATGTGGGAAGCTGAGGCAGGAGAATCACTTGAACCCAGGAGGCGGAGGTTGCAGTAAGCTGAGATGGCACCATTGCATTCCAGCCTGGGTGACAGAGCAAGACTCAGTCTTAAAAAAAAAAAAAAGAAAGAAAGAAAGAAAGGAGACCTACATGAGGCAGGATGGAGGGCAGAGCTGTGGAGGATGGAATGGTCACTGGAACACAGAATCCCACTGCAAGTCCTACAGCTTCTCTAGGGGACACCTAGAAAACCAGGGGGGGCCTTGCTTTCTTTTTGCTACGCTTGGCCTGATGTAAGCTTTGCCCAGTTACCTGTATTCTTAGCCCACTTTGTGTGATCTTTTGAAATGTGTTCCCAACCCTGACACCTGACAGGTGGAGATCCATCTGAGACCTACCTGGCAAGGCACACACTTAACCTCTGACCTTTAATTTTCTAATTGCAGACTAGAATTTTATCTGCTTCTAACTACTTAATAGGTCTCCAGAGAAAAATTGACGTGTGCTTTACTTATGGGCGAGGTCCTTGAAATTAAAGCATTTTATAATTTGGAGCATTCGGGTTTTGTGCCTTCATACAAGAAGCTCACTTGGCGAAAAAGTATCACCTCATTCTCTTGCTAATTCTGGGCTTATCGCACATTCAGTGTTCCATAAAGCTTGACTTGAAAGCTTTCATTTCAAACCCAATTCATATGAATTAGTGTACTACTCAAAATGTCAGGCTGCTAATAGGACATACATAGCAACTGGAAATTGAAATAAGTGCATTTTAATAGAGCTCAGAATTAGGATTTCCTCTATCTGTTTGACGTAGTATCACAATTATAATTGAACATAATTTTTTTTCTGTTGGCATTTAATGATCCTCTATCTAGAATTATCAATCATCCTGAATTCATTATACCATTTTTCAGAGGTAAAACAGAAAAAAAGAAAGAAATTCAAAGCTTTTTAATTATGGTATGAATATGGAAAATCATGTCTGTATTCTCCCTAATACAAATTAAGGGAGAAAATGGATGGATCTAAGATTATTCAATTGATCATTCTATCGAGTAACCAGTGAGATCCCATGTAATTATGGCATTACATAATAGTTATTTTCATTATGTTTAATTTTATATGAGAAAAGTTTTATGTTACCTTTTAATCTCTAAAATATAGTCTAGTTAATTATTGACAAACTACTTTTTGAGCTTTTGATAAAAGTGAATTTCTTCTCCAACCCAAATGCAATATTTATGAATGCTTGGCTGCCCTTAATATCAGTTTTTCAAAAAGTTGTGGACATTTTAAAGTAATTACTGTTCTTCACTTTAGCTTTAGTTGAACACCTGGGTCTGACTTGAGAGCTCCAAACATAAAATAAAATAGTACAAAAGTCAGAACTGCTGTCAAAAAACAATTAGGAAGCATTGTATTCTGGGCCATGAGGAAGTTAGATTATTCAGTTTCTAATTCCTGTCAGGCACAGATTCTAATATCAATGTGGACATTTCCTTATTATCGCAGATTTCCTAGACATAACCCTATTGTCAATGATAGAATTCTTTCAGGCTGTTCCTATTTCTGTTTATAACCAGAAGAGGGCAGTCAGGTTCCATGATTCAGAGATAATTGCCACTGCCTCAGAAAGTAAGATTTCCAATAAATCTCAATGATTGGAATTATGCTTTCCTTTAATAGTATTAAAGGGCGTTTATAATTACCTGAAGAGTTTTCTGCTTTTAGTAAAAACCTTACAACCTTGGTGAGATGGACACTTTCTTCAAAAGAGATGAAATGAAGGTATATATTTATTCGGATTATTTCTCCCTTGAACATGTTATTTCTGTTCCTATCAGCCTTCTTCAACATTTAGCTGGCACATGAGGGAGGGAGAAAGTCTTATCATGTAGATAGTCCTCCTAATTTATAACTTTGTGGCATTTTATAAGTAAAAAGAAATCTATTGTACAAGGCAAAGAACATTCATCAGCACTTCAGTTTCAAATCAAGAAGAGAGAGAGAATTAGAAAAAAAAGATTCACAGCAATTGAAAAACAGATATCTGCCAGAGGAACTTAAAATTCCAAAACACTTCTAGCAACACTTACTTACCATGAGAAAAAAATAATTACACTTCTAAAATAAAACTTTGAGTAAAACAATGTTAGAAGAATGTGATGTATTTTTTTCCTCCTGAGATCTCTTCTATAAGCAGTTGAAAGAAAATAAACATAAAGCTGAACACAAAATACAACAAACATTTCTGCTACCTTTTTCTCTTCTTTATTAGTAATAAAACCAGAGACTAGAAACCCCCTAATTTACTGAAAATAGAAAAACAGATATATCAGAATGAAAGCTTGAGTATTCAAAAAATAAATTATTTTTAAAGGGCCAGCCTTAATTTTAACATATAAGAAAAAGTTAATTTTAGGATGTAATTTCAATAAAACGATAGCCACAAGAGTTAACCATAATTCAGGCTACTTATTCTTGTTTGTGTTTGAAATGTTCCCTCTGTGTTAATAGTGCTTCTAATGCTATTTCTAGGTGATTGTGCAGGGAATCAGTACTGTCTGATGTGGACAAATATGTGTATACTTGTGTTTATATGTAAACTATATATATATACGTATGTGTCATATGGCTGTGTACATTTCTATCCGCTACCTGCCTACAAAATAGCTCTCTCACGGTTGTGGAATTCACCAGCCCTGCATGCACTCCTCTTGAGGCCTGTGGATTAACTAGGAATCCAGGTGATTTTCTATTTGATCCATGCCTGCAGCCCCTGGCCCACCGTTCCTGTAGATGCTGCCTCCAGAAAGAGCCGCCTCTGAAAGTGACCTTGCTCAGCAAATGCCTATTGGCTTACACAGAAGTAGCAATGCCTTTCCCAGAAGAGGCGCTGCAACTGGTGCTGCTGTAAAGATGGGTATGGGATCTGGGGTGGGAGGGAAGAGAGAGGAGGGACGCAGCTTGCCAAGTCGCTTGGGCTACTTATAAACAAACTTAGCCATTGTTTCCCAAGCCCTTTACAGTGGAGAGGGGAGCTGGACACACACTGTGTCCTGGACTCTATTTATGTTCTGTGCTTGGGGAGAGCTGCTTTTAAGAGACTGATTCGGTTTGGAAGATGATTTCCATCAGCTACTTTTAAAAGATACGTGCTATTTCAGCACAAAGCTGAAGCCCCTGTTAGAGCTGCACTAGGGATTAAGAAACGGCATGTATTTTAATGCCTTATGAATAGGAGTAGCTGATAAAAGAGGCTCTTGTTACCACTGCTACATTTAAATGTGAAAAGCAGCTGCTTCTCGGGAGGAGGGGGTAGGGGAGAGGAGAAGAGATATATTATTTTCATAGGGATTTAATTTTCAGACTACACTGAAACCATAGAATACCATTGGCCATTCTCTTATCGGCGGCTCTCTAATCGTACTGAGATCTGTAAGATTGTGGAGAGGGAAGGAGAGGGACTGGGAGGCAGAGAAAGGGATTGTGTGTAGCGATGAGGCTGGCCATTTTCATCTGCGTGTATGTTTTGAACCTCAGATCAAAACGCACGCGTGGTATTTTCTTCTTCTCTTAGGAGCATTAACCCTTTAAACTTTCAAAATGCCAGGCAATTAAAGAGTTTGATGCAACTATGCTGTCTTCAGAGCATGCAATTTTTCGATAGGCCCTGAGAATAAGATGACCACTGAGACCTCATGACAGAATATGGAGCAGGTGTACGCGCCTGTGGCCAGGTCGGGGCAGGGGGCATGAAAGAGGGTCTCTTCCAACATTTCAGAGACAAGGATTTCAGGTAGAATCCAGGACGTATTATGAATCCAACAGAGAAAGGCTCTTTCTGCAAATCTTATGACCACGGGAAGCTGATGATATAAATAAGACCTAGGATTATTAAACAAACTAGCAGGTATTTGCCAAATACTATCAGTATTTGAAGAAATATGACTAAAGAATATAGATATTTTGAATGAATCAATCAATCTGGGCACCATTATTTTTCTCTCCATATTATCACTTAATAGCCTGGTTTTGTTTATTCTCGTGTTGGACTTATTGAAATTGATCGCTAATGAATTTTCTGTGTGTTTGACCCCTGACCTGCCCATGAGGTTTCTAAAGTACTTCTTAAGAAACCTAGGGTTTTGCTCCAAGACATTGTGAAGACATCTTTCGGATAAGAATTAGTTGCCTTTGGCCGGGCGCAGTGGCTTACATCTGTAATTCTAGCACTTTGGGAGGCCAAGGCGGGCGGATCAAAAAAAATTAGCCAGGTGTGGTGGCGGGTGCCTGTAGTCCCAGCTACTCAGGAGTCTGAGGCAGGAACGTCACTTGAACCCAGGAGGCGGAACTTGCAGTGAGCCGAGATCGCACCACTGCACTCCAGCCTGGACGACAACGAGAGACTCCATCTCAAAAAAAAAAAAAAAAGAATTAGTTGCCTTCCCCATAACTACTCTTACTCTTTCTAATTTTTTGTAGTATCGCCATTATCCAATGGTTTAACTCCAGAAGTTAAAGGATTAAAAACAAGTCTGGGAGTGATAAATCGGTAGTTCTCACCTAAGTTATAATGAAGGGTAATTCACATGTAGAAGATGGTTTGACAGCTCTAGCCCACGTGCTTAGACACTTGAATCTAAATGAAACCAATGAATCATTTGAAGCCAAAGTATAACCCCGGCTGTCTTTGCACATGATGTGCAGGTGGATAGACTTTGAGACTGTCCTCTATCAACCAAGAGCTAAAAGAGGAAAGAGGAAAAAGGGCAAATATCCAGCTTCCCTGCCACACATCAGAAAGCCAGAAACAGGTGGCAAGATGCTTCCTGCTCCCAAGCACAACCAGGCTGGCCGCCCACAGCCACCCTGCACTGCTCTCGCACCTGCCCAACCTGTGCTTGTAATCAGACAGGGGGCATCCCTGGCCTGGGTGGTCCTGCTGGCTAGGCTCTGAGTGGTCAAGTTCCTGGCAGCCTGGGTTGCTGGAGAAAGCCACTTTGGGATATTAATCACAGCAAACGAATGCACTCTCCTGGCTCATGCATGGGGCACATGCCTAATCATGGGCTGAATAATGTTAAAAGAATGTAATTTGCTTCCCCTAAAATCTCTTCTAGAACAGCTACCGCAATCGGGTTCAATCAATATTTTGATTTCCTGACCCAATTTCTCCGCACATGAAAAGTAAAAGCCAGCAATCCAGCTTCACCAGGTACCACTGCAAAGCGAGTAAAAGAGACAAGCAGGGAGAAAGAGCTGGAGCCAGCACCAACGGCCGGGCAAGTCTAAGGAAGTGGCTCAGCACCCAATTGTGAGCTCTGAGAAAGCTGTTGCTGAAGGCTGGTCTGATGCCTCCGGCACTGATGCCCATCCCTGTTCTCTGCGCAGTCGCCACTGCTGCTCCAGCCAACATCTCCGCTTGCTTCTGAGATCTCTTGCTTGCATTCTTCCTTTTTGCCCCTCCTCTTCCCCCTCTCCTTCTTCTTCGCTTTTTTTTTTTTTTTTTAACTTGGCTATGGAACATTAGGTTTGACGAAGGGAAAGCAATTCAACATCTTTTAACTGAAGGAGGTTGATTTTCATTTGCTACCAAATGGCTCATTTTTACCTTTTTAGCTCCTGGAAGAGTAAAAAGTGAGAGGTCAGCCCTGCATCACCATGGCAACCCAGGCAGCTCGGGCCTGGAGCGGATGAAGGGAGGTGATAATGGCAGGGAAGATTGTCCCCTTACTTGGCATTTTTCTCCCCATTCAGGGATGTGCCTGGTTGTATAAAAACAATTATGTCGTTTTAGGACTCTAAGTTTTAAAATTTGGCTGCTGTATTGTCTGGTCCAGGGCTCTGACCTCGTGTGGATCTGTGTGGGTTTCGGTTTGTGTTTGAGACCATCCTTGCCTTCATCAATGCCCACAGGGTCTTCAGTCCCACCAGCCACATCATGCATGTCCTACCCTGGCAAAATCTGTCCTTCCATGTAAGAATCCACCTGCTGGTGTCCAGAAAGCCAAAAATCTTAACGAAGAGAGAATCTGGCGCTTGTCAGTGGAAATCCAGTATAGCAGGCCCCAGACTCAGCACATGGCACCTCACTGGAGCCTATCTGCAAAAAGGTCTTAATGCTATTCCAGAAGAAAGAGAAATCAAAATGACAAGCATGCCGCAATGGCCATATTCAACCCTGCAGGAGAAGCCTGGGTCAGAGCAGGAAGGAATTTCCATGACCTCTCAACTCATGAACTCAAATGTCCACCACATTCAGCCCAATGCAGTCCTTGGTAAATGGGAGAAATAAAGAACATGCATTAACACCTGTGGGTACCAGGCACTGTGCTGGGTTTTGTAATATCTTATTGCCTCTGAGCCTCTCAGTAATTGTATGAGGTGGGTAGTTTAATTTTTTAATCTTTGTTTTACAGATTACGAAGTTTAGAAGTGTTAACAGATGGGCCTAGGGTCGCAGATTCTGACGTGGGCTCCGTTCATGTTCTAACTGGGTCCTCTCTCCAGGATAATTAATATGATCCCAATGTATGAATAATAACTTCGTGTCAGAAGACCAGAGTTGGTGCTTTTGCTCGTTAGTTCATTCATTGAGTTGCAATACAACTATCAATTAGCTGCTGTAATTTCAGGACAATTCAGGTGCTTGAGAGAAGTTGATAGGGAGACAGTGATGCTGTTCTCTAAGAACTGGAGCCAAATGGTTTGAAGCTCAGTGATGTGAACTTGGACAAGACATTCAGCAGGATTGAGGTTCAACTTTCTCACCCGTGAAACGGGTGTATTAATATTTATCTCAAGAAGCATTGTGAGTGACCATAAAAGAGAGGCCCTTGTCAGGTGCCTATCAGGGTGCCTGGCTCACTGAGGAAGATGCTCAGTAAATATCTGCTCTCATTCCCTTCACCTTCCTTGCCCTCCACCTCACTGCTGCCGTGTGGCATTCTCTTCTGTCCTAGTGTGAGGCTGGTCACCTCCCTGCCCTCAGAGCAACCATGCTCCCTTCTAAGTTGCACGTGCCCGGCATCTAGCAGTCAGGATAGACCTTTAAAGACCCAGCTCTACTCGTAGGATTGGGGAAGGGTTGCAGAGCAGCCAGGCCCGGAGCAAAGAGAGGGAGATGCTTTGCTATTTACAGTCCTCATGGAGGCCATCTCAAAAGAGGAGACTGCCTCACTCCCTTACCCTTCTCTGTCTCTCTTTTAATAGCCCTCAGTGGTGGCTATGAGTTCTCCAGGGTAGTCTCTCTGCTTATCATTTGCGCAAGCTCAGAGGGCCTTGCACAGTTTGGAGCTCTTCTATGCTCTCCTATTCGGGGGAAGTTTCAAAGCCATTTCAGATTGAACTGGGCTTTATAAATCCCAATCAGAGCTGGCCCTGAAGGACTTGACAAGGTTGTCTCAGCTAAATGGCAACTGCTCAATTTTCAGAAAGGAAAGGCACAAAGGATCACTAGGCAATCCTTTCTTTTTAATACAGTTTGAGTTACAGATGCAAAAAAATAATGCAAAAATCATCAGCCTGATCTAATTCTAAGGCTATGGAAAGGGTGAGTGACATCCATAAAATATTAATAATGTGTTGCACTGGCAGCAAAACCTGTGCTGAGTTTCAGCTCAGACCATTTAGCCAAATGTTGCCTTATTATTGTAATGTTCAGAGTCGAATTCTCAGTCACAAGCACCCTAATCTGAAAGACTCTCTTCTTGACTCCACTCCTCTCCTGCCCATCCCTGACCCCACCTCCTTCTCCTGCCCTCCTCATAGATGAAGATGTATATGGTGCGCCAGTGCTGTGAATCACACAGGAAATCAGCCCTTTTGCAGCCAAAAAACTAAGAGGAAAGATAAAACTGACACCTAAATATGATAAAAAGGAGCATATGGCATAAGATCAGGAAAAGTAAAAATTAAGAATAGTGATAGTTCACGCTCAGGTCTGGGCTTAATACTCACGTTATCAAAGATGGCTTCACTGATGTCTCACTGTGCCTTGGCTATCTCTTTATGACGTTGTATTGCTGTGTTTTACTTGTGTGGTTGTTGACTTACTGTTTGTCTCACCAAGATGTAAGTTTCCAGAGGGCAGGCCCTGTGTTTGTCTGGTTTTCCATGGTATTGCTGTGGGGTTCCCTTAGGAAGAGATAGAAGCACGGGGATAGGGTAAAGAGAAAATCAGTCTCCTAGGCCAAGGAGCCATCCAGTGGAAATACCCAGAGGTGGGAAGAGTGGTGTAACCTGTGTGTCTGACAGGTAAATTAGCATGAAGGAGACTCTTGGGCAGTGGCCAGGGAAGGCACTGTGCGGTCAAATCCTGAAGTATTATGTGTGTTAGAGCCATGGGGGCGTGGCAAGCTGCCAAGATTAGACTTTAGTATTGAGACCAGAGGGATAATGTGGTGAGAGTATGTCAGTGTTTTTGAAACTGGATAAATGTATTGAGTAGAAGAATGTTTTAAGACTGAAGGATAGCTAAAACAATTTGTCATGGAATATTATTCATCCATTTAGCAAATGCTGATTGAGTGCCAGCCGTATGCCAGTCACCACTCAGGCTGCGAAGATTCACCACAAGACAGGCCCAGGCATGAGACGGAGCTTATGATCTGGAGGAGACAGACAGGCAACGAACACACAATAAGCAAATGAGCAACAAATCAACAAACAGGCTGATCATTTCAGAAAATGAATGAGGGAGAGCTGGACAGCTGGAGGAGATGGCAGTGACAGTCAGACTCAGGTAATGGAGAGGCTCATCAGCCACAGCAAGGGATTTGGATTTTATGCCAAATGCAATAGGAAGTGATTGGCGAGTGTTAAGCAGAGGAGGGGCAGGGTCTGATTTATAAAAACATCCTATGGCTTGTTCTATGAAGGATGGGTTTTGGAGGGCTCCAGGGGACAGAGGAAGTAAGAAGATTAGTTGGGGAATGACACAGTACATAATCCAGAGCAGAGATGATGGTGGGGTGGCAAGGCGTGGAATGCAGGACAAGTTCTAGAAGTAGAGACCACAGGACTTATCCTTTGGGATAAAAGGAAAGAAAATAATCTTAGATAAGTCAGTTTGGTCCCAGAGCTACCAAGTGAAGAGTGGTACCAATTTATTAGATTTGGAGACTTGGGGAGAAGTATGTTTTTATGGGAAAGACTCAGGACTTCTGTTTAAATATGATACACCTGGCTATGAGAAAGTATACTGACAAAGTAGCTGGACATGGTGATTCACACCTGTAATCCAAAACTTTGGGAGGCTGAGGTCAGGAGTTCAAGACCAACCTGGGCAACATAGCAAGATCCTATCTCTACAAAAAAAGTAGCCAGGTGTGGTGGGGCACACATATAGTCCCAAGCTACTCAGGAGGTTGAAGCAGGAAAGGATATTCTTGCTATACTATCAAGTAAAAATGTAGAAAACACAATTACATATACATATGTTAAGGAAGCAGGATATATATTGCTAATATATATTTTTGTGGGTGAATGTTATAGTAAATACTTTCTTCATTGTAATTTCTGTATTCTCTAAAGTTTTACAATAAACAGTATTACTTTTTTGAGCTAAAAAATGCTCTTAAGTCATCACAGGGAAATGTTATTTTGCTTCAATCTCACTCTTAATTGCTTTAATTCAGCTTTAGACTCTTTCCTAGGAAATTAAAACAAAAAACCCAAAACATAAAAGAATAAAATGTAAGTAGAAACATTAAGATAGATAATAAATGAGACAACAGTAGATAACTACTCTGAAAGATACTAACATGACAGGCCTGAAGTCATCCTAGTGCTCTAGAGAAGAATGAGATTCCAGGGGCTAACAAGGGGATAAGTTCTTAGTTTCTCATCATCATCTACACGTCTTGAATAAGATAGAATGAAGATCTCCTGGGGCAGAACCATCTGACTGTATCCCTCTTGCAGCTATCAGCTATCGTGAGTTAAAACAGATTCTTAATGCTGATCCCAGCCTCCTTTTCAACAAGGACCCAGAAAACTATTTTCAATCCATTATTAATGAAGTTGGGGGACCTCCATTCTTGTCAACAAGCCTTGATTTTATTCCATTTCAGATGTTGGAGTCATACTATTTAAATCATCTGAGAATTCATGTTTCCTTTGGGAGCTAATGTATACTGTTTTTACACTTCTACTCTCAGGGACTTAATTCTTTCTAACATAGCACTCTTGTTTTCCAGATGGAAATGAAAAAACTAAAGAACAGTACTCTGCAAATGATCTAGTGTGATGATAAGAGAAAGTAAGAGAGGTCAATTTTGGCTAAATAAAACAGAATTTGATGTGTTTTTTAAAAAATGAAATAATTTTGGAGAAGCTCTTGCAATTATGAAATATTATTTACTTGTTTAACAAATCCAGATGAAGAACTTTTCAAAACTCTATGGGAAGCAGCAGAGTCGAGTTGAAGGAGCTGGAAGACGGCCATTAGAATGGTCTTTATTCTTCCACCAGTTGAAGGAGGTTGGAAGATGAATCTTGCTGAACTTCAGCATATGGGAAACGACCTCGGGGCTACCTGAGTATTCCATCTTGTAATGTTGATAAAAGAACCAAATGAAACAGCATGCAGTGAAGAATTTTGTAAGTCCTAAGTAAGTACACAAATGTGATGTGGAATGTGATCATAGCTTTAGAAAGCATTGGCTGTTATTAGAAACCTCTATAATGCCAATAAAGAAAGTTGATGGACTTTCTGAGAATAAATCTGAGAAGTTGTTTCTTCTTTTCCTTCTCTTTTCTTATTCTTCTCTTCTTCACTCTTTCTTATCTTAATTTCCAATTTAAATCATGGGATAAATTATAATTGTTACATATCAATAAAGCATTTTTAGGCTGATGAGTAACAAATGTTTAACTCTAAATCTAGATTGGACAAACCAATGATCTTCAAATGCTGCCTTCTCTTTTAAGCCCTTCCTAATTGTCCTAAAAATGTAATTGTTGTTGCTTTTCTGAATTTTTATAGCAATTTGTTTGCAGCTCTATTTACTATATTCCTTATTTACCTTCTTTCCAGTTTTCCTCCCACTAGAGTTTTGGTTCTTTGAATAGAGATACCAAATCTAACTCATTTTTCTGTACCTTCAGTGACAATCACAAAACAGGAGCTAAATATAAAATTATTCAATAGAATTCATTTTTTAAAACATTGTCAGGAGCCTCCTATCTGCTCAGCTCTGCATAGAGTACAAATCAGCGGCTCCATTTGAAACTACATTCAAATAGTCTCATAAAGAGGAGATTTATAGGAAAGAATTCAAGAGTTTCCTAAATTACTATGTAATTGAAGTTTACATTTTTCAAAACTGAAAGCCAAAATCTAAGGATCAACATTTATTTCAAGTAACCAGCAGCACCCAGTTGCGGCTCAAAGAGAAGGATGCTGCCTTATACATCTACCAAGCTCACATCATCAGTACCAGACATGCAGCGGTTTTTCATGGGAGTTTAGAGTTTGACCTGACACTCTCTACTCTTCTACGTTAGGTCCCTTTGAGGACATTGGTTAAGGGCTAATCTTCTCTTTGGAGATTGGCCTTTCTGATTTTTTTGTTTGTTTGTTTGTTTGTTTGTTTGTTTTCCTCTTCTCAGAGCCCTCACTCTCTGCTAGCCTTGTCTGGGGTGGCTGCCTTAAGGCCAGGCAGAAGGCAGCAGACAGAGAAATAGTAACTGTCCGAAAATCATTTATCAAGACTCGCAAAGGAATTCCCAAGCTAGTCATGTTTCTCCTATTTTCCCCCTGGTTTCCAGGTAGTACTAAGGAGCTGTCCAACCTTCCACATCAGCATAGGTTTTTTCCAAACCTGTCTTTGAATGTCCAGGCCTTCCTATATCCTTCCAGTCTCCCAGCTCCCAGGCTGATTGAGGAGTGTTGCTCTGCTTCCTTGTTGCCCAGTTCATCCTCTGTCCTCACCTTTGCCCCACACGATGGCAATGGTTGGGCTTAGCTTTGAGCTGTTGAAATCTGGGAAGAAGTCTGTTCCTCTCCCCAGAGTTTAGCATGCATCCTGTGTCATGTGTACACTAGGTATTCAATAAATATTTGTTGAATAAATAACTTCTAGCAACCAGAAGTAGTCTGTCCTTCCCTTCCTATACTCATGCTTCACTTTCATGCCATTTTCTTAAATCTTAGCCCTTTTAAACTGACATTAGACTTTAGCCTACCTGATATCAGCATCCTATCTAATATATCCAACTGAAGAGAAAGTTGTCTGAGCATAGATTCCAGGTCTCTTCAATTTTTAACCTTTAAAAACTTAATCTTTTCCTCAACAAAACACTGTCGAGCTTTTCTCATATGTCAGAAATACATAGAAGTTTGAGCCAGTGGTAGATAAGATAGACACAGAATTCCTACCCTGAAGGACTATGAAGTCTGTTAGAAGAGACCCGCCTCTAAAATATAATGTGAAGATTATGTGAGTGAGATGCAAGCAGGATTCTACGGGAGCACCACATCTTGCATTAATTCATTCATCATTTCTACAGAGCAGCAATTTTGTCAAACCTGGTGTCAAATAGCTGTGATACAAAAAGTTTGGCATACTCTCTGTCTTCAAGGTGTTTAAAAGAGAGTAGCAGAGATTAGTGCTTACCTGAATGGTTATTTTATGACATTTAATGTATTTTAGTGCTAAACATATGCACCCATTGTTATAGAATGCCAAAGAATGAATGAAGGAAGATACTTGAGTTTAAGTTTTTAAGAAAGGAACAGATTTACCAGGGAACCCTGGTGGGTCAGCTCATGAATGCTGGTGAGCCTTCCTAAAGGGTTTAAGACATCATCTTTTGAAGAACTGGGAGGCACTGATGGTTTTTAAGAGGGGAAATGACATAATCTGATTTGTGTTGCAGATAGATGGCTCTGCTGGAGAATAAGATAGATGGGTTGAGGGGAGAGAAACCCACAACAGTGACAACAGTTGGAAGGGGCTGCAATTGTCCAGGCTTCCAATAAATATTTGTTTTTAAAGAGACCAACATCAGAAGACCTCGCTGTGCATTGAGGCCCCTGAGAAAGGAGTCAAGCATGTCGGGGTGGCACGTACTAGGCAGGAGAGAGACAGCGTTGCCCTGGCCGCCCCTTCATGCCTGGCGTCCCACAGAGGAAACCCCTGAAGCTCAGGCAAGCTCCATGCCCAGAAGGCACTTTATTGATGTCCCTTTCCAAACATAAAATGTAGTCCAAAATTCCAGGATGATTGGATAAATTTGTAAATATAATCAAAACATGTTTTTACTTGGTTTCCAGGATGAAATTGGAAAAATAATGCTCAAGCGGGTTGGGGCTGTAGAAATTCATCTGTTCTTTATTCTGTCTGTTTTTTTTCTGGTTCCAGGCCAATCAGCTTAGAATGAGAGACAGTTAGAACCAGATTATGCAGCCATTTTAGTTCCTAGGGGACTTGGGCGATAGCAAAAATATGTACCTCAGACTAGACAGGCTCCGTAGCTTAGAACTAGGATACCTGTGGTTGTTAGAAAGACAGAGTACTTTTCAGCTGGGCGTGGTGGCTCATGCCTGTAATCCCAGCACTTTGGGAGGCCCAGGCAGGCGGATCACCTCAGGTCAGGAGTTCAAGACAAGCCTGGCCAACATGGTGAAATGCCGTCTCTACTAAAAATACAAAAATTAGCCAGGTATGGTGGCAGGTGCCTGTAATCCCAGCTACTTGGGAGGCTGAGGCAGGAGAATCACTTGAACCCGGGAGGCAGAGGTTGCAGTGAGCGGAGATCATGCCATTGTACTCCAGCCTTGGGGACAAGAGCAAGACTTCATCTCAAAAAAAAAAAAAAAAGAAAGAAAGAAAGAAAGAGTACTTTTCTTCCAATCTGAGATCTAGAAATAATTTCAGAGGAGACTGGATAACTCAGATGTCTTGAGTATCGTTTTATGTGTCCAAAGTGTGTGTTACTATGAGGCTTACTCTGACCTCTCAGAACCATTACAAGCCCACCTTGAGGCCCACTCTCAGAATGATATGATCCAGCCCCCTCAGGCTTCCCTATGCCATGGTGTTCATGACATCAGAAGTCAAAGAGGTCATGGGTATGACTTTGACACCTGGAGGTTGGTACACTTACACTGATAAACCTAATTCCTTATGAGAAGCTAGATGAGTTAACATGAATGATGAAAGGAAAACAAAGAAAAAGCAAACAGCATGCTTATGACAGCCGTTCTGCCAAGTGCTTCTCATGGATTGTATTGATTTTTCACAACAATTTACAGAGATTTGTTACTGCCATCCACCCCCTTTTTACAGAGGAGGATACCGAGGGCTAGAAACATACATGATTTTCCCAAGGTTATCAGCCAGTAATTTATTGAAGGAGCCAGGATGGGAACACAGATGGTCTGACTCCACAACTAGGCTGTAAGGTGAATTTACCATCGAATGTTTAGGGAGAAGTTATGTCATTTCAGTTGTAGCTAGTTGAACTTGTGTCAGGAGATGAAACTTATAGTGATAGAAGGAGGAAACCAAGACACATGACTGTTAGAGAAACAGTTCCTGCTCTTCATTTAGCATTGTTATATTAACAAGTAGATGCAAGGCAAAGTGCTGGTAAGGCTGTCAAAAATCAGTGCAGCATGCAGCCGCAGAACCAAGACGTTTTCATAAGGGCTATCAAATGCAATACTGATGATCAAGATTATTCCAAGAATCAAAGAAGCATCCTTTGACAACATTTCTGAAAGCAAAATAAAAAAATGTTTAGAAAGCTGCAGAACCCAGTGAAATTCAGGCAGGAATGTTGACCTTGGAGGTTTTTCAACTGGGCTGAACACTTTATATTCCATGGCTCAGAAGTTCCCTAGCTTGTGTTTGGGAAAAAAACGTACAACACTTGGGATCTCAGCCTTTGTTTTTAAGCTCTAGAACTGGGTCTTCAACCCTTTTCTGTAGGTGACTAGATAGTCACTTTGCAGGCCATAGAGACTGTGGCATGACTGCTCAGCTCTGTCTACTGCTGTAGCAGGAAAGCAGCCATATATCCTAAGGAAATGACTAGGCACGGCTCTATTCCCATATTATTTTATTTACACAAACATGTGGTGGGCTGGATTTGGCCTGCAGGCCATAGTTTGCCAAAACGCCTCAATAACCATGTTAAGGTGGGGTCAGAAAAGAAACTAGTCAGTCATTGAACAAATATTTAGTAAGTGTCCAATGTCCACTATAAGCCCCGTAAAAGTTCACAGTGTAATATAAGAGACAGATGTATAGGAAGTTAATTACAATAACTACAAATACTATGACTGGAGAAATTAAAGGTGCTGAAGCCTTCTGAAGGAGAGAGCCGATAAATTCTCCTGGGAAGTTAGAGCAGATTTCATGGAGGGAGTGACATTTTAACCAGGCCAACCTTTCTCCCTTCCGCACCCTTGGGAGACAATTCTACTTCCACACTATTCTCATCAACCCCAGACACGGCATCAGAATCCTACTGAACACAGACTCAGGAAAACATTGCCAATCAACATTGCATTTACCAAGTGAACTGTAATCTATTCCCACTCCACTTCTTGAAGGATGGATAGGAGATCCCTAGCAAAGAAGGAAGACATTAGATACAACAGGCACATGGCTGGTGGGGAGACGGGGTGGATACAAGGCAAGGACTGCCTGCAAAATGTCACTGAAAAAGAAGCATGTAATTAAGAGCAGAGAGGTGCCAGAGGTAATGATGGATGTGAGGGCTGTGATCAAGGTCTCTATGTAGTGCTGTGATTCTGCTTATAGTTATAAAAGTCTGGAGGCAATATAAAAGCTAAAGGAAAAGGCAATCTTGGGGAGTAATGGAGAGCAAGAGTAGCACTGTTTACAGGCTGCTATAATAATCTGCAAGAAATAACAAATGCCGGGCATGGTGGCTCATGCCTGTAATCCCAGCGCTTTGGGAGGTTGAGTCAGGAGGATCACTTGAGCCAAGAGTTGGAGACCAGCCTGGACAATGTAGTGAAACCCTGCCCCTACAAAAATTTAAAAATTAGCCAGGCATGGTGGGGTGCACCTGTAGTCCCAGCTACTCCAGAGGCTGAGATGGGAGGATCGCGTGAGCCTGGGATGCGGAGGTAGCAGAGAGCCGAGACTGCACCAGTGCACTCCAGCCTGGGTGACAGAATGAGATGCTGTCTTAAAAACATTAAAAATAAAAGGCTGGGCGCGGTGGCTCACGCCTGTAATCCCAGTACTTTGGGAGGCTGAGGCGGGTGGATCACGAGGTCAGGAAATCAAGACCATCCTGGCTAACACGGTGAAACCCTGTCTCTATGAAAAATACAAAAACTTAGCTGGGCATGGTGGCAGGCGCCTGTAGTCCCAGCTCCTCAGGAGGCTGAGGCAGGAGAATGGCCTGAACTCGGGAGGCGGAGATTGCAGTGAGCCGAGATCGCGCCACTGCACTCACTCTAGCCTGGGAGAGAGAGCGAGACTCTGTCTCAAAATAAATAAATAAATAAATAAAATAAATGAAAAAGAAAGAAGAGAAAAACAGAAATAACAAAGATCTGTCCTAAGATATTGGTGATAGGGATAAAGAAGAGAAAATCTATTTTTAAAAATCACTAAAGGCACAGAATTTGCAGTTCTTGGCTATCAAATTGGACATGGTACTGAGAGGTAGAAAAGAGCACAGGATCATTTCGCATCCTTCAATCAGATCCGTGACTAGATTGGCACAAGAAAGAAACACAATCAAGCCAATACTCCTAATGTCCTGATGTGTAACGAACCCTTGAAAATCCATGCAAAGCAAAACTTTGGAAAGAAAGAAACATCAGCCTTGGAAGCTGGGGAAAACCTCAGCTGATTTTAATTTTTCATTCCCACTACTTTATACTGCAGCCACAGTATAAGCCACAATCGAATAAGACATTGCATCCCTCCCGTTAGCTCATTAGCAATGAAGGATCTGATCTTTAAAAGAAAAATTGGGAAATTTCGCCACAGATGGGAATGCCTTGATTACATGGTGAGGCTGTTACTGCACACTCAGCAACAGGTGCTGCTGTCTTTGTAGAACCCTGTGTTTCAACAGACTCGCTGAGACTCAGACATGGTTGGTGAATAACAATTCACACTGATTGCAAAACCCTGATCTTGTTTTTCTTCTATTTTCCTCTAATATCGAGCAAGTGGAGGTACTATGTCCCATTCCAGCTATTTTAAACATGCACTCATGAGTTTTTTCGGCTCAGAAAGTCTTATCTCCAACCATACCTTTTTATTTCCTTGCCATCTTATGGGCCTCAGATAATGTGCAGATCTCCTTGCAACAATGAAGAGAGAATATCCTTCCAGAGAAACACTGGAAACATGAGATGGTTATCTTTAATAATCTGGAAGTGCCTAATGTCACCTTTTGAAAAAAAAAGAAGCTGATAAATAGCTCCATTTTTTATTTGTGGGAAGTTAGTGATAAATTCAGAGAGTGTGAGCAGATGCAGTGACAGGTGACAGCCCATTTTGTATATGTGGATGTGTGTATTGAGGGCATCTCTAGCCTTAAAAACATGAATAGAGGTTGCAGTTACATGAACCGAATACAGAGAATGCTTGGTGAATTTAAGAGATATGTATCGTAGGTCTTTCTCGCTTTATAGAAGCAACTGCCAGATTGAGTAATATTGTTCTTCCTTGAAAAATACATATGAGACACAACAGCCCCCATGAATGGCCATCTCTCTTGTATTTGTAGAGAAAGAAGAATTCGTTTGCAATGCACTTTTTTGGTTTTTTGTTTGTTTGTTTTGAGACCGAGTCTCGCTGTGTCGCTCAGGCTAGAGTGCGGTGCTGTAATCTTGGCTCACGGCAACCTCCACCTTCTGAGATACCTCAGCCTCCTGAGTAGCTGGGATTATAGGTGTGCACCACCACACCCAGCTAGTTTTTTGTATTTTAGGAGAGACAGTTTCACCATGTTAGCCAGACTGGTCTTGAACTCCTGGCCTCAAGCGATCCACCCAACTCAGCCTCCAAAGTGCTGGCATTACAGAGGTAAGCCACTGCACCTGGCCTGTAATGCACTTTTAATAGTCTTATCCAGTGGAATCTAAGACATGCCTCACCCATTGACAAAAGTTCATATGTTTACTTTTAGCATTATATCCTTTCAAAAAGGCTGATGGCCATATTAACTTAAACTCTGAAAGTCTATATGTGCATAAAAACTTGCCCCTCCCCACAAAATCATAAATTTTAAAGTCAACCTTCAATTACAATAATTAACAAGCATCTTCAACACACTTCATTCAAACTTCCAAAAATGCCTTTTTATTTAATGTTTGGCTCAGTCCTTATGAGGTAATATGGTCTTGGAGAAGTTGCTAAATCTCTCTTTAACTCAATTTTTGCATTTATATATCGGAGATAATTTCAATATGTACCTTGCAAGATTTTCAGAAGTAGAGAGAAATATCTTAAAAATGGAACTCACTGCCTGGAAGATAGCAAGAAAGCAATAAACAGTAACTATGAAGATCCTCGTGGTGACTGCGATCTAAACAATGAAATTAACAATGCCTATAGACCTTCCCAGGCCTGGTGAGCTACTTTAGTTTACTACTATCTTGTGGATACACATATGTTTTTGGAAGATACAAAGCTAAATGCTCAATGACCACTTTCAAAAAAAAAAAATGTATAATGCTCTTGCTCTTTGCTACTGACCCTTTTTTTAATGACCTCTTTACCTCCCCATTCCCCACTTAGACCCATTAGCAGGATGTGCTGCAATATGCTGCTTGTCATCTGTTTCAAAGACACAGTGATGGGATACAGGTACGCCAGATGGATAAATCTAGTGTGACTAATTATTGTGTATTTGCCTTTAATTATTATCATTTATTACCAGAGGAAAGACAATAGAGGTTCTCTGACTTAGAAGAAACTGTCGGCAGCCGGGAAGTTATTCTTGTAACATTAATGAGTACAGCTAAATTTTCATTCTTCGCAAAAAGCAAAGAAAAGACAAGCATATACATATGATGAAGGAAGGAAGGAGGGAAGGAAGGAAATGTTGCTTGCTTTAACATTTAATCTAGTTTGTTATAATAAATATCGAACTATAACTTTAAAAAAAATTTACAGAGAATTTTAGATGTTGACTCAGACTAGCTTTTCTGGTCTTTTGCAGAACAATACTTCAAATAATTAGGCCAACAAGTGTGTGCTGTTAATTGAGGTTTAGAGAAGGAATTTGAACCTCGAAAGTCATCCTCAGATTTTGAAAAAAATAGGTATTTGTGTAAGTCTCTCTTCGCTATTTTCAGTTTTTTCACTATCACATCGTATTTTTAAAGATTTGTTTTACTCATTATTTGATTCAATCATAATAAAGATAATTTGAAAAACATAAAAGGAAGGCTTTTATCCTCAAGTTAAAGAACTAAGCACTTAGTGAGAAACTTTCAGGAGAAAAGTTGACACTTGAGTAAACCTCCTTCTTCTTCTCCTTCTCCTTCTTCTTCTCCTTCTCCTTCTTTCTCTTCTTTTTTTGAGACAGAATCTTGCTTTGTTGCCCAGGCTGGAGTGTCGTGGTGTGATCTTGGCTCACTGCAACCTCCAACTCCCAGGTTCAAGCAATTCTCCTGCCTCAGCCTCCCCAGTAGCTGGGATTACAGGCCCCCACCACCAAGTACAGCTCATTTTTGTATTTTTAGTAGAGATGGGGTTTCGCCATGTTGGTCAGGCTGGTCTCGAACTCCTGACCTCAAGTGATCCACCCACCTCAGCCTCCCAAAGTGCTGGGATTACAGGCATGAGCCACCGTGCCTGACCTGAAGTAAACTTCTTATTTAGATATGCATATACATTATAGTGGAGCTTAAAATCAACATACAGGGTTTGACATATTGACATGCCCAAACCCCAAAATAGCTACAACTCCTCTGACGCTGGATAATGAATTGGAAGAAATTTCAATGAGAAAATAACACTCTGTAATAACATGGAACTTGCATTTCATTAAGAGATTCATTTTCTTTCAAGTTCATAAAGTGGTCTGTTTTAGATAAATACCTGTGTAGTTGAGTATTTGGTGTTCTCATTTGGTGAAATAAGAACAGAAATAGTAACAATGAATTCTTCTCTAACAAGTTTTAGTTAATGTTAATCTTTAAATAGACCTTGAGTCTGTATTTTCCCCTTTTCTAGAACCTGAAATCATATGGCTATAAGTCTAAAAAAACATTTGGGAGTTTGCGATAGGGAAAAATACAGAAGTAGGTGGTGAAGCTGGAATAGCTGCTTTTGAAATGAAATCATAGGAGTGTAACATGGTTTGACTCTGTGTCCCCACCCAAATCTCATCTCGGATTATAATCCCCATGTGTCCAGGGAGGGAGGTGATTGAATCACGGGGGTGAGATTTCCCATGCTATTCTCGTGACAGTGAGTTCTCACGAGATCTGATGGTTTTATAATTGACAGTTCCTCCTTCACACGCATGCTCTTGCTCCTGTCCCCTTGTGAGGAAGGTGCCTGCTTCCCCTTCCACTTCCACCATGATTGTAAGTTTCCTGAGGCCTCCCCAGCCATGCAGAACTGTAAGTCAATTAAACTTCTTTCCTTTATAAATTACCCAGTCTGGAGTATTTCTTTATAGCAGCATGAAAACAGACTAATACAGAGTGGAAGCAGAAGCTAAGATGAAGTGCACTCGGCCATGGAACTACCCAGCATTTCTACTGGGTAGAAGGGAAACAAGCCCTGTACTAAGAGTGGATGTGTGGGGGCAGAGGAACAATTTTTCCATAACAAATGTATGGTGAACATTTTATTTTCATCTCCTAGTACAATTTTCTACTTCTTAAGAACTCCTTTATTTTCTCTTCCTCCTCAATGAAAACGGTCTTCTCTTAATCAAGGAGAATAATTAGAATAATAACTAATAATATTTTTTTCTTTTTTTGGAGATGGAGTTTCGCTCTTGTCACCCAGGCTGGAGTGCAATGGTGTGATCTTGGCTCACTGCAACCTCGACCTCCCAGGTTCAAGTGATTTTCCTGCCTCAGCCTCCCAAGTAGCTGGGACTACAAGCACGCCCCACCACACCTGGCTAATTTTTTGTAGTTTTAGTAGAGATGGGGTTTCACCATGTTGGACAGGCTAGTCTCGAACTCCTAACCTCAGGTGATCCGCCCACCTCGGCCTCCCACAGTGCTGGGATTACAGGCGTTAGCCACCGCTCCTGGCCAATAACGAATAATTATAACTGGAAGCTCTTGCCTAAAATTTGAATCTTGAGTAGAGAAATGAAAGGATTGAAAATAGTTGAGTTTTATTGCACTCTGGTCCTGACTACATTGTTACAGTTTCAAAACCCTGTGTTTCTTGCTTCCTGGCCTCTGAAACTGTGTTGCGTCACAACAATGTTTATGTCTTCTTGTAACAGCAGCAGCATCTGAGCTCTACTTGCCTCTCCAAACTTCCTTTGAGTTCCTGATAACCTTTCAATAAATTCCCTTTCCTTTGGTTAGTTAGAATTGGCTTCTTGCAATCAAAGCCACCTTTGAGAAGGAGAATCACTTGAACCTGGGAGTTGGAGGCTGCAGTCAGCCAAGATCGTGCCATTATCAGTATTACTGATAATACTGTGCAATAATGCATAGATGAACAATAGTAATAATAATGATAAAGTTACCCATTATGTTTTTCTATCTCACGCATACAAGTTGCCTTGTTCCTCTGGAACCCAAGACGTAAGAGTCAACAGAGACTTTGAAGTTGATTCGGACATCAGATGTAGTTAGTATTATGATAAGTCTTGTATATCACTCTATAGTTGCCATGCCACAACTGCTTAAAATCTGCTTCTATATTTTGTTACCATATCTAAAGCTGTAACATGATTGATTCTAAACCAGTATTTGAATATTATAAATTAAAAGAAAACACATACATACTAATCATTGTGGCAGAAGTGTTGACCATTCTCTTCTCTCCTTCCAGCATTGCGCTTCTCCATCTATTTGCATTTAGGTGCGTCCATTGACTTGCTTTGACAGATCACATGAGAGGGAAGAGATATATGACTTCTTTTTTGTAAAAGCATTTAATTGTTAGTGCCCAACTCTCCAAGTATTTTATCTCATTGCTATAACAATGGGAAATTTCTGGTGATGGAGCTCTATTCACCTGAGTCCTCTAATGAGGACTTTATGAAAACAGTCTTGTCACGAATCTAAAGATGAACATATTAGATGACTGACAAATAAATCACAGACTTAAGCCACGTAGATGCATTGCTCTTATTGGAGCAAAACTTAGCCTGCCCTGACTAATACACCGTGGCATGACTGAGTCAATGTCAGATGGGTAGTTAGGTGAGAACTGAGTTTATTTCTTATTGTGCTGCTAATTAACTGAGTTGTTTTGGGCAAATCCCATTTAAGTCCAGTTGAATCATTCATTCACTCTCAAAATTCATTGGTGAAGGGCTGGGGGAAGCAGAGAATGAGGTTACATCAGTGAAAGAATCCCAGGGATTCTCAGTTTCTGAAGGCTGAGTGGAGAAGCTTCCCAGCAGAATGGACAGCCTGAGTGCTGCATAGAGAAGCCCAGAGGCTGGCACTGTTGGACCTTCACCATAGGTACATCACAGCAGCTCCAAGGCCTTTGTTTTATATCCTGTGAGATACATACAATATTTCATGTTTAATTTTTTAAGTTTTCTTAAACAAAATATTTGAAAACCTCTGGATTTCATCATCTCTAAATTTCAAGCCTGGTTCTCTAATTCTCCTCCTAACTTATTCCTCATTAAAATGATTGGCCATGTTACCCCCTTCATTTATTAGGATCTTTCAATACATCTATCAGAATCTAAGTGATTCCTTTCTTCTAGGGGAAGAGTAGTGAAGTAGACCATTGCCTGTCATTCTTAGAGATATTTTCATTCTTAACTCACTCAACGACCTCACTAAATGATAATTTACTTCATCCAATGATGTAGAAAATGAAGCTTGAGAAAATACAATTTCTTCATTTTGGAAGAGACAAAGTCAGAAATTTCAGCTGTCTCTGCTGTCTCTGCAGGCCCCTGATCCTTTGCTTGTGGTACACCTTCCACGTCTGTCTTGTGAATCTGAGTATTTCTCCAAATAATGGAAAGTTTGTAAGACATTTAAATAAACCCAATATCTGGAGTGATATAATTTGGGTTAATCTCAGGTCGAATTGTAATCCCCGGTGTTGGAGGTAGAGCCTGGTGGGAGGCGACTGGATCATGGGAGTGGAGTTCTCATGAATGGGTTAGCACCATCCCCTTGGTGCTGTTCTTCTGAGAGTGAGTGAGTGAGTTCTGATTGTTTAACAGTGTGCAGCACCTCCTCCACTCTTTCTTCCTCCTGCTCCTGCCATGTAAGATGTATCTGTTTCCCCTTTGCCTTCCACCATGATTGTAAGTTTCCTGAGGCCTCTCCAGAAGCAGAAGCTGCTATGCTTTCTGTACAGCCTACAGAACCACGAGCCAACTATACCTCTTTTCTGTATAAATTATCCAGTCTAGGTATTTCTTTATCACAGTGCAAGAATGGACTAATACATGGAGTTAAATTTCCTTTGGTGTTAAACACAGACAATCCAAGTTTTCTTCTCTCTAAACAGAGATTGTCTTTGAACAGTGATTCTAGGAATTTTGTGCTTTTCCCCATTTCTTCTCTGCTATGAATGGCAGTATAGAAATTTGGTTCTGGATTCTCTTTTTTCAAATAACAATACCTTCAGCCTAATACAGAGCTGTGACCAAAGGAATGAGTCAGCACACAAACATATTTGTTGGGCTGAGACCACATTGTACTCCAATCCTCACTTTCCTATGACTAGATAAATATCTGCCCCCTGGGAAAGGGTGATTTTAAGAACGCGTCCTTACTAGTCTATTTATAACAGTCATTAGAAGGGAGCAGATAGTCTTTGCCATTTGTCAGTCAACATTGAGACATAGCAGGTAAAATAGAGATGGGCGGGAGGATTCAATGAATAATAGTGACATAAACAAGATGGCATGAACAGACGGTGCTGGGATGAAGGACATGACCTTTTAAACTAGGCTGAAAACAGAAAACATTATACCATTGAAAACTGAGTGCTTTCAGAGCAGTCATTTATTTTTATGCAGCAGATATTGATTGAGAACATACCATGTACCAGGCACAGTTTCAGGCCTTAGATCAAATAAGGTTTTTCTCTTGTGTCTCTATGGAGACTTCAGTAGATCTAATACGCATATGCAATTCAAAAACTATCAATATTTCTGAAAGCTGCTTCCACCAAATTAGTCTGTAGAACTTTACATCTTCAGACAGCTAGGAGAAACCTCAGAAGCCCTCTTCTTCCCAAGGTTAACCTCCATGAGGGCATTGGTCACTGGGTCCCATTGATGAAGTTGTTCACTCTCTGATTTATTCATTCATTTACCAAATATTTATTGAGCATATACTATGTGTTAGCACTCTGAGGGCCAGAAGCGTAACCCCAACTGGATGCAGTTCCTGTATTCATCAGGCATATATTTCAGTAGGAGAATCATTAATAAATAAATCAAATAGATTTTAAAAGTATTTAAGATTTTTAACCAATGCTATACAGCTATAAATTTCGGAGGCCTATTACCTTTACATATGTAAGATGTTTGAATTAAGGAATGGGCCTTGATGTAGTTCCTAGCTAGCTTAGAACATTCATATACAGATTGATTAATAAGTGCATTCAGTTATTCAACAAAGATTTATTGAATTCTGACTGGGATGAATACTATGTCAGGAATTGGATGCACAAGAGAGAATAAGACTGCCTTTCTGGATAAGGTTACTCATATTCTAGTGGAAAAGATGGACATACAAAAAATAATCACTCCTAATTCGGATTCGAAATGTTTTGGGAGTTCTGGGGACAAAGTGCTTTGGAAGTAAAGTGGGAGAAGCTAACATTGCAAGTGAAATTGGGAAGACCCACAGAGGCACTGACTTGGCAGTTGGCTCTAACATGTTTTGAAACCCAAAGTACTAATTAGATCATTTTATTTCTGAGATGGGTAAAAGGATCAACCAAGAAAGAAAAAAAAATGAATTTGTATCTTCTCAATCTTCCAAAGCCTGGATGCTAGGATTGAGGCAACACTGGGGGTAAACTTGAGATCCCCTTTTCTTTTCATGATAAATTCATCGTTCCAGTTGCACATATGCAGCCTCCACAAAATCTTTGATAATGCTAAAAGGTCACACACACGCTGGCAAAACCATAAAGACAAAAAGCTGATCACAGTCTCAAGGTGCTTTTTAGTCCTACAATAAACTGTAACATCATTTGTTCCTGGAACAGGGAAACAGGGGTGCAGTACTACCGAGGCAGAGCTGACCTATGCAACTTCAGGTCTGACAGAGAGTCAGGCAGGACCTCCAGTCATGGTAATTGGGTAAACTAATAATAACGATGCTCCAGTTATGGAAATGTTTTTCAAGTCAACATTTTTTCCCCACCAAATTATATCTTTTATTGGTATTAAGAATTTGGGTTCTTTATCATTCCAGAAAGAAACTATGGCTTTGAAACTTTTTTCCAAGATAGCCCCTCCCAGAAAAAAAAATATGTTTGTTATAGAGATGTTACTGTTATTTGGGCTCAAAGATAAGCATGCCCCAACCCATCACACACTCTCAGTCCTCCCACAAATCTCATGAGGCTGTCTTATTGGGTAATCTGCAGAATCGTTCTCTCTAGCTAGAGGAACACACTCTTCAGAGAGAACCACAGAAGCTAATTGAGGAGACATACGTCTCAAAAAGGCTGCCCTTACTGCTCAGGGGGAGATAATACAACTCTGGGGAGATGCTTTATAAGTCTTGGCATTCATAGAAACTGTCGTTTTTTGGACAGCTGGAGCTGGTGGCTTGGAAGCACAGAATCCACACGGGGCAGCAAGCAAAGTTCAATTTCCTTGTAGACTTCACTCCTATCCAGCACCAAATAGCATGGATTATGCTCTTTAAAATCCTTAAAAGACAGCACTGAATGCTGCCCTCTGCGTTTCTGGTCAAAGAGACAATCGTTAGCTTCAGAAATAAAGCCCATGATCACAGTCAACTTATTTATAAGCTGCTGCAAATTTATGAAATCAGGAGTAACTAATACTCAGGCTCCATTAACTTTTAAATTTTAGTTGTGCTTTCTACAGCAAGGGTAAAATTTCATCCCAAACTGCAGACATCACAGATCAGATGAGAGTGGTTCCAAATATGTCTCTAGAGTGGAGACTCTTTTTCCCATAAAAGAAAAAACTTTTAAATAAATACATGAATGTGTACCTGTGTGCATATGTGTATGTGTGCTGTGTTCTGGTGGCATTGAGCTGATGGTGGGCACAGGGGTTGCTGACAACTTATTGTGCACATTGCTTAATATAAATTCCTTTAAGTGGTTTATCAGATGCACTTTCCTTTGCAAAGCAGGCTGGGCTTGTAATTGTGAGTCTAGACACTGCGATCCAACAGATCTTATTTCAAAGTTTGTCTCTGCTCTTTTCAAGCTGTGTCATTGCTGTGTCACCTCACTATCCTCTACATTGTAAAACGGGTATGATAATAATACGTATTTTTCAGGGGATCCTGGCAAGACAAAGCTAGACATAAAAGTACGTGGCACAGTGCTTAGCCTACAGTAAGGGTTCATGCATGTTAACAAGTATTTTTATCTTCACACAACTTGATGAAGAGACTACGGTGCAATGACTATCTCATCCTGCAGAGGAGAAAATGGAAGACTGGAGAAACTAAAAGAGCCGCTTAAGATCAGAGAGCCTGTCAAGGCCAAGGGTAGAACTACGATCCCTATCCTGCTTTTAAGCTGATACAGGCTCATATCTGTAAATGATAGTATTTGTTCTTCAGGGAAATCACTTTAAATAAACTATTATTCATAATTCAGTCTCATACACTACTTAGAAACAATATGTATGATATAACTATAAAGCATCCTTTTTATGCCTTGTATAACATTTATTATATAAAATCTATATGATGGACGGGATAAAAATCTCAATTTTTAAGATATTTGAATTTCAAATTTTGTATACATACACACACATACTCATGTGTAATCAAATTTTATTACAAGTTAATTTTATGACTAAAAATAAGGTACATATTTGGATGTATTAAGAAAGTTACCTTATGACTTATCCAGAGCTTTAAATTCATTCCATTCTCTTAAAAGTTTTTAAAGTTGGCTGGGCATGGTGGCTCACGCCTATAATCACAGCACTTTGGGAGGTCAAGGCGGGCGGATCACCTGAGGTCGGGAGTCCGAGACCAGCCTAACCAACATGGAGAAACCCTGTCTCTACCAAAAATATAAAATTAGCTGGGCGTGGTGATGCATGCCTGTAATTCCAGCTACTTGGGAGGCTGAGGCAGGAGAATTGCTTGAACCCAGGAGGTGGAGGTTGCAGTGAGCCGAGATCATGCCATTGCACTTCAGCCTGGGCTACAAGAGTGAAACTCCTCAAAAAAAAAAATAATAATAATAAATACATAAGTTTTTAAAGTCAATTTGGCAAAGGCATTCATATTCTACTATGGCTTGGAGATACATATTTATCCATGTATATGAACATATACATATGTGTATATATATATGCATGTTTGTATACTGTGTGTATATACGTGTGTGTATATATAGAAATTATACACACTTTTTCTTCTCTCTTTCCCACTCATACGGATCCTCACTTGAATTTTCCTTGAGTTTTCAACAATGATTAGGCACTCTAAATGAAAAAAAATTCTCAGCTGTTTCTTTAATCAAAACAAGCTTAGACTTCTTTTTTGATCCAATTTAGAGGAAATTTCTTTTGTCTAAGTGCGACTGTCATTTCGCACCATCATATCTAGACTTTGGAAAATCAGCATGTAGAGTCAAACAAATAAACCAACATCAGCTTCATAGTCCCAATGAGAAGAAAAATTACTACAATTAATTTTTTTAATACTAAGAAAGATGTATATTGTTTGCTTGTTTACTTTTATCAAAGCTTGTCCTTTGAGGATGGCTGGAATCTCTTCGAACATTTTCATCTCAGTGGCATGCCACTTTGGAATCTGAATAGAAGCTTCCTGAAAATATTATTTTTGGAAAACTGACACTAATTGAAAGTCAACACTAATAATATAAGGCAGTCATCAGCAACGCAAAGTGATTGGAATGAGCAGAGTTTATGAAGTTGAGCCAGGGCATCTGGAGCCCTTTTTTGTTGCAGGGACTGTTCTTTCAATCAAAGAGCCAGTGCTGGGCCTGGGAAGAGTATCTGGAATAACCCTTGTCCCCATCAATTCTTTCAACCTCATTGTTTATTATCTTGCTTATGAATTACTTTACTTATTATTAATTCAAGATGAGACATGCCTTGTCTATCTTGACATGACTGACTTTAGAAAAACTTAACAAATCTTTATTGAATGTTGTACCAGGTATGGAAGCTATGGAGTAGAATCAAACATGAATAGAGATGTGGGCATAAGTAGCTTCATTTTGATCTGGTATGGTCCAAGTGCAATGGCAATATGGAAGAAGGAAGAGAAGGAAAGATAACTGAAGTCTCCTTGGGAATAAGGGTCCCAACGTTTACTAGCTAATATAATCAGTACCCAGCTTTATGTGTAGAACATAATAGATGCTCAATAAATTTTGTGGGAGAGAAGGAGAACGTAGAGGAAGCATTTAGTCACAACTCAAAAGCTCATACTGTCTTGGAGATTCTTTACAGATAACTTGAGTTTCTCCTGATATAAGGGGAGCAGAAAACAAGAAGAGTTATTCCAGTAAAAACCACCAGTGCTGGGAAATAGGGCCTAGATAGATCATAGCAATAGTAAAGACGAAAGTTTCCTATGACCAGAGAATAGAGTTGGTAACATATATTAGTAGACGTTGAGGTTGTAAAAACTAGAGAACAAAGGTCCTATGTGGACAGTGCTGGAAATTAGGGGAATTAACTTACAGGAAATAAGAATAACAATCAAGTAGTGAGCTTCAAGCCTGGAGACCCAGTGAGAAGGAAACTCTGAACAGCTTTCCTATCTGCCAGAGCTGATTGTTTTACTTGCTGGCCTGAGTTCTCATTATCCTGAGAGAGGAAAGTTTTATGGGGCTGAAGATTTCAGTGGGTAGAGTGTGGATTGGCCTTAGATTTACTTAGCAATGTTGGCAACGCACATGAAGAGCTGGAGCTAAGAAATAGATTCAAGAAAACAGGACAAAAATAAATCATTTTTTAAATTTTAAAATGGATGCTCTTCACTCAGGGTGGATGATATTCAAGTCATGACCATGTAAAAGCTGCTTTTGGTGAAGTCCCCTTAACTCTTCCTCTTTCAAACAATGCATACACATGTCAGCAATACCAGGCTTTCTAAATTGTTTTAAGGTAGGGCTGCTAGTGGGGGTTATTTGAAATTGGAGCTTGATTGCAAATGTATAATTTAAAAACACTCTAGTAGCAATTACCTAGTCTTTTACTGAAGAAAGGATGCCCTCCCAAGACACCAGCTTTCCTGAGTGATTGGAATCTGAGATTCCAGATGCAGGATGCTGAGAAGCTCCCAAGGAAGGGGATGAGACAAATACGCTATATGAATAGGAATTATGATGTGGACTCTACTGTTTTTGTATCAACAATATTTAGGAGGCCTACCCTTATGATACTAGAAAAGAAATTACTTGTATATGAAATAAGTTAAAATGAAAGGGTTAACCTGATAGAAGAAAGTCTTATATTGCCCCTTTAAAGATGCAAATGCAACTCTCAGAATATTGTTGATTACATCACTGTGAGATGTAATCAAGCAGGTAACGTTTGAACCTGTGACTTTCCAAGGGCGGGAAGGAGATGGTGTGATAGTTCCAGTTGACACCTCTTGCTTCAGTTGCTAACTCAGAATGATCACATCTTTGAAAAACCATGATGATAAACAGCGGAGGGCCCTCATATACATGTTCGAACCATGTAACCACTAGCCATAGCTGTGTGATACAGAGCAGGCTCTCCCCAACTTTTTTTTTTTTTTCTCATTGCTAGAAGCTACCAAAGCAATATTCCTGCAGCAGATGGGTGGAAAATGTTTGTTAACTGGTTAAGAACTGGTTCTGCATATTTTGCAAACTAGTTTGCATCCACTTCATGACCTCCACTGTGGCTGTATTAACACTGCCCAGAAAAAAAAAAAATGTTTCTTTTTTGCTGTTACCTGGCACACTTAACTCAACGTGAGACTTGATGAATCAACCTTTAATAAATCAATAAAGAACTGTCAGTAAGCGTTCTATATCTGCAAGGGCTAGTGCCAGGAAGGCAAGGAGATGCCCAGCAGCGAAACACGTTTGAGACATCAACTAATGAGGAAGCAATTGGAGGCTACCTCCTGTTTCACCTGGGAGCTTCAGCTGGTCACCTTTCCTTATTCTCTTCCTTCCTGCAAAAGAGGTTTGAGGTGGTTTGATGAGGAAATTGTCACCCTTGTGGCTGCTGAAGATTTTGTTTTGTGTAAATCAAGGTGTGCGACCTCTCCTCTCAACTCAAAGAATTATAACATTTTCTGAGTTCATCAGATGACCAGGTTCCCCTTTGATTCTTTCTAGAGGTATTGATGAAATGCATCATTCAGTTTCCTTTGGCTTCTGGAATTTCCCATACTGTTGTTTTTGGGGAGTAAAGGAGTTGCAACATTGAAACCATGCAGAGTACTGGGTTCAGAGTGAGTTGAGTTTTGTGTTTCATTGAGGTGTCCCGTAGAGGTTACCACCTCTCATGGCGCCCTGTAGTGGAAAAAACGACTAGACTAGGAGCCTGGACCACTGGGTTCTAATTGCAGTTTTGACACTAACTTGATCCAGGGCCAACCTTACTGGACTTCATTCTCTCTGACATAAAATGAGGGGTCCTGTTTCTTTTTGCTCTGGTGCTGCCTTCAACAGCAGCAGGGGAGATGCTGTTAGTCAGTGGATGAAGGAACCGGCCACTACATAGAACTCTGGGATGTGTGCCTTGGTTTAGAATGTTCCTTCTTTATTTTCTTTCCAATTAGTTTTATGTGTCTATTTATTTTCTTCAACAAGTTCATAATTTCATTTCTTTTTTTGTTGTTGTTTATATTCCTCTCTGTTTCCACCCAAACCCTACGGCGCTCCACACTCTGAAAATCTGCTTGATTTTTAAATCCATCTGCATTGAATTATTTATAGTTTTGATAAAGTCCTGTTTTGTCTGATGTTTATTTTCTTTAATAACAAGAAACCTGGGTGAACTTTTCCAAAAGCCCAAAAAAGGAGTCTAGTTTTCCAAGATGCTAAGCAACCCTGGCCAAAATGCACAAAACAAGCCTTGGGTGCCCTTGCTTTCGTAATTTGGGTTTTTCCCCTCTATTAAACATTCTTTCATCTAAATGTGTTATGAGGAGAGAAAAAGTAAATAAATTCTTTGAGCATGGACTCTATCCAGGACACAATTGTGTGCCTCTCATCACTAGCCAATGCCTTTGCTTCCATCGCTTCTAGACCAATAACGATACCTCAGTCTACGAGGGAAATCCTGGATTGTGATTGGCAGGTATGGTCACATGATAAAGATGCTCAGACAATTATTCTCTGTATCTTTTTACTCCTCATTCTCCATGAAAACAACTTAACTCAATGTCTGCTATTCCTATGTTGATTTCCTTTTGTGGATTTTTCCATTGTTATCCCTCTAGCTAATTTTTCATATCACTCATATCCCTGGTTACTTTGAGCCTTTGTAGCTAAATAGTTCTCAGACTCATGGCCCCTTTTAAGAACATATTTTCCCCTCCTTTGCCTTATACCATTCCATCTAATGGTTCCTGAATTAAATTAGTTAGCTTGGGCATTGGAGCTTTGTCAATAGAGGGTGGGTGGGAGAGGGAAATTTTCAGACTTTAGTATGAGATAAACACACTCCCTAACACACACACTCACATATGCCATATGTAGCTACACATACAGAACTCTAAAACAGGATGATGGCTAGTTCTGCAAGATGACCAAAGATTGGAAAAAAGAACAGAACAAGCACATAACACCAGAGGGTGTAACTTAGCGCCAATCAGAGTAATTGAGAATACTGAATGAGGCAAAAACAAACAGAATGCTCATATTACGAACCGTTTTCATGGTATTTTTAAATTTTTTTAGGTGAAAAATATAGTTTTATTTCTTCACCTTGCCTTTTATTTCCTCTTTTCCTCCTTGCGTGTATGTGCGCGCGTGCGCATGTGTGTATGCCACCCCCCAGCCCCCACCCCTTTCCAATCCTTCCTTTAAGGTTTAATTTAACAATAACATTTGCGATTGGGGTCCCGCGCATCTCAAGGGCATTGCGCTTGAAATTGCACACACTCTGCACCATTTATCATAGGCTGACATGTGTCATGCTTCAGACTGTGGCTTCAAGAGGTTACAGCTCACGACTGCTCCTTTGTTGATCAGCTGCCGAGACAACTGAGGCACCTTTCTTCCCTTCTCCTTTCATTTTTTTTCCTTCTTCTTATTAAAGCTGTCTCAGCCCCTTTTTGAAGGCCCAACACACCCTTCGCAGAAGAAGAAACACAAAAGAATTTGTATTGTGTTGGATGCTATGTCCCTCATTTCCTGAGATTTCTGATGGGGGCCACTTGGTGTTTAATAAGATTGGAATGCACCTCTAATAAACTTTCATCTTTGTGGAGAGAGAAACGGAAAAGGCCATTAAAGCAACAACCTGGCTTTGTTTCCAAGCGGACAGCGGTCTGTGCAGGATGGGAACATTTTGGAACCCTGACCAGATCCCAGTCACACCGACAGAAGCTACCCACATCCTTTCTTCAGAGTATGCTCTTTCCAAAGTATGGTCCTTGTTTCATGCTATCTTCTGAGCCAGCTTGGATTTGAACTTTACCCTGTGAGCTCTTTTTATGCAAGTTCAAGTATTGAAGTAAAAGGTGCAGGACTTTGTGTTACTTTGTGTTACCAGCAGAAGGCTTCAGCAGTCTCCCCTACCAAACTCACCCCCTTTCCAACCTTTCATGGGAGCTTGGGCTGAAGGAGTTGTTTGGAACAGTTTTAAGTGGAGGCTAACTATTAATACATATTTATAGGGTGTCTCCCGTGTGGCCAGTTTTGTCCTAAGGTATTTTAAAGCCAGGACTCCCCACTGTAGGTTTCCTTCTGCTGAAGGACAGAGGTTCAGGCTTGTTATGGTTTCCAAACAGATTTCCCACTAATTCTCCTCATTTCCTCAGCCCTTCCTCTCGAGTTCACATTGGACCTTCCCCTACGTCCCTCCCTTTGCCCCTGCAGCAAGATGGCAGGTCACTCTTTTCCCCAGTGTGCTCCTTCCCATCTTCAGCGCTGTGCTCCGACACCACCTTTTCAGCCCAAAGCATGCTCCCCTCACTGCTCCCCTTGCACTGCCCCCTTTTCTCTGCAGAGCTTGCCCCAGTTGTGATATTCATTTTTGCACTTTATTACAAAATAAAGACTGTGATCTTCTTTCAGTTTTGCCCACCATTGGCCTCTCCATGCCTGGCCCAGTTGCCTAGCACACGGTGGGCCCTCCCTCAAATTATTTGTTGACTGAGTGAATAAAAAATGTTGTGAAAACCCTTCCTAGGGGATACCGAAAGGGAGATGTAGATCTGCAATTCAACCAGAACTTTCCTTACTTCTTAACTATTTCGGCAGCTGTGGTCCCAACTTCCCCCAGCCATACCACCTTCAGTCATTTTAGTGAGCTCTTACCTCTAAGAATTGAAGCGCTCATTACAGAACCAGGGACTTGGTGAGAACACCAAGGGGTCTTGCTGGAGTGTGTATAGTTTACAGAAACACATATTCACAAAATTTCTCTTCCACTGCTGAGATTTATCAGGAAGAAAGTGTGCCAGCTTGAGGATAGGGAAGCAGTCCTTTAGGGAGCATGAAGACAGACAAGTTGTCAAGCATCGGGCAAATTTCGGAGACTACACAGATGGTGAGACACAACCTCTGCTCACAAATCGATTTGCTCAAGTCTAGGAGAGGCAATAGTGAATTTCAAAACAACACAGGGGTCTCACCAGGGAGTTATGGGCAAGTAGAGATAGCCCACTGACACAGTGACAGACTTCACGGAGGTTTCATAGGCTCACTGAGGCTGAGTGTTTAGGGAAGAAGTGAAGCACCAATGAGGTGGATAAGGGTAAAGGATGTCCCCGGAGGAGGGTACTGCCTGGATAAAGGCCTGGGGGTGTGCTAGTGCACAGTGATCCGTCTTTGCCCCATTTCAATTGCATCTTTTGCAGGACTGAAGGCACCATTTGATGTGCTTTGGGATCTTTCAAGGCATAAATGTGAAGTGGAATGGGATTACCCAACCCTCAACAGCGGATAAGAGTCTCCCATAGCTTCTATCTCAGAATTTTCTAAGGGATCATCACCACAATGCATCCCTGAAACCAACAAATAATGACTGCTTCTCTTAAGTTAGGTAAAAATTGAATGTGATGATTTGTGTGTGTATGTATCTCAGGAGGACAGAAAGAGAGAAACAGATACAATAGTGAGTGAGTTTTATATTATAGTGGCAATAGGTACAATTCTTGAGGGTTCCTGCTATGCCAAAACATCCCATCTTAAAGTGAACAATTCAATCATCAACTGGTTGTTTTGTTTCTATGACGCCAAACATCAGGGTTGTTTCCAACCATTTCCGTGTTAGGAATCACTTAGACAATACACTGAGATGATTCATTTTTCATCCAGATAACTTAGGGTCCTGAAAGATACATCCTAATTGTCATTTAATTTGAGACCAATACTTTAGCATATTGCTGAATAAAAAAGAGAGGCATTGGAAAGACTGGGGAAAGGAGTCCAAGTATAAAATCTGAACATATAAGTCAAAAAGAACTGAATCCCTTTTTATTCTGCCACATATTTAGCCAGTTTCATGTCTGCAAAAGTATAATTGTTATTCTTACTATTATAAAAGAGTGTAATGTCAGAATTATGATTTGCCTCCCCAAACAAGGGGGTTATTTTCAAAATTGATAAAAGACCACAGAATCTTTAAGTCAAATGTATCACCATTATCAAGTAGGTGTTTTTTGGTTTTTATTGTTACTTGATTTTCATTGGAATCTTAAAAATAACCTAGAACAATTTCACATTCTTCTCTTATTGAAAAAGGAACCTGGCTGAGATATCAGCTCCTGGGTATTGAGAGGGAGGTGGCTCAAAGACTCAAGAGGTCATCTGATTCCTGAAAGGGGAAGGTGACACCAGAACAAACAAGTAAAATCAGAAAATAGATAAGGCATAATAATAAGCTGGAAAGTATTTAAAAGCAATCAAGTGAAGATGTTGAGAATATTATACAAAAGAATAATGATATTTGTACAGTAGGTAAAATATAGATTACAATTTATAACAGGATACAGGAAGGAGACAGGAATTGTTTATGGGACCTTGTGACAGAATTTCAACAAATCTCAGTTAAAAGCTTTCTCTTTGCCTTGGCATTGATTCCTGGGCAACTCTGGCAGCTACATCAGATGAAATAAAATGCCCAGGCTGGCAAACATCACAGGGTCCAAGGAACAGAACTTGATGTATCCAGATTCAGCTGTGATATCTATGTTTTGTCCAGTTCACCTACTAAGTCAGAAGCCTCATTGCCTCTCAGCTTGAGACCACTTAACAGGGAGAGGCTTATTTTTGGAAAGTTTCTAGTATTTTATTTTTCTTTTTTAAATATCAAGTGGTTTAAGTGAACTTTAAGTTGACCTCTTCACAGTCTCCATCCCAAGGTGATTTTTTTAAGGTACCAGATTAAAAAATACATGTGTAAATGAAGGTAATAATTGAACAATATTATCTCAGAAGCCTTCTTACTGTATGAACCAGACTCGTACTGCAGTTTAATGAATAACAATACTGCTAGTTTGTACCTACTTCATAAGTTGTTGTGAGGATTTAATGAATTAATACATCTAGAGTACTGGGAACAGTACTTGGCACATAGTAGAGGTTACAATATGTTAGCTATTGTTATCATCATTGTTATGGCAAGGGAGTTGATGGATAAATGGGACTGCTATGTGTGTCTCCATACTCCTTGATACGATTGCCTAAAGTTTTCCTTGCACAATCCTACCCTTATGCCCATCCCCTCTTCCTTTCTAGGCTAATCTTCCTTTAGACGCTTGACTCTCTGTCCCTTTTATTAGTGATGACCACTAATATTTATTACACACTCACTATGTGCTGGACGCTGAGCTAAATATATAACATGCTTCTTCTCGTTTAATCTCCCCAAAAACTTGTAAGGTAGGCACCATTGTTTTTCTCGTTTTACATGTGAGGAAATTGAGTGATACAGTTTGGGTCTGTGTCCCTGCCCTAATCTCATGTAGAATTGCAATCCCCAGTGCTGGAGGTGGGATCTGGTTGGAGGTGATTGGATCATGGGGGCAGATTTCCCCTTTGGTGCTATTCTCATGATAGTAAATTATCTGACATCTGGTTGTTTAAAGTGTGTAGCACCCTCCCCCTTCTCTCTCTCCCTCCTGCTCTGGCCATGTAAGTAAGAGGTGTCTGCTTCCCCTTTACCTTCCAGCATGATTGTAAGTTTCCAGAGGCCTCGCAGCCATGTTTCCTGTACAGCCTATAGAACTGTTAGCTAATTAAACCTCGTTTCTTTATAAATTACCCAGCCTCAGGTATTACTTTATAGTAATGCAAGAATGGACTAATACACTCAGCTTTATGAAGATTAACGAATTTGCACAAAGTTGTACCACTCGTATGAGCTAACCTGGGATTTAATTCCAGGAAGGCTAATGCCAGGGCCAGAGTTCTCACCAGCAGCCAGTCCTGTTCCCATTTCCATCCTCATTACCGTGGCTAGACTTGGTGATTGACATGTGCACCTGATGATCACCCTCTGTGTTCCTCACAGACTCAGCTCTTGCTTAATCCCCACTGCCCCCCATATCCTCCGGCTCCTACCCTGGCTTTGGCCTCTTGAACTTGAACCCAGTGGCACCTGGCCCAGCCAGCATCCCAGCCTGACTGGCCATGATGCTTCCAGTTTCTGTTTCTATTATAGAATCGCATATCCCTACAGCTTCCAGGGGAAAAAAAAATTCTGTCAAAGGCATTCAGAACAAGAGAGTGTTTCACACTAAGGTAGAAAACAGTAGTAAAATCTATCTCATAAAATTCACATATAATTAAGTGATAGATATAATTTTACAACTCTGTGAATTTTCTTACTGGAAATCATTTTGTATCCTTACGTAATGGACTGAATGTTTGTATTCCACCATACCCCCAAAATTCATATGTTGAAATCCTAACCCCCAGTGGTGATGGTATTAGGCAGTGGAGCCTTTGGGAGAGAATTAAGTCATAAGGATGGAACCCTTATAAATGGGATTACTGCCTTTATTAAACAGATCCCAGAGATCTTCCTGCTCTCTGCCATGTGAGGTTCCAACAAGAAGAGGGGCCATCTGCAAGCCAGGAAGCAGGCCTCACTCAACATCTGACCCTGCTGGCACCTCAACTTTGGACTTCCAGCCTCCAGAACCTTCAGAAATAAATGTCTGTTGTTTGAGCCACCCAATCTATGCTAGTTTTGTTATAGCAGCCCAAACTGACTAAGACACCTTACACAGAGAGAAAATGTCCATTAACCAAAATTTTTAGGACATGGGGCTCTCTAGGTAAATTGAGATTTTGTTGTTGCTGTTAATTGATTATCAAAAAATTTCCTTTTGTCTGCTGCCATTATTATAAAAAAATTTTCTTAGATGGATAAATCCATTTTCCCACCTCTGAAATTAAACTGAACTTGACTGATCTTTCATTTGATGATAAGAGTCTTACTGTTCCCCAGAGTCCATTTTATGAATATGTCTTTTTTTGATATTTATTATTTTCAACATAGACTATGTAGGAGATTAGGGGATATTTCTGATTTTTGTTTTCATGGGCATATACCTAAAGTATTTCCCCCTTCAGAGGTGACTCTTCTTAATGTGAACTGAAGAATAAAAGAAGTTCATAGGTGTTGTTTGTGTATCAATCATTGCACTGCTTCACTTCCACTCATCCTTTTGCTTCTATCTAGAAACATGATCCTGCTAACTATTCCCTCCCCTCTGTAGCTTTTTCTGTTTTCCCCTCTCTGACTCTCAGGCAGAATGACTTCTCCCTTCTCGGTGTCCTCATAACACCCTATGTAGCATTTATAACCTTGTCTCATAGTTACTGATCTACAAACCACTTCCCTGCTCGCCTCATTTCTCCTCACTCCCTCCTTTGCCCTGACATCATCCGATGCTTTTAATCCCTAAACGTCTTCAGCACCTCCACATGTGGTGCCCATAGACTCCACTTTGATATGAATAACATGGTCCCATGAGGCAAGGGGGGTGCTAAGGATGACACCAGAGTTCTAAGGCAGACCCTGCCAATCTTTGCTTAACTGACATCAGCGAAAGTATTAATAGAATGTTAGAGCTGAATGCAATTTGAGAGAACTTGAACCTCTCAGTTTATACATGACATCCAAGCCCAGGCAGGTGAAGTTTCTCACCCACTATCACCACACCATGGTTTGAACTCAGGACTTCTAATCTTGAGTCCATCATTCTTTCTATCTCATCTGTCACACTAGGCCTTTCTTTTTCTTTTATTTATTTATTAATTAATTTATTTTTTGAGACGGACTCTCGTTCTGTCACCCAGGCTGGAGTGCAGTGGGGCAATCTCGGCTCACAGCAACCTCTGCCTCCCAGGTTCAAGCGATACTCCTGCCTCAGCCTCCTGAGTAGCTGGGATTATACGCACGCACCACCACACCCTGCTAGTTTTTGTATTTTTAGTAGAGATAGGGTTTCACTGTGTTGGTCAGGCTGGTCTTGAACACTTAACCTCATGATCTGCCCGCCTTGGCCTCCCAAAGTGCTGGGATTACAGGTGTGAGCCACTGCCGCTAGCCACACTAGGCCTTTCTTATCCAGACATATGTCAATTTGGGCACAAAATAAGACAAGCTGTTAATGATGAAGGTAGGTGCTTTGATACATGTTGAATGCTAAATACATTAGCACCAATATTTCATATGTAAACAATACAAGCAGACCTACCAAAGCACGCTACACATGACCCAAACCTGTATTGGGAATCTAAGCAGAGGATAATCTACTATTAATGCTTTTGTGAATTCTGCCAGAATAGTGATACTCTTGTCACATTCCCAAAACACATGTTGTAAAGCTTTGTCTCTAAGGCAACACAGAAGAGTGGAGTTTACTGATGCTAACCTGAAGACCAATAACTTTTTCTTCCTGCTATGACATAGAAATGAAATGAAAGAAAAATACCAAAGCTGGAGTAAAACAATTACAAAATGACAGGCTGATAAAGAAACTTTTATGCAGTATATTTGTCAGTTAGTCAATCTAAGTGAAACAACAGCAATGTTTCAAATACATATGCAAAAACAAACTAAGCAAACAAATAATAAATTACTAGCAGTAAGTACTTTAGGAGAGTCAAGGGTTTTTCCCAGCTGCAGGCAAATGTCTAGATTAAAATATGGAGGCTAGAGCTGACCTGCGTAGTCTAGAAGGCACAGAGGGCGTACTAAGCAGTGTTTGAGAAATAAAGCTATGAGTAAAAACAAGTCACCTATGTCCTCAAGTCCAAGGACTAAATATGGCGGAACCCCATAAACCATATGGAAAATGAAGAGTCAGGATGGGAGCAGGATTGTCCCCTCATGAAAGATAAGATGCTCACCACTTCCTCTTCCTGGGCTCAAAGCACATGGCCTATGGGAGAGATGCCCAAATTCAAAATTATAAGGCATGCAAATTTCTAATACTTATATAGCCCAGTCCTCAGAAACTCATAAGCTTCCACAGTCTTCCATGATATCTAAATGAAGTATATGTATAAACTGAAGAATTAGTTGCTTTTTAATGCTGGCGTCCAATTGCTATACAAGGAGGAAAGGACAGAAATCCACCCCCGGAATCTCTAGGGAAGAAACACCTATATGAAAAAAAGAAAAAAAAAATTTGAGTTACGTTATTGAACACAAACCAGGTTCCTGGTGGGAGTCTTTTGTCATTAGTGAAAAATCAGTTACCTATTAATATTGTCATTTTCTTTGAATAAAATCTGCTCAAATGGGCTATAGGAAGATATCCCTAATTTGCTTCCCTGGTTGGTGGCCGCCTGAAGAAGGAAAGTGGAACTGCTGCTCCCAGGAAATTAAGAGAGGCGGTGTCAGGGAGCTCAGTAGGAAGCTGATTTGAGACTGAAGTAATTGCCAAGGTGATTAATTATTCCTTTGAGTTGTACACAAGTGTTCCTTTCTCGCCTGCTCACTGGCAGGCTGACTTCAGAAGAGAAGCTTGCCCACACTGGTGGGTCCAGCTGCCCAGGCTCAGTCGGTCACACAGCCTCGTTTTCGCCTGCAGAGCAGTGGCCCGGAGATGTGGGACTTTCTCTTCCCTCCGGAGATCTGCTTGCCATGTCATCTTGTCACAGCTCCGACCATCTTTTTCTAAAAGAAACATTTTCTAAGAGAGTAATTCTTCCATACTTCCGAGATCTTTGTGAGAATATTTGCATTCAGGATGGGTCTTTTGCTATTAGGAAAGAGAGGCGGGGAGGGCATGAGCCTCAACCATAGTACTTGCTTTGAATTAAGGGTTTTATCAGTGTACCTGGATGGGATTCTCACCAATGCCCTGTCAAATTGGTTTAATTTTCCGCATTCTACAAATAAAAGGAGCAGAGGTTAGCAAAGTAAGAATAGGCAGTCACACTTTGGGAGGCTGAAGCAGCTGGATCACCTGAGATCAGGAGTTCGAGACCAGCCTGACCAGCATGGGGAAACTCCATCTCTACTAAAAATACAAAAATTAGCTGGGCATGGTGGTGGGCACCTGTAATCCCAGCTACTGGGGAGGCTGAAGTAGGAAAATTGGTTGAACTGGGGAGACAGGTTGCAGTGAGCCCAGATCATGCCATTGCACTCCAGCCTGGGTGACAGAGCAAGACTCTGTCGAAAAAAAAAGAATCTAAGCTCATACAACTAGGAGGAAGTGAGGCCAGAACTTAAGTCTTCCTGACCCCAGAACACGTCACCACTGCCTTCTATGAGGTCCCCTCCCTGATTAAATCACATTTCAACATAGAAGTGCCTTATTGAAGCTGACACACATGATCTTTTCCCAGAAAAAACAATGGAGAATCAATGAGGTACAAAGGTGTGTCTGGAAAACATTTATCAGTTTTTGACTGAATAAATTGAAGGTTCTTGGCGGTTGTTTTCATTACATAATTCTCAAAGGCTTTTTTTTTTTTTTTTTCTGAGACAAGGTGTCATTCTTTCTCCCAGGCCGGAGTGCGGTGGTGCTATCAGAGCTCACTCCAACTTCCAACTCCTGGGCTCAGGAGACCTTCCCGCCTCAGCTTCCTGAATAGCTGGGACTACAGGCGCGCACCACCATGCCTGGCTAATTTTTTTTGTAGAGACAGGTTTTCTTTATATTGCACAGGCTGGTCTCGAGCTCTTGGGCTCAAGTGATCTGTCCACCTAGGCCTCCCAATGGGCTGGGATTACAGACCTGGGCCACCGCGTGCAGCTCCTAAAGGACCATTTAAGAAGACAGATCAGTCAAGATATGATAAGAATGTAGTGGTTAAGAGCCTTGTTCTTGAAAACACCTTGCCTGGGTTTGCATCCCAGGTCTAACAGTTGCTATGTGAGCGGCCCTGAGAAATAGACTGAAATACTGTTTCCTTCAGTTTTCTCAGCTGGGAAATGGATACGTTAAATAATACTGTTAAATAAAACTTATAGGAGGCCATCATTTTGGACTGATGTCCTGCATCAAGACCAACAGACCAAACCGAAACGCAGTTACTCGTGCTGAAGACCCATGTCACCAAGCCAAAATGAAGTTGTTTATCTGATTCCACAAGACATCAGGAGAGAGAGAGGTGGTAGCCATATCCCCAGACTAGTTTTAGCTAGCATGGTAAGAAAATACCTTCTGATATATCCTTTACATGAAAAGTAACTTTGAAAGGACCAATCTGCTTTTTGTTCTCTGTTTCTGCTCTCTTCAGCCCTTTTCTGGCTATAAAACCAACTTTCTCTGCTCAGTTCATCAGGACACTCATTCTATTTTATAGAATAAGGCGCTGCCTTATTCTAGAATTACAAATAACAGCCAATGAAGATCTCTAAACTAAATTTGTTGTAATTTTGTCTTTTGACAGTTCTTACCCCATAAAAGTGTTACGAGGGTTAAATGATACACAGGCAATGCTTACAACTGTGCCTGATACATAGCAACCACTCTATACATATCAGCTGTTTCTATCATCATAGCAGTAGTAAAAATGAATACTCTAACGCATAAAAATAAACTTTTGGCTAAAAATCAGTGACAGAAAAAAAAAACAGAGAAATCAGGGCAGGAAAAAAAATAATTGATTCAACTGCAATTTAAGTAAAGATCTGGAAGTTTGAGTTGACCATTAGCTAAATATGAGCCAAAAGTCTGATGTAATTATTTTAAAAGGTAGTGACGGCAATAAGAAGGCACATGCATAGAAGCAGTGAGCCTTGTGAGTCTTCTGTCTTCTGCTCCTGTTGATCAGCCTTGAGCTTCAAATGGTTTCATTTCTGGGCAAAGTACCCTAAGTAGGAAATTAATAATCTCAAACTAGAATGTGTCCAGAGGAGAGAGAGCAAGAGGATAAAAGGTCTGACAGCCACTCCGTTTAAGGAATACTTGATGAACACAGGGAGGTTGAATTTAGAGACATGACAAGAAGAAAAATCTTGACTCACTGTTCAAGAGCGTGTTTTACCCAGTACAGCTGTCCAGCTATGAAACAGGCTGTTCTGGTTGCTCTTGAGCCCCCATCTCTGAGAGTATGAAGTTGAAGAAGTTGAAAAAGAACTAGCCCCATAGATTTTGCCAAGATTGTTGATGAAAACCTGAATTGCATAAACTGTTTGAAACATCTTACCATCCCTGATATTTTCTGATTTTATGACAGAGAGATAAACCTGGAGGCCGAGGCAGGTGGATCATTTGAGGTCCAGAGTTTGAGACCAGCCTGGCCAACATGATGAAGCCCCATCTCTACTGAAAATACAAAAAATTATCCGGCTGTAGTGGTACATGCCTGTAATCTCAGCTACTCTGGAGGCAAAGGCAGGAGAATTGCTTGAACCTGGGAGGCGGAGGTTGCAGTGAGCCGAGATTGCACCACTGCACTCCAGCCTGGGCGACAGAGTGAGACTCTGTCTCAAAAAATAAATAAATAAATAAGAAATAAATAAATAAACCTTCCATAGCCACCTGCGTCCGGTAACCAGCCTCCGCTTTTCAACAGACACACCGTATTAAACCGGTACTCTCCATTCCTTCTGATTTCGGTGAGAACAGAGTTTCCCCCACCAGTCAGTATGCTGATCACTAGGATACCCATGGACTTCTGCTTCTTTCCACTGAGCTGGACACTTGCCAAGAACCAGGTGTATTTGTCCCCGTTTCTAGTTAAACTGGTTGCATCTGTTACTGTAATTGCTTAGTTTCATTAAACATTATGTAAACTGGTGAAATATTAGTGTTAGAAGAAAGCAAGATGTTGTGTCTATGAAAACTAAGTTGAATGCTTTGGAAAGATTTGATGAAAGCGATTTGCTAAAAAGTAATTGCTGTTAAATTAGGTGTGAGTTAGACAAATGTATAAGATTGGGAAAGATCATTAAAATTTAGATGGATTCTCTCTTAAGATTGCTCTGCAAGTCTTTAAGTTCCTGCTCCACTTTGTAGAAACTGAAAATCGTGGATGCTGCTTAATGGATGTGATTTATGCAGAATGACGATGCAGAACTATGATCAGCAGGCCCATATGCAGACAGAAAGCCTTGGCCCTCTATCAAAGGACTGACAAATTAGAGATCAAATTTTATATGTTTCAAGTTAAAAAGTTTAATATATGACATTTCTTTTTTATGAGTCTCTATTGTGATTTGATTTTTAAATTTGCCACTGACCATCTACCAGCCATAATTCCATAGACAAAAAGGCTACTATTGTTCAGTAAAATGACAGCCAAGTGACCAGAGGGCGGGTTCTGCTATAACTGTTAGAATGACTGGCATGGAAGACTTTGACTCTAGAAATCCAGGGTGGGCAAAGGCTGGGACAGGGCATTTCTGTTCTGGAGATATACAGTGTGGTGAGTAGTGTTGAGCAAGATGAAACAGGCAACCAGGAAGGCTGGAGGGCATGGGTCAAAGAAGCAAGTTTAAGATTCATTCCATGAGACGAGAGGTGAGTAGGGTGAAGTCACTACCAAATACTAGATGCCCTCATCAAATGAGCAGTGGAAGTTTATGAAATGTAGCTGAGAAATAGCCAAAATCAGGCCCTGAGACAAGCGAGAGAGGGAGAAGAGAGAGATGCAAGGTGCAGACACTCAATGGCTTTATCCAAATCCATAAGATAGTGCAAGTCTGACCCCACCGCTCCAAATACAGTGCTGGTGTCTCAGAAGTGTCCTAAAGCACCTGTCTGTAGGACCAGTTCTTTGTCTTGATGTCGAAATAGCATTTGATAAAGAGGCAGCAGAACTGAGTGGCATGGGTTCCATGGTCCGGCATTGCTAAGATCTTAAACAGATCTCCCAATGAGAAGATGAGACTCCTAATCTCACCACTTCTCCCCACTCCCAATGGTGAATTGCCATGTCCTCATCTTTCTTCAGTGGAAGTCCTAGGAATCAACAGAACAACTTATGTAAAAACATATGAAAAAATGCACTTTGGATGAAGTAAATAGATGTAAGCTTTTACTATTGTTTGCAAAGATTTGGGCTGGAACCTTCATTTTGCAATTCACTTCAAATAGTATTGCCTGCCCGGTATGGAAAATGTAAACTAAGATAGAGTACAAGCTGGCAGAACCCTGGCAATGAGAAGATTCCTAATTATTTTTAAAAGTACTGATGTTACTGTGAACTTGATCATTGCCATTTTAGAACTAGTTAAGCATACACTTAATGCTTCCAAACCACAGGGCTAGGTTTTTGTTTTGTTTTGTTTTTTCCTTGACTGTTCTATTGCCAGTTCTTTTGATTTAATTAAAATATTTCTATTTTGTTGCAAGGGTAAATATAATGCAAGATGTACTGCAAATTGAATAAAATAGATGGAAGTATGAGGCAGATCTGGGATTCCAATCTCAGCTCCAACATTATTAGCTGTGAGAACCCGAGCAAGTAAGTTTTCTACCTACGTGATCCCTGGTTTCTTTGCTTCTAAAAGAGGTGATAGCAAAGCTAACCTCAAAGGATTTTATGAAGATTAAATAGGCTCATCGTAATATATGTAATTTGCCAAGTATGATTCTGTGCAAAAAATAAATAAGCATTAAAAATTAGTAGTATCAGTATTATTCAATTTACAAATGAAATGTTTATATACTTGGTGTAAGAAAACAGGATTATCCTTCCAAATTAAATTACGAGGGAATTAGTCACTTTATGAAATGCATTTTTATTTTCCAGAGGAATTCATTGTTTGATGGCTCCTTCTAACGCATAGCTCTTCTATAGCCCTTCAAATATCATTTGACTTACAATTATCAGATAAACACCAATTATATATAATAATATATGGCATAACAGTTTAAAGAAGTTATGTGTGAAAATCAAAATCAATATCTCATAGCAAATCATGTTAAGGCTGAGATTGGAATCCCCTATCTGCCTTAGACTTCCACCTATTTTATTTCAACCTTCTGTCATTGGAAGGCAGGTATACTTTACTCAAAAGCTCAGACTGTAGAGGAGGGCAACAAGGATGAACATTGAGAATGGAAACAGCTCAGCTTGCAAGACAGGCTCAAAGTAATGGTGAAATGGTGCGAGGCAGATGTTTAATGATTTATTCAATCATTCACACGTGGTTATTTAGCATGTACTATGTGTCAGGCACTGTTGTAAGTGCTGGAAATGAAGCTAAGAATGAAGCACTTACAGTGCCTGCAGTGTTCATTTCTAGCTGTGGAAAGACATGCAACAAACACAAAAATATATGCATAAGTGCGGACTGTGGTAAGTGTTATGAAGAAGATAAAATCGAGCATTGAGAATGAGTGACTTGGGGCTTAGGGAGGAGAGTGGGAGATCAGGGACAGTCTCTTCCAGAAATGACTTACAAGGTGAAGCCTGAATGATGAGAAAGAACTTGCCATGGAACAATTTGGGGGAAGGGTGCTCCAAACCAGGGGAAAGGCATTCAAAGAGCCCACAGTGGGACAAAGTGAGGTGGAAGGAAAGCCAGTTTGGCTGGAGCAAAATAATGAAGGGGGAGTGATAGGAGTTGAGGTCACAGAGCTAGGTTGGGACCCAGTCCTATAGCCATAGTCCTGTAGCTCCAGTAGGGGTTCCCAGTAAGCACTCAAAGGGACCTTGAAGGAAGATGTGGAGTCTGAGCTTGTTTGAGGAGAAAATAGTGGAGAAGGAGGAGCAATACATCCAAAGACACAGAAATAGTATAACTGTGACCACTTCATGGCAAAGCGAGCAGCCGGATTTGAGTGGCCTGAAGGGCAGAGAGATAAAACATAGACATAGATTAGGGTAAGAGTAAGGGGAATCCCAAACTGACAGCAATGTGGCCTCACAAAGCAGGGGATGAGACTGATTGTAGGTTCATGATCAGAAGGGTATGTGATAAAACTGTCTATTCATGTAGGAAGAGCTCAGCTGGGCAGAACAGGTGCAACAGAGAGGGTGAAAGACTGAAGTCAGGTGGGTCAGCAAAGATGAGCCTGAGTCAGTGCTCTTGAATTTCAGTGGGTATCCAAACCCCCAGAAAGGCTTGTTAAAATTCACAGAGTGCTGGCACTTGTCCCAAGAGCTTCTGAGTCAGTAGATATGAGGCGGAGCCTGAGAATGTGCATTTCTAACAAGTTACTGGAGAATGCTGATGCAGCTGGTGTGAGCGCTACACTTTGAGGACTGCTGCCCCTAGCAACCCTGGCAAGAAACAGCAGAAACCAGTGGAAGGGAGAGGATTCAGGGTTAGGAGACCAGGCTTCGGAGCCCGACATTGCTACAAGAAGCTGTGTAGACCTGGGCGAGTCACCTCATTTCCTGAGTTTCAGCATTCTCATCAGTAAATGGAAATGATACTAACTGTATCCAAAGACTTCTGCGAAGTTTAACTGAAATAATGTATTTAAGACATGTAGCAGAGTGTGTCTGACAGAATAAATGCTTTTTATTTGAGTTGAATCTGAAATGATGAAAATTTGGACCATATAAGAAATGGAGAGGAAGAGATATATTTAAGAGAAAAGGAAGACATTTCATGTGAGGTTGTTTTGTTTGTTTGTTAAATCCATGGCCCCCTTTTGCATGGTATTTGCCAGCTGGAGAGCATCGGAGTGTATTTGCAAGTTAATGCTGCATTTAAGTCCTAAGTGGAAGTTGGGTCATGAAAAAAGCTAATAATTTCATAAATAATGACAAAATTCTCTAGCTCATCATACATAATAGCTCTCAAATATTATAAATGTATCAGTGAGAAGACATGCATTATGTGTTTAAAAGACATTTGAAATCATTCTTGATGTTTCATAGTGGTGAAATATTTGAATCAGAATTTATGCCTTAGGTTTCTGAGGAAGAGTACTTGTTCAGTTGATAATTCTACAGGGAAAATCTTGGCTTCACATCTTGTTTCTGTTTCCCTTGACCTTACCTAGCAAAAGATAGAAAGAATTCTCCATAATTTTAAAAGTCTATATTTAATAAAAAAAACCTATCAGCTAGGCCATTTTCTATGTATGTTCAATAATTAGTTCTTTTAATCTTCATGAGTTGGAAATCATTATCACCCACATGTAATAGATTGGGAAACTGAGGCACGAACATGAAGTGATTTGCCCAAGATTATAACGCATATAAGAAACACAGTCAAGTTGTGAACCTTTACTGTCAGCTCCAATATCTGAACCCTTCCATCTCAGGCTGTCTTTCTCTATTCTGCTGGGATTTTCAATGTAGGAACTCATATTTTACAGGTCTCTTTAGATAAGCCCTTAAGAATTCAGAAGGTAGGAGATAAGAGTATAGAAAGATAACATGAATTAGTGAAGAAAATTCCAAAAAGGCAGGAAGAGTAAACACTATAGTGTAATTTTTAAAAAGTGACCCATCTATATGGAAAGCTGCTGCTCTTCTCTAGGTAGGTGTCTATTAGAATGAAAGCCCCATAAAGAGGAAATTTTTGCTTTCGGTGATTTTTCCCACACTCCCCCACTGATTAATGCCTAGCACCTAGAACACAGTTCCTGGAAAACAGCATGTGCTCAAGAAATATTTGTTGAATAAATAAATGCAGACTGCAAGAATGTTATCCAAGTATAGCCAGGATCTCAATATTTTGTTTTTAAAAGAAAAGCTGGATATCCAAAGTTTGTATGCAATTTTCAGATTAATATGTCAGTTCATTTTTCAAAAAGGCTATGTGCGTGAATAATAACATGCTTATAAGCTGGGTTTGACCAGTGGGGAAGATTTGACCCTTGGACAGCTAAGTGGAGACCCTACTCCTATAGTAAAAAGCCATTTACTATGTGTGAATAGTAGATACTTAGAATGATGGTATGTTGATTCAGGCATTCTTATAGAATTAGATTTAGCATTGAAAAAATCTCTGGATACAATTTAAAAATCCATGCGAGAGCATGATTGGGTAGAACAAAATGTCTAAGTTGTGTTGCTGCATTTGCAAGTTATAATTTCAGTCATTGTACAGCTCTGCTTAACTTTAATTTGTTTGGCATAGAAAAATACTTCCATGTCTTTGATTATATAAAGTAGTTTAGAAGATGCATTTAAGAAGTACTAATATGCCTTGAGCTGTATCATCCTCTTTTTAATTTCAAATGCCAGTAGCATGGGAAGGAAGCCAGTTTCTACCTGAAACACCAAGTCTGAGAAGCAAAAGAAAAATGTTTTGTGTAATTTATCACCCTAATCCAACCAGCAGGATAGATCATTGCCTTGACTATTTTTCTAGGTCAAGTATTTTGACGATGTCCATATCCTTGAGCTCTAAAGATGCAGAGGAACAAAAGAAAAGGTAACACCCTAGAAGCTGTGGTTCCACCCCTTATAAATGTACGGTGAATTAACTGACAAGCTAAATTTAGCATGAAGTGGGCAAAAGAACACCTGACTTCAGAAAGATGCCTAGGAGAATAGAGAGAGCAGATTTTCTCTTAGTTATATTTGTAACTTGAGTTGAAATATTTGCAAAATAAATAAGAGATGCAAATCATGGCAAAGACTGGAAGTTCTATCAGGCAGAAGCCAGGTAGAGAAATTTTCCAGGCATCTGAAGGTGAATCTTCTTTAGCTGAGCAAAGTCCTTGTGTGACCTGATGATTTCCCATCATTGCTGAGGGCTTGGTTCCTAGATACCAAACTTACTCCTTGTGCTTTATTGGTTTTGGCTCCTAGTGACCTCTTCAAGTAGAACAACCTTTAAAGTCCTGGAAGCCTCATCATTATCATTCACTTTGAGATGAGATTTTTTTAAAAAAGAGTTCAGCACAAAGAAAAGAGGTTGTTCCTAGCAACTCCACCAATGCAGCCAAAGTGAATGACTCAAGCAATCCAATAAAATGCATAAAAAGAAATGAATATCAGAAGCAAGAATCATAAGATGCATATTAACTGATGCCTGATTACTTGAAATTAGCATATTGGGTCTTAGAATAAAAATGCTCAGGTTCTACTCTAGATTTTGTTAACTATTCCTAGCTCATTGCTTACCTTTCATTTCCTGTAAAATCAGAATGATAATTATTTTTACTTCTAGTGTTATCATAAGTACTAAATAAGATAATGCAAGGCAAGTACCTGCACAGGATGTTCACTTGTTAGTTTATGTATTATCATTATTACCTTACCAGGTCAGGAAATGGATCAACAAACGCCTGCAAATTTAAAAAGAAAACACAACAGAGAATCCAGATATATTACCCAGGGCCACCATGTCGAACACTACCTAAGATGAACATCATACAGCTTCACACTGCACCATCCATATAAACCAGGACTTAAATGGCACCCCCTGGAGTTGTACGTCGTGGCAGGCCATCATCTACTCGGATTAAGAACATAGAAAAGTATATAGACTCACTGAACCGCCAGAGAGCACTGAAAACTAGTCTGTGGCTGTAGGTATGACTAAGGGGTTTGTGCCAACAAAGGTGCTATGAATCCTAATACTTCACCTAGAATAGAAAGTTGCCTCAAATTTTTAATACGACCTCTTCCCTGAAGAAAGATCATTGTTTTGATTCTATTCTTAGGGAATATTTGATTATTTGGGGGAACGGAAGTTAAGGAAAGAAGAAGGCAAGTGGGCTTTGCCTCCTAGGGTTGCTGTGAGGGCTGGATTCTTGGTACAGAGCACAGCTCATCGTTAGTGCTCTGTAAGTATTAGCTATTGAAATTGAGATTAGCATGATTTTTTGCCTATTCCAGAAAATCTTAAGGAAAATAAATTGGATGTCATCCAGGTATCAAAATCAAATAGAGTGCTCTTTTGAATCAAACAAAAATAAGTTTTTATATTCTCATCTAAATAAATATTGCATCTCCTACTCCTCCTTCTTCTTGTACCTTCTGGCTATCTCTTTCCACCACTGCAATCTCTGCCCCATACACACTCCCCAGAGTTACACATCCAGATGAAAAGATATCAATGTAAATACATAGGAACAGGTAAAACTCATCACATCTCAATGACTAGGGGTGTGCATGAACCATGTTGGGCTTCAGGTTTCTCATCGGTAGGTTATGTGTTCAGTTGAAATAATCATTCATTCAATTATTTACTTATTGGACAAACATTTTTAAGTGCCTACTGTATGTCACGCTAGACTCTGAGGATGTGAGGAAAAATAAGACAGTCTTATCCTTAAACCCCTTATTAAATGAATCAGTTTATATAATAACTCTATATTTTCTCAGTTGAAATACATCAACAGCATTCTAAAAGGAAGGTACAGTGTGTCAACATACTGGTATCAAAGTAGAACAATATTCACTTGTGTTTTAGTTCCTTCTTATATAAGCACACCTACCACGTCTCTTTCGTACACTCTGATTAAAGCATATATCTCTTCCTTCAATGTTGGCGTCAGTCTTCCCTATCTATTGTGTAGACTTGGTCTTTTCTAGACTGTCATTCAGCCAAAACTCCTATTAAGGGATCTGCCAAAAACAAAGCTAGCATTTCAGAAATTTAAATGTAGTGACTCGTTAAGACTGGAGAGTTATATAAGACTTTCCTTCCTACTTGAAAGAGTAAGGACTGGTTTCAAAGTGAAAGGTGATGATTGCACAACGCAGCCAATTCAATTTATCAGGCATTGATTGCAGCCTATTCTGTGCAAGACTCTGTATTGATGTTGTGGGTATGAAAGTGACTAGGACCTGCCGTTCCAGCTTGGAGGTTCATTACCTTTCAGATGTAGGACATGATTTCTAAGGATGTCATAAAGGTGCTAGTAAATATGACTATAACATGGTTCAGTCACTGGGAGAGCTGGGAAAGAGGAGGTTACATTTAGCACAAACTAATGTACATATTCTCATTTAGGTAAGTATTAGAGTGTGTCTCCTATTTCTACCTTCCTCATACGCCTTCTCTAAAATGGGCTTCATTCCTTACACATTTAATCAAGAACATGAGAAAAAAGTGATAAATCTTGATATTTGGCCATGTAGCCACCACCACTTACATGATACAGAGTGTTGCATCACCTTAAAATGTTTCCATGTGCCTGTTTGCAGTCAGCACCCTCTCTCCATCCCCTGGCTCCTGACAACTGCTTTCTCACACTATCGTTTTGCCTTTTCCAGAATTTCAAATAAAAGGAATTATGTAGTGTTTTATTTTTGGCTTTTTTCACTTAGCATAATGCTTCTGAGTTTCATCCATATTGCAAATGTCAGTAGTTTGGATTACTTTATTGATGAGTAATATTCTGGTGTATAGATATAAGATTAGTTAGTCCAATCACCAGATGATGAAGATTTGGTTACCTTCCAGTTTTAGGCTATTGAGAATAAGTTACTATAAATATTTAATTCACATGCATATCTTTGTGTGGTCATATGTTTTTATTTCTCTTGGGTATACGCCTAGGACCAAGATTGATAGGTCTTATGGCAAGGGCATGTTTAACTCTTTCTTTCTCTCTTTTTTTTTTTTTTTTAGACGCAATTTTGCTCGTGTTGCCCAGGCTGGAGTGCAACGGTGCCATCTCAGCTCACCACAACCTCTGCCTCCTGGGTTCAAGCGATTCTCTTGCCTCAGCCTCCCGAGTAGCTGGGATTACAGGCATGCGCCACCACGTCCGGCTAATTTTGTATTTTTAGTAGAGACGGGGGTTTCTCCGTGTTGGTCAGGCTGGTCTTGAACTCCCGACCTCAGGTGATTCGCCCGCCTCAGCCTCCCAAAGTGCTGGGATTACAGGCAGGAGCCACCATACCCAGCCATGTTTAACTGTTTGAGAAACTGCCAAACTGTTTCACAAAGTGGTTATACAATTTTATATTTTCACCAGCAAGATCTGAGCATTTTTCTGCTCCTCCTTGTCATCAGCAACATTTCGTATTGTCAGTCTTTTATTTTAACCATTCTGTTACAGGTATACCAGCATCTCACTGTAGTTTTAATTCTCATGTTTCTAGTAAATGGTTTGTACCACCTGAATATATTCTTTGATGAAGCATCTGTTCAAATATTTTCTTCATTTTTAAAATTGGTTTTTTTACTTTTGTATCATTTAGTTTTATATATTCTGGAAACAAGACCTTTATCAAATATATGGTTTTCAAATATTTTCTTTGGGAACAGTGTTCATAGCTGTATGCCTTAAGCTGGGACTTGGAGAATAATGGTTCTTCAATGCATAAAAGCAATTCCTGTGAGATCACTTAATGCCTGTTTCCCTGGTCAAACGTGCTCCATGTGGGTAGAGTCAGAGTCTGCATTATTCACTGCTGGGTGTTCAAAGCCCAGCACACTGTCTGACACATTAGTGAAATTCAATACTTATTCAATAAATGATTAAGTGAATAAGTAAACAAATGATTTGCAAGCTCCCAATGCAACTTACATTAATGAGAAGCAAAAGAGCTTTAGGAGGAGGAGATGAACTTAGAAAGCCAGCCTGGGATCTGACTGTGGGAGGCACTGGAAGCCAGTTCATGGAGATGGGCTGGTGTTTTATTTGTTAAGCAAATGAATGGTCTTAAGACAGGCTGAGCTGCACTGTCTGTGCTAAGGCTGTCTGATGGATGCATTTGAGAAGATAAAGCCTGCAAGCTGAGAACCTGTAGCAGGTTTTTGGTACTCAAAGGGAGAGATGACGAAAGTTGGATCTAAGAAGATATTATAATGTTATAGATGGTATAGTGGAATTATCTGTAGAATTGAGAAACTCATTGAATTGGAAAAGAAAGAAGAATCTCTGAGATAGAATACAGCAAAAAGTTTTAAAACAAATGTATACAAATCAATTCATGTAAGACACTTACTGCTGAATGAATTGTGCCCCCAAAATTCATCTGTTGAAGCCCTAGACCCCAATGTCACTATATATGGATAGTCTAAAAGAAGGGAAGTAATTAATGATAAATGAAGTCATAAGGTGAGGCGCTGATAGGATAGGATCAGTGTCCTTGTAAGAGACCCTTGCTCTCTCTCCACCACATGAGGACATAACAAGAAGGCAGCTGTCTGGAAGCCAGGAAGAGGGCCCTTGCCAGAGACTGAATCAGTAGAGCATCTTGATATAGAACTTTATAGCCTACAGAGCTAAGAGAAAATCAATTTCTGTTGTTTCAACCACGCAATCTATGGTGTTTTGTTATGGCAGCCTTCACAGACTAATACAACCCGAGAGAAATTCTTTAGGAGTCTGACTCCTATAGAACTAGTTAAACAACAGTGGATACATTTTAGAATTAAGCTGAAAAAGGTCCAGATATAGATCCTGTTTCTTGTAATTAAAAGATGTGTGAATTTTGGCAAGTTACTTATCACAGCTAAAATTTCTCTATCTGTGCAAATACAAATATGCCTTCTCCTTAAGATTGGTGGTGATAATTTTTAAAAAGTTGTGTTTTGTACATGTAGCCTAGCACCTGGCATGAGTTGCTATTCATTAGGAAATGTGAAATCTTTTCCTTGTCCTAACACCACAGCAATGTATCTAGACTAAATTCTGTCCCACTGCTTCCTAAATGCTCTTGAAATGACTAGGCAGAGAAAGATTATGGGCACCTTCATGTTTATGTTAGATAATATTTCCCAGAGGTAACACTGCTGGGTAGAAGTATTAGTCTAACCTTTAGACCTCTTGCCCATTTAGCTCCAAGTTATAAAATGGCTCACTTAATTTTGAACTTAAAAGTTCCAGAAACGATGTCCAGCTCTACTCTCCCTCATAGGAGACTAACACAACTTCATTTATTTCATCTTCAAAAAAAATCTGTGAGATATTTATATCTTCTCCAATGTATGAGTGGGGAAAACGAGGCTGGGAGTGTCTAGGGGACTTTCTCAACATCGCAGAGCTAGCAAATGGCCTCATAGAGATAAAAGTCAAGTTGGCTTGAAGGTGAAGTCCCTACTCCTTCCCCAACACTGCACTGTCGGCTATAAAACTTGAAGGGTGTTTTGGGACATAGCTGGAGAAGGAGGGAAATGTTTTCATGAGCCAGACTCTGACGATTGTGTTCAGCACATTTCCTAAGGTGGATTTTCTGCTCTGTGTCTGCCTTTCATTCAGCAGCATGTTGTGAAACAGCCACAATTTAGCCCCAGGTGCTCTTGGCTGAGAATGAGTTCTTAGAAAGCTGGCATGGACGTTTTTTTTCTGTCCCACACTTACAGTAATTACAAATAAGGGGTACTCTATGTGGTTGCTCCTACCCTATAATTTTGTTTTCAGTTGCCAAGATTAGTAAATTTGAGGTACAATCACTGGGTTGGATTGCAAACCTAAAGTTATTTTTGCTGTGACTTCTCTGAGGTTACAAGTAAATTTAAAAATGTTTGTTGTTGCTATAGATCAGTTTCAGAATTTGCTAGCTTAACTTCATCTTTCTTCTCTCTCTTAGTGTATTTCTGGAGTCCTTTGCAGAAGATCATTTGGGTTCCTTTTTGTTTTTTCCGTCTTTCTTTCTTTCCTAAAGTCAAGCTGAATTGAATTATATAAAGACTTAAGAGCCAATGCTTGTGAAAAATCTATAGTATAATTATCTTAAAAGTTGACCCCAAAAAAGCTCTGCCAGCATTCACTGAAATATACATGTTTGGGGTAGAAAATATTAATATCGTAGAGATAATCTATAAAGCTAGAAGACGTGAAGTTAAAGCAAAAATGTATTAGCAAGATTTGAAATGCAAACTTTGAGATTGAAGATATATACCATTCAATCCCTATTAAATGAATTTGTGAGGTCAATCCTTGAACTTTTATGTATTTATGCAGTTCTAATGAAGTATCATGGATTTAGCTCTGTTCTGTCAGAGAAGGCAGACCAGTAGCATGTAGCAGAACCTCAAGGCCTGTGAGGATAAGAAGGTGGCTAAATTAGCTTATTCTCACAGGTCTTGAGATCTTGACTACTATGAGAAGATGCTTAGGGCATGTTTCTTAAATGAGGATCAACTTGGTTGTAAATATAATCACATGAACGAAACAGTTTGGGACTTTGTAATATGAATATATTTACAGGTTGCAAGGAAGAGAAGATTCAATAAAATGAATTTTTAAAAGTAAAGAGAATGTCTCGCTTCACAAAAGAGAAGAGTTCAAGGGCATGGTTGGCCTCAGGTAAGCAACAAGCCTCAGCAGGGACTCAGTTTCTTTTTCCCCACAGTCTTCCTTCCATGATGTTGCCCAATTCTTAGCTCTCGATTGTTGGTGGGCACGTGGCTGCCAGCAGCTCCTGGGACTGCATGTGTTCAGCTTCATGGTCAGTGATACACAGGGAGTCTACTCCCCTGAGAACTCAAAAGAAAACCCCTAGGATTGAGAAGTGTTGACACAAATTTTGTCATGGACACATCTCTGTGGCCCTGCGGATAAAACGGATAAAATAGTGTAACTGGCTTAGCCCACATCAATCGCCTGCTCCAATTCTGGGGCCAGATTGTGACATCTACTCCTCCAGAGTGAGAAAATGGCAGGTCCCTTGAAGAATCAGGGTACAGTTGTTGCAGGAAGGGGAATGAATATTGGATGAGAAATACAATAAATGTCAAAGGACATGCCACATATACGTTGAGTGCTATAAGCCTTCAAGGAAGGGAAAACCAACCAGGCCAGGTGTGGTCAAAGAAGACTTCACAGAGAGGCCGTATCTGGAGGGTAGATGGTATTTATTTAATTTTACAATAAAGATATGAATTATTTTGTAAAAACTTTGTAAGAAACTTGGAAAATAGTCCAGGCTCCGTGGCTCACGCCTGTAATCCCAGCACTTTGGGAGCCCGAGGCAGTCAGATCACAAGGTCAGGAGATGGAGACCATCCTGGCTAACACGGAGAAACCCTGTCTCTACTAAAAATACAACAACAAAAAAAAAGCCAGGTGTGGTGGTATGCACCTGTAATCCCAGCTACTTGGGAGGCTGAGGCAGGAGAATGGCATGAACTCAGGAGGCAGAGCTTGCAGTGAGCCAAGATCCACCACCACTGCACTCCAGCCTGGGCCATGGAGCAAGACTTGGTCTAAAAAAAAAAAAAAAAAAAAAACCTTGGACTTTCAGCGTGTCTCTCCCTGAAGCTCAACATGCCCCATAACCTTGACTCTGCAATGAGTCTCCTTCTTCACAGCCACTGTTTTCTTCACTGAGGGCCTTGCATGAGTGGTGGAGAAAGAAGACTGATCATACCCCGATCCCTACACTATCTTCCAGAAAAGTGGATTCCATCCTGGCAACTAAAGAGATGGCGGAATCCACTGTTAAGACTCTTCAGAGTCAGGAGCAGCAAGATATCAAGAAGACCCAGATATTAGCGCCATCTTCCTCACTATCTATACAACCCTGTAAAAAATGCACTTCACTTGTTTGACCTTTGGTTTCCTCAACTGCCACACAAAGGGTGGAGTACATGACCCTGTGAGTTTCTACTGGCTTTTAGAAATTAAGAGCAGATGAGTGTAGGAATTGCAACCTCAGTGTCTTGCAGAGGAGTACCCCTGAACATTAGACATCCTTACAAAGTAATGGTTCATGGAGGAATCTTCATCTCCTATCTCCTTGGTTCAGTCTCCCTACCCCTCCTTTTACATAGGTATTTTTGAGTCAGTCTGGTATTGTGGCATCACAGCTTGGGTAGAAATCCTGGTTCTCTCACTGAGGAGCAGTGGAATTTTCAACAAATTTGTTAATTTCCCTGAGCTTCTGTTTTCTCATCAGTGACAGGGGCATCCTAACATCCCCACAGAATCTCAAAGGGACTATAAGGCTGAAAGAAGCAAGGCATATGGAATGCCTCATCCAGCGATGGGCGCAGAGAGGTGATTTGTGTCTTATGTCCTATAATTCTGATGCTTTCAAAATGTATTCTGCATGTGTGTATGTTTGTGTGTGTGTGTGTGTTTCTAACTTTATAGACTGCATCAGCACATACTCGTTATCTATGTCATAACACTTTGTCCATCTTTCCTACTGCCCAGTAGAGAGCTAAACACACAGAGTACCTTGATATTGATCAATAGCAATGATATGGCCAGAAGAATAAACATTTCTGCCTGCAGAGAATAGGATCTAGACAGAGTCATGTAGGAGTTCTGCTCTGAGCCTACCACATGACTTTGAGGAGTCATTTAACTATGTCAGTATTCTAGAATATCAGTGTTAAAATAGGAGTGACAAGTGTTTTGAGGAGTCACGTCAATAAAGAACAGTGTTTCATACATAGCTGGAAATGCAGAAGTATAAATTATTAATTCATCTTATAAAGATTTTTCACAAGACAAAACTCCAAGTCTTCTCTTTCTACTAAGTCTTTTAAATCCCTTTTCCACAGCACTCAGGGATTTTCTGCTCACTGACGGCAAGTCCTCAAGGTGATCTGAGAAAGGCATCTTGCAGACTGGGAGATGGAGAAGCCTGCTTTCCCCCATCAGCCCTGTGAGCTGAGACTACACTACACGACACACACACACACACACACACTCACACACTCCAAGAAAATAAATGACTGAGCGTGGGTCTCACACGTGCCTATGCAGACACCACCGTAGTGACCCCAGATCGTTCTCGCTTCCAAGTCCCATGCAAAAAAGAGGAGGTTCTGAGGCTGTCTCAGGCTTCCAGCAGGTGCGGAAGAGGCTCTCACACTCTGTGCATCCCGAGAACTCTGTTTCCCTTCCATTTATTTCTGTGGCACTGACTGTGTGTGCAACGAGCCGTGCTGCAGCAGAGATACCCCAGAGAAAGAGGAAACCCGTTGAGCTATTTTTCACCATTACATACTTCACTTCCTAATAAATGAGATCCAGAGCATGCAAACAGCCAGTCTTGTAGATCATCATCTTAGGGAAAATCACAGACCTAACGCAGCACAAAGTAAAAAATAAATGAACCCAGAGGAGAGTCATTCTGCTGATATTTGAGACTATAGCTCTCTTCTCATAGCATTCTATTACTCTCTAGAAGTTTTTGCACCTCAGAAAAGTATCAGAGCTCTAATGATAGTGGAAAAATAAAATAAAACAAATGCTAGATTCTTCTCTGTCCTTATGCCAGCTTATTTTCACCTCTAGAAAGAGATTGGTATGTGATAGTAGAGAGGAACTCAGTTGAGACCAAGTCCTGTTTCATGGGATTCAGTCTCTGGTGATCCCTGGGTAAGTGGCATGAATTATGAGGATTTCATCAGCTACCTTTGCCCAGCAGCATACCAGACTATATTTCAATACTGTAACAGAACTCGAGCAGGTGAACATGTGACCTACCTATCCCTGGTCTGCAGAGCTCAGGTATGCTATGGTGCCTTGGCTTCCACGGCTCTCTTCCAGTCTGTGTGCTTTTTCTTGGTCCTCTGGCAGAAAAGCTCCACATTTGGATGCAACCGCAAGTGTTGAGGTCACCAGCACTGTTCACTGTGTCAACTAAGGGAATCAATGGACAGTAATACAATCTGTCCGTGTCCACCAGGGAATATAATATTTCACACAGAAAATAGCAAAATACTCCCACGGCCCCGGGGCAATATCCTGAAGTTGTTTGAGGTGAAAGAAAATAAGTGTCTTTTGGGCAAAAGAATGTAGACTCTTTAGCAATAAACTTGTGCTGCTTTCATCTTATGGCATCTGAATACTTATTCTGATTCATTCCAGGTGAGAAAAGGACATGACTCTCCCGGGAACACAAGTGTGTGAGATTTCCTTGCCCACTTTTTTTGGCCTTAAAGTCATCTGAGATGATGAATTAGTCTTGCCAAAAGCTTATGATTTTCTAGTCAATTTTAAAAACTTTACCTAGTAGATCTTCAATCCTCTAGAAAACTCATGATGCTCTTTCTCCTGAGCAGGGTAACAGGGATTGCAGAGATAACAAAATTATCTCTGATAACCTTCATCATACCACCCTTGCTCTCTCGGGCCATTTCGATACTCTCGGTGAAGCTGAGGGGTATCAGAGGAAAATCAAAGAACTATGACTCGAGAAACCAGTTCGAGTCTTTATGATTTCAGGGAAGTCGTCTTACCATTCTGAGTTCCACTTGTATATACAAAATGGGAAATAACATTTACTCTGTGTAGGTCTTGAGTTTGTCGAGAGGAAGATTTGGGTAGAGATTGTTTTGCTGCTTCTGGGCCCAGAGAGGCTCAGCATTTCCTAGTCTTCCCTTTGGTTTGATCGGGCCGCATGACTTCTAGCCAATGGAACAAAAGTGGAAGAACGTGGCAGTTACAAACCTGTCCTGAACATTCAGAGGGGTGGCTTGGGAACAGTCTCCAAAGATGCCATACCCATGTTTGACAGGACAGCAGTAAAGCCACCCACCTTTAAATGGACCACATAAGCTTTTTGTTTTGTTTTGAGACAGAGTCTCACTCTGTCGCCCAGGCTGGAGTGCAGTGGGGCAATCTTAGCTCACTGCAGCCGTGAACTCCTGGGCTCATGCAATCCTCCCACCTCAGCCTCCCAAGTAGCTGGGACTACAGAAACACACTATCACACCCAGCTAATTTTTGCATTTTTTGGAGAGATGGGCTTTCACCATGTTGGCTAGGCTGGCTTTGAACTCCTGAGCTCAAGCGATCCGCATGCCTCAGCCTCCCAAAGTGTTCGGATTACAGGCGTGAGTCACTGCCCCACATAAGCTTAAGCAATGAGAATCTTAGCTGTCATAATGATGGTCTACAGTCCAGATAGCATTCTGCCATCCCCACTGCCTTGATCCTTGGGTACATGCACAGAAGTGCAGGGAAATTCCAGACAAGACTGAGATCTAATTTCTCAATTTCCGGAGAGTTCAAGCACAGAGTCAGAATATATTTGATTTGTAAAAACAAAAACAAAGCTGAAAATAAACAAAGAAACCTAAAAACCTCCCATGACTGACCCGCCATTCTGTTTCCCCAAACACTGGCTGAATGCAAAGGTTTTCAAGGCCCCCAAAGAGGACAGAGTCATATGTAAGGAGTCTGGGTCCCTGAATCCCCATGAAGAAGGCTGTGTCACAACCACGAACGCCTGTGTTGGATGTTTACAACAGGGAAAAGAAAGGCATTTTTATGTTAAGTCATACAACTCTCAGGGCTGGGTTATTTCATTAGTTTTTTTTTTTTTTTTCCCCCAAATTGCTTTTACACTCTATTATACTATTGGAAATTGTAAAACGCTTTATGGAGGAAGGACAAACTGTTTACTTCACGTTCTCAGTCTCAGAGGAATAGAAGGTAGACAATTCCATGGAACACTCTGTTCATTCCAAGCCTTACAATCCTGATGCTGGACATGACCTTCTTTGAAGTTGTCCTCCAATTGTGGGCAGCTATTTTTCTCTCAAAACTATGCAATTCAGGTAATTGAGTTCTCAATTTTCTTGCATCAGAAGTAACCCAGGGGCCGGGGACGGTGGCTCACGCCCGTAATCCCAGCACTTTGGGAGGCCAAGGTGGGCGAATTGCCTGAGGTCTGGAGTTCAAGACCAGTCTGGCCAACATGGTGAAACCCCGTCTCTACTAAAAATACAAAAAAATTAGCCAGGCGTGATGGCGTGTGCCTGTAATCCCAGCTACTTGGAAGGCTGAGGCAGGAGAATTGCTTGAACCAGGAAGGTGGAGGTTGCAGTGAGCCGAGATCATGCCACTGCACTCTAGCCTGGGTGACAGAGTAAGACTCCGTAAAAAAAAAAAAAAAAAAAAAAAAAAAAAGTCTTGGGTAGATTAGGGATTTTTTTTTTTCCTTATTTCTTCTGTTTTTCTCAAGCTTCAAAGTGTAGTATCTGACATAGTGTGATATGAGCTCCTCTTTAAATATTTTTGCCAGGTGAGGAATTGCTGGAACATCCCATATTGTCAGTAATGATTTTACATTTGTCATTCTTAGCAAGTAGACTGTCCATGGGTTGTGTACCATTTTCACATTCATTTTGGATGCTATTTAGGGTATTATTTTTACTCAAGGGCAGGCATTGGAACTGAGCAGATTATTTATTTTATACACTTTAAACTATTTTGAGCTGTAAGAGATGTTAGCCTTGACCTAGAAGATTTCAGATGCAAAGCCTCCTTTATCAAAAATCTTCTCTTTACATGAGTAAAGAGTAAGAGGACTTGACCATTTTCCTGTGGTTCAAAGACCCATCTCCCAGCCTTTTGTCCACAGGTAGTCGTAGATGCCTTCCTCAGACTTGAAAATTCTGGTTTGGTTAAACTTTCTGCTGTTCAGATAAAAAACAGCAGCAATTTTCTGCTTGAATTTCTCTGTGACTAAATCCATTGATCATCCTTTCTCTCTGTGAGTGAGAAGTGTGTTTTCTCCTTAATAACTCCTATCCTTCTCCCTGGATTTTTTTTTCCCCTTCACTTGTTTGTGTTGTGTTGGTCAGTTCTACATGCTATTCCTCTGAGAGACAGAGAGAGCGCAAAATTGAAGTTATTTTATGCTTGGGCTCCCTCGGTCCCAATTTTCAAATCTTCACGTCAATTTTCACACATCAATGTCATGTGGTGAATGTTATGGAAATTTCAGTGGGGTCCTTGGGAGGCAATTTATACATGAATCCCTCCCCCTACCACCATCCTGCTGCAATTCCTGTCTTTTCTAAGAATAAGTGGATCTATAATTAATGTGGATTTTAAAATATAATGGCATTCACAATTCTCATAGCAGGTTTTCCATGCCATGCCTTCTTTGCAGTATAAACACAAAAGCATAAATGCTTGCTAGCTCTCTCTCCTAATAAATGGGCTTGTGTAAAAGAAATAAAAATTACAGTTTGTTGGCGGTAAAGAGCAACTAATTACTCAGGAAGAAGCATGTTTTTATTTTTCAAAACTGCACTGAAAATGGTTTATCATGCAATAAATTTGCTAATCACCAGTTAGGAAACAGAGTGCCATCTCCACCTACCCACAGCGACTTTCTTTGAAAGTTAGTATGTTACAGTTTGGATAGGAAATTATATCCTTTTGAAAATGAACATGACAGAAGACGTTCATTGAATAGCTTAAAACTCCTCAGCAGTCAGCATTCAAATTGCGTAAACAAGACATTCTTAATGGTGCCCAAAGATAGCAACCACTGACCCTGGCTCTGCTTCGTGAGCACACCATCCCTGACCCGTTCGATGAAGATAATCATCATTTTCTTTTGCTCTTTCTCCTTTCACAGTGAAAGTGGAAGACTTTCAAATGTAGAACATAGGGTCATCCTCTATTTTTTCTCTTTCCTCCAAAACACTCTTTTTCTTGGCCCTTTGACCCCTGACATCTATAAATGTTGATTTCTAATTGATTTGTGTTGATTTTTTTTTTTTTTCAGAAGAATCTACAGAATCACTTTCTTACCCAGAAGAGCAGGAGCTCAGCTTGGTGCACTTGAGCTTATACCAGCTAATAGCGGGTCCAGTTCTTCCTTGCTACTGGCCTGCTCTCCTGGTTCCAAGGTAGCAGCATTGTTCTCCCCAGAGAGGACTTCACTGAATATGCTCATCAGTGATGTTGGCTGAACTCCCCTGCTCCAACTGTCACTCTCTCCATGACTCTGTCACACGTTCTTCTTAGACTTCTTAATATTAAAAAAGCATCCCCTGGCAGGCGCGGTAGCTCACGCCTGTAATCCGAGCACTTTGGGAGGCCGAGGCAGGCGGATCACAAGGTCAGGAGATCGAGACCACGGTGAAACCCCGTCTCTACTAAAAATACAAAAAAAATTAGTCGGGCACAGTGGCGGGCACCTGTAGTCCCAGCTACTTGGGAGGCTGAGGCAGGAGAATGGCGTGAACCCTGGAGGTGGAGCTTGCAGTGGGAGGGAGGGGGGGAAGCATCCCCTTTATTTGTGTGTTTATTGGTGTATGATCTGGTTCTCCTCTAGAAGGTAAGTTCTATTAGAAGAAGACACCTTTCCGGTTTGATTATTTCTGTCTTAACAGTGTCTACAAGAACATCTGACATAGAATTACTTTTGAAATGTACTCAATAAATCAACAAACGAATGCATGAATGAACATTTTGCTTTTTTATTTCTACCTCACAAAGCAAGTCATTTTTATACCACAATTTAGCTCACCTGCCACCCCTCAGACATACAGGTGTCTAGAGGTAATGCAGCTTTTGGCATAACATTTGGGAAGAGGTATTCATGGAATATTTCCTTTTGATGAGAAGAAAGCAGCTGTAAATTTTGTGATCATCCTTCCTTTATTTAGAGTGAATGCATTCTGTGGGAAGTTTATCATTAAGGCTGCTTTGTAGTAGAATGTCACCAAGTCACCAGCCCTAGTGTGCAGTGTTCCTACTGCATCGAAGAAGACACCCACTGGCCAGGACACAGGTGTCTCAGAGCAGCCTTTCTTGTTTCCTTTTTTTTTTTTTTTTAATAATTCTTTTATAATTTTTTTAAGTTCCAAGGTACATATGCAGGATGTGCAGGTTTGTTATATAGGTAAGCGTGCACCAGGATGGTTTGCCGCACCTAACAGCATATCACCTAGGTATTAAGCCCAGCATACGTTAGCTCTTTTCCCTAGTGCTCAGAGCAGCCTTTCTCACCAGTTGTGCAACTGTGAGCAACTCACTGGCCCTCTTTGTGTCTCAGTTGTCTCATCTGAAAATTCACCATCATAATCCCTACTTCACCTCTTTGCCCAGATTCATTAGAATGAAATGTAAATGGTGTGTATGACACTATTTTGTAAACTATCAAAAGCCATGCAAATAAAATACTTTGGTTAACTGTGTGTGTGTGTATGTATGTGTGTATATACACACACACACACACACACATATACATAGAGAGAGAGAGGGAGAGAGAGAGAAAGGGCAAAGATGCATTAAAATCAAAGAAAATGCTTTTTATGTGGTGATTTTTTTTCCTCCCTGGGCTATAATAAAGGAAGACAAGAATTTCACCATTTTATAGACCAATAAATTGAGGGCTAGGAAAGCTGTGTTGTGCCCAGCATCATAGACAGCACTGTCTATGTGTGGAATTATAACAGGCCCAAGATCTCTAAGTGATTGGTACAGTAATTTTATTTCTAGAGTGGTGCAGTAATATCTGATTTTCCTTCAAGAGGGGAACTGGTTTCTGAGCGCAATGCTGCGGTTGGGCCTTGGGCTGAGGTCTTAGCAGGCAAGTTACCAGGAATGGCTTGACATGGTCAAAGAAAGAAAATAGGGTAAGAACAAACCTAGGTCCAGAAAACAAAATCAACAGAAAACCTAAGTTTAGGACAAACTTGGACCAGGAATGGCAAAGGCAAAACACTAGCATCTGGGAAAAGACGTTATTAGATAGGGAGGCAGAGAGTACAGGTAGGATCAAAGCCAGAAAGTCCACAACTTTCTATATCAATAGCTTTGAGATGCCCAAATATGAAGGCTGGGGCTACAATAAGATCTTTATTTAATTAGTGGCCCAGGCTGATCCAAAGATACAGAGGCAGCTATACAAATTATACCTCACCATAGGTTCTTCCATAAAGAAAGGGAGTCTATTATAAGCCTGTAGAACTTCTCATGTAATATGACTACAGAAAGGGAAGAAGCAAAGACAAACTCCTCTAACCCAATGTCTTCACCCAAATGAAGACTTCCCAGAATGGATATGGTACCTATGGGCATAACTTCAAAGAGACAGATCATCTGGGGAAACATTATTTTAAAGAAAGTTGTAAAGTTTCTGTACTGCAGGACTTATCAGGGCTTTTAATAGTTGTTTAATAATAATTGTGGGCAATAACCATGCTCTTTGAATTTTGAAAAGTAGTTCACAATGGATTCCAAGCAGAGTATGTGGTATTTCCTACAGGTACTTCAATAAGGAATACGTATTTTTTGGAATATTTTTATGGACTGGTGTTCCACAGCATATAATTTGTATACATTGCTCTAGCTAACCCGTTACATTGATTTAGGTAACTGTTCTGTATACAGCAAATGAAGTAACACTATTTTTTTTTCCTTTTAACAAATTTTGTCATTACCTTCACTAGGCTGTAGGTCATTTAACCCTTTGTGTCATTGTGTCACTGTGAAAGGCAGGTAGTTTCACAGTGACAGCAAAAGCAGGGCAGTGAGTGAATCGTGTCTTAAACAGAAAGCAGATGTACTTATCTACTTAGAGTTATTCTAGAGTATTTCTGTTTCCTGTTCACATTTATACCCAGGGAAGATTTCACTGGTCCAATGATAGAAACATGGTTAGAATGTGATAGAGATTCTTTTGACTTTATAGAATCAAAGAGGCTTTCTACTCATTAAAGTTCTCACAATAGCATTCTTTCTTAAGCTTGTTTTCAAATTTAGGATCCGGTGTGAATGAAGTTTGCTGACAGTCTATCATTCAGAGGTAGTTAAGCTGCATTACTGGATGTCAAGTTCAGTGTTCTCTTTGCTTCCATTTTGATTCTCCTCCTACAAAATTATTGCTTTGAATACAGGGAGCTGGCCTTTTCCTTCTTTCTTGTCCCAGTGCAGGAAGATGGAATTAATCCTGTTACATGAAATTACAACTATAAGTTCAAAGATCTTAATTCAAAATGTCCCTGTCTTGATTATGGGATAGTCTCTCAGTGGTTTCTTGTTGCATTTTTTTTTTTCATTTGTAAAATGGTACTAATGCCTCTTACCTACAATATGGACAAAATGAAAATAAATGAGCAAAATGTGTGCTTTAATTTAAAATTGCCTTTAACTATTCTGCCAAACCAGTGGAAGCTTCGGATTGATGTTTTACCCAGGCCAATCATCAGTAAAAATAACAGGATGCTGTATAACGTGGTATGTAAGTGGAGCGGACCCAGGAGTCTGATTGACTGGGTCCATGCTGTGCCCTCATGAGATTTTACACATGCCATTAACCTCTCTGTGCCTCAGTTTTCTTATTTATAAAATGAGGTTGTCATCATAATTCTTAACTCTCAAGGTTATCGTAAGGTGTAAAGATAATCTAGGTAATTGTTGTTGCATGGATTAGTAATACTCATTAAGCACACTTAAGCACTCAATAATATTAGCGATTTTTTATCATTTTTCTTGATAAATTTCACCTATCTACTTGTTCTACTAGAAGTTTGTGAAATCAAAACATGTAGAAATAGGTAAGTAGCCCCTAGAGCATGAAAACATTTGTGCTGTTGTTAATACTAAACGGAGAACACAGATGTACAAGTGAAACACGGTGTCTGCTCTAACCTGAGTTTCTACTGACTCAATAAGTGAATTCATTAATTCAGCCTCTAATTTTGAATTCTATGTGAGCCTGTAGAATTTCATGGGACTATGCCCCACCATTTTTTTCTTTTCTTTTTTTCCATGATGGGCAACAAATCAGGACAAATGTAGTAGGTGTCAGAAATAATTTACCTAAATGCGTGTAATCTATTTAGACAAATGTATGAGAAACATATCTCTTCTTTTTTTTCCACATGGAAGGACCATCATCAAGTCCTACTTCTTTCCAGCTGGAAGGGCTCACAAACTGCTAGCTTTGCAGGCTCAGCTTGACATCTCCACTTCCAGGCCAGCTAGTAGTCACTGAACATAAATGTAATGAGAGGAAAAGGTGGAGCACAGAGGAAGGGGCCTGTGTGCACGGTGAGAAGGAAGAGACAGGCAGAGGGAAGCAAAGAGAATAATGAGCCTTAATTCCTTTGGCATTGAAGTACCTGCTAAAGGCACAGGGCATGTGCAGCTGATGGCTCCCCTTCCAGAGGCAGGATGTGTCATTTCCCCTGCCCTGAATCCAAGCAGTCTCCAGGTACCCAATAAACTAGAAAGTCCCACCTGTACCTCTAGGACCCTGCAGGATTCTGCATGTCGTGGGAGGTCAGAAGGCAAGATTTCATTCTGAAGCAGTCAACCGGGAAAGTTAAACATCTCTGATCATGTAAAAGGGGGAATTGATGTGCTTACTGCCTACCGCATGAGCTGGTGTGCCTCAAGTGAACTACATGCGGAAGAGGAGACAAAGCCTTCGGTACATATAGAATTATAGACATAAAGATACAGAGACAGACATAAATATATTATCTATCTATCTATCTATCTATCTTAGTTTGCCTGTTCCCTGTTCATCCATCCATCCATCCATCCGTCCGTCCGTCCGTCCATCCGTCCGTCCATCATTTCTCTTCCTCTTTCTTTGCACCACTGTGAAGCAAAGATCTTTTTAGTCTCAGGTTTAGCCGGCTCATCACAACCAGCTAGCTTGGCCCGCCCATCCACCCTGGACTCTCACTTCCTTTCCAGACAGCTTTGGATCTTTAAGAATGAGTGTGTTTTCTAGGCCTTGCTTTTCGCCTGTTCAGTGAGTGCCGGTGGAAGGGCTGGCATGACAACCCCTTGAGGCTGAGTCTTGTTGATTAGGGGATGGATTCTGAGCAAGCAACTGTACTTGCATGCCCCCCTCAGTGACCCTTGCCAGTCTCCCTCACCCACGACCTGGAGGAACTGTCTCCTGGGGAAGCAAGGTCAGGCTCGGTGTCCATCAGGCTGTGCTTCTACGAGCTGTGTGATGGAGCATTTTCTGATGTTGACACCCATGCAGGGTGAGCTGGATGGAGGCTGATTTCTGGTTTCACACTGAGCTGTCATCCAAAAGGCCTGCTGCTTATCCTGTCTTCACAATCCTTCCAAGGCCCTGCTGACATTGTCAGCCTGCTTCTCTGGCCGCTGCCATAACTTAGAAACCGGGGGCACTTTTGTTCAGGCTAATGTCTGGAACATTTTCTGAACCAAAATATAGGTATATGAGTATTTCTTTTCTAATGTATAATTTTCCCGAAGTTTTCCTGTTGTAACATGCATTTCTTTCGCTGCCCCTTGTACTCATTTTGAAGTTAAAATAAAACATAATAATTAAATGGACTGGAACACTTTAAATGATTTGATTGGCAGGCAAAATGACTGTGTTTAAGAAGCAACTGGGAAAACTTTACTTTCTCTTTATATTGTACTCATCCAGCTCAGTTTTGCAGGCTCAGTCATGTGGGTTTCTATAGTGGCAGATAGTCCAAATAATTCCACTCTAAGGCAAATAACATCGTAAGACATGGTCATACCACTGACATTTGAAGTTAAAATGCAAGAGTTGGTGGTCTTTTGAGTACCTAGGTATTTTCCAAATATTGATTATTTAATGAGAATCTTTTGCCACAAATATATACTTTTTAATGTAGTGCTTTCTGAATTGATTTATCTAGTCAGAAGTTGTGCAAATATCAAATCCCCAAGTTATCTTGATGGGGCCAAAATAATACCATATTTGAAACTAGGATTATCCTTAAAAATCCATGCAATATAATGACTTTTAACAGCAAAGTATTAATATGAAAATAATGTCGGCCAGGTGCAGTGGCTCACACCTGTAATCCCAGCACTTTGGGAGGCTGAGGCGGGTGGATCACGAGGCCAGGAGTTCAAGACCAGCCTGGCCAACATAGCAAAACCCCGCCTTTACTAAAAATACAAAAATTAGCCGGGTGCAGTGGCATGTGCCTGTAGTCCTGGCTACTTGACAGGCTGAGGCAGGAGAATTGCTCGAACTTGGGAGGTGGAGGTTGCAGTGAGTCGAGATCATACCATTGCACTCCAGCTTGGGTGACAGGGAGACTCCATCTCAAAAAAAGAAGAAGAAAAAAAAAAGTCATACTAGTTTTTTGAGTGCAGAGTATATGTGGATTATTTAGTAGATCATTATCTTTATCAGGTAGAAAAATGCCATGTTTATAGGCTGAGTTCAGATCTAGTTGGGTCAGCTAAGAAAGGAAATCTAATAGCCATCTTTCCTTAGTTCCTTAAGTCTCTTCTCAGTCCCTGAGGTCAATTACACCCTTGCCTTCATTCTGCCCCTGGCCAAATGATCAGGGATATTGGGCCTTTTCTGCCCAATTGTACCAGTGTCATCCTTCTTCAAGCTTCCCCTAAACTAGCCTAACCACCTTGCAGCAGGAAAGTCCTGGACTCCCCACCCCCAGGGTTTTAAATGAATCCCTGAGCTGTAAATCCCACAAAATAATTGTGATCTTTTATCCCTCTTTTTCCTGTCCTTTATTAGCTCCAGATCCAATCAGAACCTCTTTCAACCATTATTCAGACCTCTACAAGACAATATCCCGCTCACAATTGCTTGTCAATTACCCATTAAAATATGATGTTGACACCCAAGCAGGGCGAGCTGGTTGGAGGCTGGTATAGATACACAAAGACTTTACATGCATAGTCTGCTTACCACAAAAGCCTTACTGCAGAGATGGGGACTGGGATGTGTGTATGGTTTGACCCTCCCTGAAAAATGCCCCAGCCTGTTACTCATTGCAGGGATTAACATTTTGTGTGGTGTGAATCAGTTACATTGGTTTACTTACTAAAAGGTCTTTGACTTAAATAGCCATGTGTAAATATACTTTTTCACATGCACCTGAAACGTACAATTTCATGAGATAGATGATGCTGTTGTAACTATCACCTTTTTCCAGATGATAAAACTGAAGCAGAGAGAATTAGTGACTTTTCCAAGATTATGTTGAAAGTGACTGCCTGAGTCAAAGCTAGAGTCCAAGAACAATTTATGCTTTCATTAGGACTTTTGAAAAATTATAATCTAAAAGAGCAAAGTGGCTCAGCAATATCTCAATGCTATCTTTGCTACTTACTTTGGTAAGTAGAAGGCATACCAAAAGCAAATAATTCTTTGCTTCCCGGGTGTAGTAGCAAAACTGAACAATTGTAAATCCATTGCTGTACTGTAAATTCATAGTCTCATTTAGACCTCTTGTTATAAGTAAAAGGAGTATTTCCCTCTAATTTGTGAATGCGGTAAGTTCAGAGAGGTTAAGAAGTCACCAAATGTCACACAGCAAGCAAGTTGTGGATGAAGCTGGAATTTACAGTTAGCCTATCTTTTGCTCTACTCTATTTATATTACTATGGAATATAAATACACAAAACTCTAAGTGTAGTTCAATAGGCTATGGGATGGACTAACCTCATCCATTAATTCTGTCCCAATATTAATTATGACACGTTCTTTATCACTGATAGGCTGCCCCAAGGTGTAAAAAGGGACATTCATCACAAGGCACACTGTATGAAAAAGTAGATGTTCAAGCCTACTGAATAACACCCTTCTGAATAACACACCCAATATTAAGCTGTGCAAATCAGAAAATATCATAGATTTGTTCTTTATATTCCACTTGTTTTTATATATATATATATATATACATCTATATATTGCAGTGGCGGGATCTTGCTTACTGCAAGCTCCACCTCAGAGTTTCACGCCATTCTCCTGCTTCAGCCTCCCGAGTAGCTGGGAGTACAGGCACCCGCCACCACACCTGGTGAATTTTTTGTATTTTTAGTAGAGATGGGGTATCACCGTGTTAGCCAGGATGGTCTCCATCTCCTGACCTCGTGATCCGCCCACCTTGGCCTCCCAAAGTGCTGGGATTACAGGCGTGAGCCACCACTCCCAGCCCCATTTGTTATATTTTTAACATTTCTGCTCCTTTAAAATGTATTTATATGTTATTAATATAAAATTCAAAATGTCAAAACTGCCACCCATTCTGTCCTCAAGTTATTCAGTTTTCCTTTCTCGAGGGAACCAGTGCCATCAGGTTATTGTGTATTATTCCAGAGATATTGTATGCATATGCAAGCAACAATATGTAAATATAGTGTGTCATTGCCCTGGTGCTTGCTTGGAGATCACTCCATAACAATGCATGAATGAGCCACTCCATTCATTTTAGCAGCTGCTTTGTATTACACTGTTTCCTTCTACCTTGACTTACTGAACCAGATCTCTTTTGATAGGCATTTGTTTCAAGTAATTTGCTATATCATAATAGGTAGCAGTGAACATTCTTATACATACTTCTTTGCACACACGTCAGTGTGCATGATAAATTTCCAAAAGTGAAATTGCTGGGTTATAGACCATGTATTTTAAAATTGTAAATAGACGTTGCTAAAACTATCTACTCCCATCCTCAACATGAAGTGATGGTAAATGTTTTGACTTTGATCATCTAAAAGATGGAAAATGGTATTGTGATTTTAATTTTTATTTGTTTTAATACGAGGGAGAGAAAATATTTTTAAAATGTGATGTATTCAAATATAAAATATTGTTTTATATTTCTTTTTTCTGTTAATTCTGATTATATCCTTTATACATTTTTCTACAGCCTTGATGGCCGTTTTCTTATTGGTTTGTAGGAATATTTTCTGTATTAATGAAATCATTGCTTTGCCAAATGCATCTCAAATACTTTTTCCGGTTTGTAGTTTGGCTTTCCTTTTGCTGTTTTGGTTGTGTAATCTTTAGATACATATCACTAATCCTCAGACATTATGTTTTATTATTCTCATGTATGGGTGGGGAAACTGCAGATCAGAAAGGGTGAAAGTCTTTCTCAATATTGCCCAGGTAGCAAATGCGGGAAGAAGAGCACCGATCTGACTCAGAAGCCAACGTTCTTTCCACCATACCATATCGCCTCTCTAGAGGACAGTCTCCTCTTCACTATGTCATGAGGCTGAGCAAATCCTCCAGGTCCGTATGTACTTAACTGGTGTGAATCGTGTGGTTTAGCAGCCCTCACTGATTAAATGAGTGGCACATTTCCATTTCATTTGCAGGACAGTGGCACATGTAAGTGCAGAGCCCCAGTATGTGTTCCCTTGGCCACTCTTCCACACGAGTTCCCATTTCCAGCTTTTGCACTGCTGGATGGTTTTCCCCTGTCCCCATCATCCTTGTCCCCGCTCTAAGTTCTTTTCCTCTGGAAATCTTCGCTAACTGCACCAAAAGAAACAAGTCTTTGTTCTTCCCCCACTATGGCACTAGTTCTACTATGCCTGGGGTGATACCATTCTATCCCAACTAGCCTCCAGAGGTAGAGACTGTGTCATGGCCATCACTGTATCCCCATCACTTGGACCAAAGCCTGTCAGATGCTGGACACTCTTTGCATCCTCGGAAAATGAATGAGTAGATGAATATATCACATGAAGACTAAGAGCTGGGTTTCAATCCAGCTCCCTCATTTACCAGGAAGGTGATCATGGTGTGTCCGGACTTGGTTCCTTCTTGTGGGTTCGTGGTCTCACTGACTTCAGGAATGAAGCCATGGACCTTCACGGTGAGTACTACAGCTCTTAGAGGTGGCGTGGACCCAAAGAGTGAGCAGCAGCAAGATTTATTGTGGAGAGTGAAAGAACAAAGCTTCCACAGCATGCTAAGACACCTGACCAGCTTTTATTCCCTTATTTGTCCCCACCCATGTCCTGCTGATTGGCCTATTTTACAGGGTGCTGACTGGTCCATTTTGCAGAGTGCTGATTGGTGCATTTTACAAACCTCTAGCTAGCTACAGAGTACTGATTGGTGTGTTTTTACAGAGCACTGATTGGTGCATTTTACAAACCTCTAGCTAGCCACAGAGCACTGATTGGTGCATTTCACAATCCTAGCTACAGAGTGCTGATTGGGGCATTTTACAATCCTCTTGTAAGACAGAAAACTTCTCCAAGTCCCCACCCACCCCAGAAGTCCAGCTGGCTTCCCTTTCAATGGACCAAGTTACTTAAGTTGGCTAAACTTCACACTCTTCATTGGCAACATGATTTTTTTTGTTGTTGTTGTTTTGAGTTGGAGTCTCCCTCTCTTGCCCAGGTTGGAGTGCAGTGTGATCCCGGCTCACTGCAAACCCCGCCTTCTGGGTTCAAGCAATTCTCCCGCCTCAGCCTCCTGAGTAGCTGAGACTACAGATGCATGCCACCATGCCTGCTACTTTTTGTATTTTTAGTAGAGATGGGGTTTAACCATGTTGGCCAGGATGGTCTCAAACTCCTGACCTCATGATCCGCCTGCCTCGGCCTCTCAAATTCCCAAATTGCTGGGATTACAGGCGTGAGCCACCACGCTCGGCCAGCAACATGATTTTTAAAAATACACTACTTGCTTCATAGGCTGAACGTACGGAATATATTAGACAATCTTTGCTAAATATCTGTGATTATACTGAGTTGAATGATTATTTTCTTAGCCTGAAAGATCTCAAGAATGAGAGTCAGAAGACCAATGTTCTAAAGCTTTGCCCCAAATTGGCTTTAGGAATTCACTTCTCGGGACCTTCTCTGCAACGTGGAGACTGTTCAACTTGCTGGGGAAAATTCTCAAGTCAGTGAATTAGCTGCAGTGTGGCTTGACATACACTGAGCTCCGTCTGCTCTGTTTCACTAGTCGGTGGTTTCTAAATGACTGGAACACATAATAGCCTGATACATAGTCCAAGTTCACTACATCATAATAATATGATTTAAATATATAAGAATATATGTATTATTGCTAACCCAATAAATTATTAAAACAATACTTTTAATATATATTATATCCTATTTATATCTATGATCTCCTAATACGCATGATGATACTATAATGTAGAGAGAATCTGCTTGTTAAATATGCAGATTTCCAGGCTCTCTTTGGGTTGTCATGATTTTGCTGATGTAGGGTATAGGCTCAGAAGTCTACGTTTTAAATCAGCACTCCACCTGCTTTTCTGGCTTAGTGCAGTTTGAGAACCACTGCTTTGGTTAGAGTGTTTCTCTATGCTTTTGATGCATGGATAATCTCCCCCCACCCCTATATTTTGGAAATCTAGAGAGAACATGATGCTTTTGACTATCCAGGGCTTTCTGCATTCCTAGAAAACAGCTAGCAGGAAATTGCAACATTTTACATGATCTATTGCCTCTGCAGACCTGGCATGAAAGGTGCACTTTATGGGATGGGGTGGGCAAACGTGGGAGAGTTCCTTTTCATCCGATCTGAACCATCAGGACATGTCAAATGAAGCTAATATAAATGTCAGCGTGCAGCTTTCGGTTGTGAAATCTGAGTTCGTTGTAATGCAGTTCATTTTCCTTCTTCCAGCTCTGTGGATGCTATCAGCTGATGTGTCTGACAAGCATTTCCTATGCCAAAATAAAAGCCATCTCAGCAGTTCTCCTGAGTGAGTCTCCCTGCGTGTGTATGCACGTGTGCCTGTGAAACTCACGTCACATTCTCTTTATGGCTGCAATGAGCTAGTCTCCGTGGGCCTCCCAAAACACCAAGCTGGAAGCCCCGGAGCTGTCTCCAGGAGCCATCACACCAGTTCATAATGACCGCTAGAGTATGGAGTTATATAGACATCCAGGGGAGTAATTAATTATGGGGAACGTGAAGTCCCTCTAGGAATAGACTGAAGATTTAACACCTCCCAGGTGAATTCTGTGCCATTAGAGTGAGGAGGCAGCTCTGTTGGCTCAAGGTAACACAGAGCCTGTTCTACATAACAATGGCCCACAAGGTGCACCTGATTAAACCAGCTCTGCTCTGGGGATGCCCTTGTCAGCCATGGGTTACCTTTCACTGGAGAGGTGCCAGATTGCCAGGCAGGTCAACCGTTAGCTGAGTTTTTAAATTTCTCACTTGTTTTATTATTTCTTTTTTCTGTGTTATGCTTTTCATATTACCTTGGTGGTTTCCCAGAAAAAAATAAACCTCTGAGCCCATCTCAACGGCAAATGACAATGATTCCCCATGCTTTTCACAGGACTCAGCATGTACACTTAACTTGGCTTGTCAAATTCCCATCTAAATATTTTCAAACAGTGACAACTAGGAGTGACTGAGGAGAACATCCTTTGAATCTGCCATATTGCTGTTATTTCTAACGCAGCTGCTTTCATCCAAACGGAAGGTTGATCCATTCTGTGGGAAGTTAGGGCAATTCCCCAAGCCTTCCTTGCAGTTCAGATCAACCTATTAATGTGCTTAATGATTCTAAGTCAGAAATGGTGTCATTGAAATATTTATTCTTATTCTGTGTCTTCTCACACTGATAGACACATGCAAATGACAGATTAGCAGAGGAAAAAAGGGAGAAGGAAGGGAGGGAGGGAGGGAGGGAGGAAGGAAGGAAGGAGAAGGGAAAGGAGGGAGGGAGGAAGGAAGGAAGGGAGGAAGGGAAGGATGAAGGAAGGAGGGGAGGGAGGGAGGAGGGAAGGGAGGGAAGAACACAGGCAGGCAAAAATGACATAAATCCTACAGTATGTAAATTTTAGTAGGGTTATTTATGAGACTTGCAAATGCTAAAAATTTACTTGAGTTGTTATCTGTCAATAAAACTAATAGAAATAATAACTTTTAAAAAGCCTCTTGTTGTCAACATGGCTAAATTAAAAGTCCTTGGAAGCAAAACCTGGATAAGTTTGACAACAAACTTAACACCTTGTATGATTTTTGTGAAGGCAAAGGTAGTTCTCTATTTGAGAATTGTTGAGGAATTAATCACATATGGGGATGAACACACACATGCACACACAGACACATTTCCCTCCTTGCCTGACGTTTATTTCTTGCCTCCCTCCTACCAACATGGTCCTTCAGCACCTCCTCAAAATCAAATCCTGCTGATTGAAAGGTGATGACAGTCAGGTGGGTGCGGGAACCCTGTGTGTTATTGATGGTTCGTGTCAAGCTGCAGAGCAGCAGACAGAACAAAAAGGCCAAATCACCCTGTTCCCAGACCTCCCACACCCATAGGTGCTGGGGAAGCACACTTCTTTCATTGTTCAATGTGCTTTTGAAAGTGCAGTGCATTCCAACAGGCAAGGGTAGGCACGTGAAGAATTCTTGTGACTCAATACTTGAGAGAGGGAGAAACATGAGACCTTTTTGTCTTTGGATGTTATGAAGAAGATGGGATTGGGGATGGTGGGTCATGTTTGTGTGTATGCTGTTTCAGGGCTGCAGCTTGGGAGAAATTATGGCTGTTTTACACCATCACCCTGAAGTTCTACCTTAAGTTTCTGACCACCCCTCCTGTTCTACCCACTGGCCTCTCTTCCTGCTCTAAATCTACCAATTATTTTCTTTAAGTGTCAGCAGTACACCAGACACAAGGAGATATAACCTTCCCTCAAGTTGATGCTGTTAAACCATTACATACTTGAAACTGAAGTCGCAGTTGTCAATTGCAACTTCAGTCACTAATAACTACTTCAGAAGTGCGAGTGGTGTCTGGGCTCTTAATGCTGTGGCCCAGGGCTCCAGAAATGTCTTTACAGGTCATTTAGATCCATCCATCTGATCTGTAGCAAGATCAGTCAATCTTTCAGCCGAATGCTTCCCTCTCTCTTCCCCTTGCTGCCAGGTCCTTTATTTGTTCTCCCAGGGCCATATTGGGGGATGATCTTAGGCAGCCATATCGACCACTTAGCTTGTAAAGACTTTGAGCTTAGGGCATCACCACATGCTTGGATCCTGAATTCTGTCACTTGCCTGTGAGGATGGTTTTTCTTTCTTTTTTCTCTTCTGTGTTTTCATTGGGCTCTTATTTAAAAAGCCTTTTAACCAGCCCTGCATGCATAACATAGCAAATAAAAAATGGACCCAGCTCTCAATTGACACAAAAACTGTAGATGGTCTTGATTTGGGATGTTTATGGTCTTATTGGAACTGTGGTTTTACAGAGCCCCATCCTTTGTCTTGTTGATGTTAGCGGCTTTTAAAATTTGTTTTGAAAGTTTAAATAGGCTTTGTAGATGAGGTTAACCTTGATTTTTATTTCAGAGTGTAACTCATAATAATAATACCACTTACAAGTTATTGCATATTGCTTTGCAATTGTTATATTGCTTAATGCACACACACACACACACACACACACAAATATGTTCTATATGATGTCCATTTTACAGATGTGGTAGCAGAGTGCTTATGTAACTTTCCTGATATCACTCCGCTGGGATCGGAAAAAATGAGAATCTGAACCCTGTCCTAGACACAGAAACCCACACTCAATCATGACCCAGTATTTCTCCTCTGATAAGAAACAATCATCAATACTGTATGAACTGAAATGTTGTTACACTTATATATGAAATTGCTATGGCAAAGCTACTGCAACTCTGAGACACGGATAAGCCCCATCTTGAGAGTCCGTAAGCACCACTCTGCCATCCAATGCAAATGCAGATAATACATTAGAATCTTAGGATGAATTTTTAATATGATACGGTGCCTGCCAAAAAGTAAGTGGATTGGAGAAGCAGACAGGGACCAAGAGTATTGATAAAGAAAGGTGCCCTTATGTCTGTCTGTCTAATTTCTTCTTTCTGCCTTCTCACCTTCTTAAAAGTCTCCCTGCCTCGCTGCCCTCTATAGAATTGTTGTTATCAAAGGGCAAAGCTCTGATCGTATTTAGGGAAAATTCCTTTTCCTTTTAATGTAAGAGTAATGATGTCAGTGCCAGTACTCAGGCTCTGTTCCAAAGCAGGTAATTATGCTCTGCCTTCTTCAATTCCCTCTGCAGTTTCTGTGGAATCTATTTTTCCTCTCCTTCCTGTCCTAGACAGTTGTGCCACGTTGCTGGGCTGCCGTTCAACACCTGCTTCCCCAAAGAAGTACGCTTTAAAAGTGATTGAAATTATTTCTCTTTCATGACTATTTTGCTGAAAGGAACCTAATGAATGGCAGGTGCAGGGGTGCTCCTTTGATTTGGGTCAGGGGACACCTTGCAGTTAGTCCAGGGTCACTTGAGTTCCTTGCCTGGAACAAAGTACACAAATGTCCCTTCAAAGAAAATGAGGCTTTATATTGGACAGGATGATTGACTGGCCCCCCACTGGCATGGGTCAAGGCAGGCACTGACCTCCTCAGCTGATGGGCTTCTCCTAAATGCCTTTGAGATGACATCCTGTGCTTCTCTTGTAGAGAGTCCTCCCAAGCCCACTGGGGGCCAGGCCCAACTCCAGTCTTACTGACCTCAAACAGATCAGGCCTTGGGCCTCCTGACTCTGTTTCCAAGGTCTCACTCTCTCACATTTGATCTCTCCTTTCTTGGCAGAAGCACCCAAAGAAGAGAGGTTTATTTACAATTCCTTTTCCATAATCACTTCTTACTACTCCTTTGGGACACAATCTTTGCGGAATGACAGCATACCCAGAATGCCCCTTAAACGTTCTCATTGAACCTTCTCATTCCAAGGGGCCCTGGCTGGGACCAGCCATCTCATATTTCCGATACTCATTTTTTTCCACATCCCCTTTCCAATTTCTCAGAATTTCTAGGTGGTATATGTTGATCTTGGTACATTCACTTTCACCTCACTGATATTAAAATTGCCAAATACTGCTGGCCCTAACCCTTTATTATATGTTTACTATTAAATAGTACAATTAAGCTCTGATAAGAAGCCTTGGATTAAAAGCAAATTTAATACAGGTTTTATGCAGGGAAATTCAATTCCTCATTCAGAAACAAGAGCCCAAGAGTGGGGGAAGAAAAGAAAGATCTTCTGTAATAGATGCAAATAGCAAGCTAACATGCAGTTCTTTAGTTTTATATACTAAGAAAAACAAAGTCCAGTTATACCATTTAAAAATTGTAACTTACTCCTCAAAATTTTTTATCAGCATGAAAGCAGGCTTGGCTAAGAAACAGGTATTCAGTAATAATTGCAATTTTAAAAATATGCTTTACAAATTTATTTTTCAGATATATTTTATGTCCAAAACAAGGCAAAACAAAAGCAAGTCACAGGAGGGCCTCTGTTGGCTAGGAGAGCAAACAATTTTGTCAATGGAATAATATTCTTCTGTACCAGTGATTTGGCCAATAGATTTTCTGAAATCACCTCAGCTAGCTCAAAAGGGAAAATGATAACCTTAAAATATATTAATAACTGAAGATACCTCAAATGCAAGCTTTATCTCATTAGTTAACACGACTGAGTACATTGCCTTACTAACTCCAGTCCCTTCCCAACAGAGAAGGTAGATTCACTTAGTTGGTTCAAGCTGCTATAACAGAAATACCATAAACTGGGTGACTTATAAACAACAGAAATTTATTTTTCAGTTCTAAAGGTTGAGAAGTACAAGGTCAAAGAACCTACAGATTCAGTGTCTGGTGTGGGCTCCTTTTCTGGTTCAGGGGTCATGTTCTCACTGTGTCCTCTTATGATGGCAGAGAGGTGATGAGTGACCTCTCAGGGACCCCTTTATTTTACTGGGTTTTTTTTTTTTTTGAGATGGAATCTCGTTCTGTCACATAGGCTGGAGTGCAGTGGCATGATTTCGGCTCACTGCAACCTCCGCCTCCTAGGTTCAAGTGATTCTCCTACCTCAGCCTCCTGAGTGGCTGGGACTACAGGCATGCACCACCACACCTGGCTAATTTTTGCATTTTTAATAGAGATGGGGTTTTGCCATGTTGGTCAGGCTGATCTCGATCTCCTGACCTCAGACAATCCACCTGCCTCGGCCTCCCAAAGTGCTGGGATTACAGGCGTGAGCCACCCCTCCTGGCCTGGAACCCCTTTTATAAGGGCGCTAATCCCATCCTGAGCACCCCACCTTTATAACCTAACCACCTTCCAAAAGGTCTCACCTCCTAACACCATCACCTTGGGGGTTAGCTTTTCAACATATAAATGTTGTGCAGACACAGACATTCAGCCTGTAGCAGAGGATATAGAGCAACTGCCAAAACAGGCAACACAACAGCCACTTTCGTGAACATGGAATCAAGAAAAAAAAAATCATCCCTGTAATTTAAGTCATAGCAGTTTTGACATAGTGCTACTTAAAATTGGTTGATAAAAAGGGTGATGCGATAAATCTGTGCATTCTTTTCAAGCATGCATTGAGAGACTGAAAGCTCTTCCCCTCAAAAACTTCAGCCATTTAATTCTTTAAAGTTGTTTTTACATGAATTAGAGGGTTTGGTAGATGCAATGTCAGTTACAAAACCACACTCTTGTCTCCATCTAATTTTGTCTTAGCAGCTCTTTTAAACTGCTAAATCTGGTTTTAAAGTATGATGATTTTGTTTTCTGATGGTGTTAAACAGCTGCTGCTTTTCTGATGAGAAGCCCATTTTCCATTTTATATCTGCAAGATGTTGGCTACATCAGGCCCAGTGAAGCAGGCAGCTGAGAAGCCTCTTGCTGCAAGAAGCAGTTAAAAAAAAAAAAAAGGGCAAAGGGCCTTTCTCCAGGCAGCTGTCTCTTAGGATGGGGAATGGAGAGGAGACCACAGCAAAACAAAGCTTCGCACATGTAGTCAGGGCCATGAACCAGCCTCTCATTAAGAAACAGTGTAGTAACTCTAGGGAGGATGAATCACCAGTAAACATCACAATACACATGAATTTTTGGTCCCTGAATAGAGAGGCAAAATAGTCAACTTAGAAAAAAATCCAGCTTGTCCTTGGGGAACACTAGTGTTTGTGCACCTATGCAGTTTTTTGAACTCCTAGGAAGTCTCAGAATGACCCTTCCAGCATGGGTCTGCATGGTGTTAAAAGTGAGGAACTCGGAGTTTCTGACTTCTGTTTAGAAACCAGGTGAGGCCACCCAGGCCTGCATGCCTGTGAGGCTGCAGCTGAGTGAGGCCAGGCTTCTGGGTGGGAACAGTTCTTCAGCTCACTGCTGTCCTGATGGGACTTGCCTCATTCCTAGACAGTCCAGGCAGGGCTTCCACAGGATCCTGGCTTTGTCACACCGGAAGTAGGGGAACAAAGTTCACACAGGGCTCACTGGTGTACACTGCCTCACCCCTGGCTCTCTGGAGACCCTCCACCTGGAGCTAAATAGCGGTGTCCATGGCACTGATAGGACTTCCATGGCACTGATAGGAGCTAAAGATCTAAAGAGCGCTGTCCATGGCACTGATAGGACTTCTTTCAAGCAACCATGAAACAGTAAGAGTAGGGATTAAGAAAGAAGGGGAAATATGGAGAGGGCACTGTCAGGCCTCTGAGCCCAAGCTAAGCCATCATATCCCCTGTGACCTGCAGTACACATCCAGATGGCCGGTTCCTGCCTTAACTGATGACATTCCACCACAAAAGAAGTGAAAATGGCCTGTTCCTGCCTTAACTGATGACATTATCTTGTGAGATTCCTTCTCCTGGCTCATCCTGGCTCAAAAGCTCCCCTGCTGAGCACCTTGTGACCCCCACTCCTGCCCTCCAGAGAACAACCCCCCTTTGACTGTAATTTTCCTTTATCTACCCAAATCTTATAAAACGGCCCCACCCTTATCTCCCTTCACTGACTCTGTTTTCGGACTCAGCTGCCTGCACCCAGGTGAAATAAACAGCTTTATTGCTCACACAAAGCCTGTTTGGTGGTCTCTTCAAACGGATGCGAGTGAAATTTGGTGCTGTGACATGGATCGGGGGACCTCCCTTGGGAGATCAATCCCCTGTCCTCCTGCTCTTTGCTCCGTGAGAAAGGTCAACCTACGACCTCAGGTCCTCAGACCGACCAGCTCAAGGAACATCTCACCAATTTCAAATCTGGTAAGCAGCCTCTTTTTACACTCTTCTCCAACCTCCCTCACTATCCCTCAACCTCTTTCTCCTTTCAATCTTGGTGCCACACTTCAATCTCTCCCTTCTCTTAATTTCAATTCCTTTCATTTTCTGTTAGAGACAAAGGAGACACATTTTATCCATGGATCCAAAACTCTGGCGCCGGTCACAGACTGGGAAGGCAGCCTTCCCTTGGTGTTTAATCATTGCAGGGGTGCCTCTCTGATTATTCACCCACGTTTCAGAGGTCTCAGACCACGCAGGGACGCCTGCCTTGGTCCTTCACCCTTAGCGGCAAGTCCCGCTTTTCTGGGGGAGGGGCAAGTACCCCAACCCCTTCTCTCCATGTCTCTACCCCTTCTCCACTTTTCTGGGGAAGGGGCAAGAACCCAACTCATTCTCCTTCACCCTTAGCGGCAAGTCCCGCTTTTCTAGGGGGCAAGAATCCCCAATCCCTTATTTCTGTGCCCCGACCTCTTATCTCTGCACCCTGATCCCTTATTTCCATGCTCCGACCTCATATCTCTGTGCCCCAATCCCTTATTTCCATGCCTCAACCTCGTATCTCTGTGACCCGAACCCTTTCCCATTTTTCTGGAAGGTAAGAACCCCTGAACCGCTTCCCTCTGTGTCTCTACTCTCCCTTTTCTTTAAACTTGCCTCCTTTACTGTAGGCAACCTTCCACCCTCCATTCCTCCTTCTTCTCCCTTAGCCTGTGTTCTTAGGAACATAAAACCTCTTCAACTCTCACCTGACTTAAAACGTAAATGCCTTATTTTCTTCTACAATGCCGCTTGACCCCAATAGAAACTCGACAGTTGTTCTAAATGGCCAGAAAATGGCACCTGTGATTTCTCCATCCTACAAGACCTAAATAATTTTTGTCAAAAAATAGGCAAATGGTCTGAGGTGCCTGATGTCCAGGCATTCTTTTACACATCGGTCCTTCCCTAGTTTCTGTGCCCAGTGCAACTCATCCCAAATATTCCTTCTTTCCCTCCTGCCTGTCCCCTCAGTCCCAACCCCAAGTGTCGCTGAGTCTTTCTAATCTTCCTTTTCTACAGACCCATCTGACCTCTCCCCTCCTCCCCAGGCTGCTCCTAGCCAGGCCAAACTAGGTCCCAATTCTTCCTCAGCCTCTGCTCCTCCACCCTATAATCTTTTTATCACCTCCCCTCCTCACACCGAGTCCAGTTTACAGTTTCATTCCATGAGTAGCCCTCCCCTACTTGCCCAGCAATTTCCTCTTAAAAAGGTGGCTGAAGCTAAAGGCATAGTCAAGGTTAATGCTCCTTTTTCTTTATCAGACCTCTTCCAAATCAGTGAGCATTTAGGCTCTTTCATCAAATATGAAAAACCCAGCCCAGTTCATAGCCGTTTGGCAGCAACCCTGAGACGCTTTACAGCCCTAGACCCTAAAATGTCAAAAGGCTGTCTTATTCTCAATATACATTTTGTTACCCAATCTGCTCCCGACATTAAATAAAACTCCAAAAATTAAATTCCGGCCCTCAAACCCCACAACAGGACTTAATTAACCTCGCCTTCAAGGTGTACAATAATAGAGTAGAGGCAGCCAAGTAGCAACATATTTCTGAGTTGCAATTCTTTGCCTCCACTGTGAGACAAACCCCAGCCACATCTCCAGCACACAAGAACTCCAAACACCTGAACTGCAGCTGCCAGGGGTTCCTCCAGAACCTCCTCCCCCAGGAGCTTGCTACAAGTGCCAGAAATCTGGCCACTGGGCCAAGGAATGCCCACAGCCCAGGATCCCTCCTAAGCCATGTCCCATCTGTGCAGGTCCGCACTGAAAATTGGACTGTTCAACTCACCTGGCAGCCACTCCCAGAGCCCCTGGAACTCTGGCCCAAGGCTCTCTGACTGACTCCTTCCCAGATCTTCTCAGCTTAGCAGCTGAAGACTGACACTGCCCGATCACCTTGGGTGCCTACAGGATCATCACAGATGCTCTAGATAACTCTCATGGTGGAGGGTAAGTCCATCCCCTTCTTAATCAATACATAGGCTACCCACTCCACATTACCTTCTTTTCAAGGGCTTGTTTCCCTTGCCTCCATAACTGTTGTGGGTATTGACGGCCAAGGTTCTAAACCTCTTAAAACTCCCCAACTCTGGTGCCAACTTAGACAATACTCTTTTAAGCACTCCTTTTTAGTTATCCCCACCTGCCCAGTTCCCTTATTAGGCCGAGACACTTTAACTAAATTATCTGCTTCCCTGACTATTCCTGGGCTACAGCCACACCTCATTGCCGCCTTTTCCCCCAGTTCAAAGCCTCCTTCACATCCTCCCCTTGTATCTCCCCACCTTAACCCACAAGTATAAGACACCTCTACTCCCTCCTTAGCGACCAATCACGCACCCTTTAACATCCCATTAAAACCTAATCACCCTTACCCTGCTCAATGCCAGTATCCCATCCCACAGCATGCTTTGAAAGGATTAAAGACCTTTATCACTGGCCTGTTACAGCATTGCCTTTTAAAGCCTATAAACTCTTCTTACCATTCCCCCATTTTACCTGTCCTAAAACCAGACAAGGCCTACAGCTTAGTTCAGAATCTGTGCCTTATCGACAAAATTGTTTTGCCTATCCACCCTGTGGTGCCAAACCCATATACTCTCCTATCCTCAATACCTCCCTCTACAACCCATTATTCTGTTCTGGATCTCAAACATGCTTTCTTTACTATTCCTTTGCACCCTTCATCCCAGCCTTTCTTTGCTTTCACTTAGATGACCCTGACGCCCATTAGGCTCAGCAAATTACCTGGGCTGTACTGCCGCAAGGCTTCACAGACAGCCCCCATTACATCAGTCAAGCCCAAATTTCATCCTCATCTGTTACCTATCTCGGCATAATTCTCATAAAAACACATGTGCTCTCCCTGCTGATCGTGTCCGATTAATCTCCCAAACCTCAACCCCTTATAAAACAACAACTCCTTTCCTTCCTAGGCATGGTTAGTGCAGTCAGAATTCTTACACAAGAGCCAGGACTGCACCCTGTAGCCTTTCTGTCCAAACAACTTGACCTTACTGTTTTAGCCTAGCCATCATGTCTCCATGCAGAGGCTGCTGCTGCCCTAATACTATTAGAGGCCCTCAAAATCACAAACTATGCTCAACTCACTCTCTACAGTTCTCATAACTCCCAAAATCTATTTTCTTCCTCATACCTGACACATATACTTTCTGCTCCCCGGCTCCTTCAGCTGTACGCACTCTTTGTTAAGTCTCCCACAATTACCATTGTTCCTGGCCCGGACTTCAATCCGGCCTCCCACATTATTCCAGATACCACACCTGACCCCCATGACTGTATCTCTCTGATCCACCTGACATTCATCCCATTTCCCCATATTTCCTTCTTTCCTGTTCCTCACCCTGATCACACTTGGTTTATTGATGGCAGTTCCACCAGGCCTAATGGCCACACACCAGCAAAGGCAGGGTATGCTATAGTACAAGCCACTAGCCTGCCTCTTAGAACCTCTCATTTCCTTTCCATCGTGGAAATCTATCCTCAAAGAAATAACTTCTCAGTGTTCCATCTGCTATTCTACTACTCCTCAGGGATTATTCAGGACCCCTCCCTTCCCTACACATCAAACTCAGGGATTTGCCCCCACCCAGGACTGGCAAATTGGCTTTACTCAACATGCCCCAAGTCAGGAAACTAAAATACCTCTTGGTCTAGGTAGACACTTTCACTGGATAGGTAGAGGCCTTTCCTACAGGGTCTGAGAAGGCCACCAGTCATTTCTTCCCTTCTGTCAGACATAATTTCTCAGTTTAGTCTTCCCACCTCTATACAGTCTGATAACAGACCAGCCTTTATTAATCAAATCAGCCAAGCATTTTTTCAGGCTCTTAGTATCCAGTGAAACCTTTATATCCCTTATGGTCCTCAGTCTTCAGGAAAGGTAGAACGGACTAAAGTTCTTTTAAAAACATACCTCACCAAGCTCAGCCACCAACTTAAAAAGGACTAGACAATACTTTTACTACTTTCCCTTCTCAGAAGTCAGACCTGTCCTCAGAATGCTACAGGGTACAGCCCATTTGAGCTCCTGTATAGATGCTCCTTTTTATTAGGCCCCAGTCTCATTCCAGACACCAGACCAACTTAGACTGTGCCCCAAAAAATACTTGTCATCCCTACTATCTTCTGTCTAGTCATACTCCTATTCACCGTTCTCAACTACTCATACATGCCCTGCTCTTGTTTACACTGCCGGTTTACACTGTTTCTCCAAGCCATCACAGCTGATATCTCCTGGTGCTATCCCCAAACTGCCACTCTTAACTCTTGAAGTAAATAATCTTTGCTGGCAGGACTATGCTGAATCTCCTTAGGCACTCTCTAATCAGATGTCCTGGGTCCTCCCAATTCTTAGACCTTTAATACCTGTTTTTCTCCTTCTCTTATTCTGTTTAGTTTTTCAATTCATACAAAACCGTATCCAGGCCATTACCAATAATTCTACATGACAAATGTTTCTTCTAACAACCCCACAATATCACCCCTTACCACAAAATCTTCCTTCAGCTTAATCTCTCCCACTCTAGGTTCCCACGCCACCCCTAATCCCGCTCGAAGCAGCCCTGAGAAACATCGCACATTATCTCTCCATACCACCCCCCAAAATTTTCACCGTCCCAACATTTTACCACTATTTCATTTTATTTTTCTTATTAATATAAGAATACAGGAAGGTGAGGGCTCCAAGCCCAAGCTAAGCCATCATATCCCCTGTGGCCTGCATGTACACATCCAGATGGCCGGTTCCTGCCTTAACTGATGACATTCCACCACAAAAGAAGTGAAAATGGCCTGTTCTTGCCAAAACTGATGACATTGTCTTGTGAGATTCCTTCTCCTGGCTCATCCTGGCTCAAAAGCTCCCCTGCTGAGCACCTTGTGACCCCCACTCTGACCGCCAGAGAACAACCCCCCTTTGACTGTAATTTTCCTTTACCTACCCAAATCTTATAAAAGGGCCCCACACTTATCTCCCTTCACTGACTCTTTTCAGACTCAGCCCACCTGTACCCAGGTGAAATAAACAGCTTTATTGCTCACACAAAGCCTGTTTGGTGGTCTCTTCACATGGACGCGAGTGAAATTCTCAATATACATTTTATTACCCAATCTGCTCCCGACATTAAATAAAACTCCAAAAATTAAGTTCCGGCCCTCAAACCCCACAACAGGACTTAATTAACCTCGCCTTCAAGGTGTACAATAATAGAGTAGAGGCAGCCAAGTAGCAACATATTTCTAAGTTGCAATTCCTTGCCTCCACTGTGAGACAAACCCCAGCCACATCTCCAGCACACAAGAACTTCCAAATGCCTCAACCGCAGCGGCCAGGAGTTCCTCCAGAACTGCCTCCCCAGGAGCTTGGTACAAGTGCCAGAATGTACCAGGCCAAGGAATGCCCGCAGCCCAGGATTCCTCCTAGGCCATGTCCCATCTGTGCAGGACCCCACTGAAAATCAGACTGTTCAACTCACCTGGCAGCCACTCCCAGAGCCCCTGGAACTCTGGCCCAAGGATCTCTGACTCCTTCCCAGATCTTCTCGGCTTAGCTGCTGAAGACTGACACTGCCCGATCGCTTCAGAAGCCCTGTAGACCATCACAGACGCCGAGCTTTAGGTAATTCTCACAGTGGAGGGTAAGTCCGTCCCCTTCTTAATCAATACGGAGGCTACTCACTCCACATTACCTTCTTTTCAAGGGCCTGTTTCCCTTGCCTCCATAACTGTTGTGGGTATTGACGGCCAGGCTTCTAAACCTCTTAAAACTCCCCAACTCTGGTCCCAACTTAGACAATACTCTTTTAAGCACTCCTTTTTAGTTATCCCCACCTGCCCAGCTCCCTTATTAGGCTGAGACACTTTAAATTATCTGCTTCCCTGACTATTCCTGGACTACAGCTGTATCTCATTGCCTCCCTTCTTCCCAATCCAAAGCCTCCTTTGCATCCTCCTCTTGTATCCCCCCACCTTAACCCACAAGTATAGGATACCTCTACTCCCTCCTTGGTGACCAATCATGCACCCCTTACCATCTCATTAAAACCTAATCACCCTTACCCTGCTCGATGCCAATATCCCATCCCACAGCATGCTTTAGAAGGATTAAAGCCTGTTATCACTCAACTGTTACAGCATGGCCTTTTAAAGCCTATAAACTCTCCTTACAATTCCCCCATTTTACCTGTCCTAGAACCAGACAAGCCTTACAGGTTAGTTCAGGATCTGCGCCTTATCAACCAGATTGTTTTGCCTATCCACCCGGTGGTGACAAACCTATATACTCTCCTATCCTCAATACCTCCCTTCACAACCCATTATTCTGTTCTGGATCTCAAACATTCTTTCTTTACTATTCCTTTGCACCCTTCATCCCAGCCTCTCTTTGATTTCACTTGGACTGACCCTGACACCCATCAGGCTCAGCAAATTACCTGGGCTGTACTGCCGCACGGCTTCACAGACAGCCCCCATTACATCAGTCAAGCCCAAATTTCTTCCTCATCTGTTACCTATCTCGACATAATTCTCATAAAAACACACGTGCTCTCCCTGCCAATCATGTTCAGCTGATCTCTCAAACCCCAACACCTATAAAACAACAACTCCTTTCCTTCCTAGGCATGGTTGGATACTTTCAACTTTAGACACCTGGTTTTGCCACCCTAACAAAACCATTACATAAACTCACAAAAGGAAACCTTGCTGACCCCATAGATCCTAAATCCTTTCCCCACTCCTCTTTCCATTCCTTAAAGACAGCTTTAGAGACTGCCCCCATCCTAGCTCTCCCTGACTCATCCCAACCCTTTTCTTTATCCACAGCCAAAGTGCAGGGCTGTGCAGTCAGAATTCTTACACAAGAACCGGGACTGCGCCCTGTAGCCTTTTTATCCAAACAACTTGACCTTACTGTTTTGCCTAGCCCTCAAGTCCGCGTGCGGTGGCCGCCACCGCCCTAATTCTTTTAGAGGCCCTTAAAATCACAAACTATGCTCAACTCACTCTCTACAGTTCTCATAACTTCCAAAATCTATTTTCTTCCTCACACCTGATACATATACTTTCTGATCCCCAGCTCCTTCAGCTGTACTCACTCTTTGTTAAGTCTCCCACAATTACCATTGTTCCTGGCCCGGACTTCAATCCGGCCTCCCACATTATTCCAGATACCACACCTGACCCCCCATGACTGTATCTCTCTGATCCACCTGACATTCACCCCATTTCCCCATATTTCCTTCTTTCCTGTTCCTCACCCTGATCACACTTGGTTTATTGATGGCAGTTCCACCAGGCCTAATGGCCACACACCAGCAAAGGCAGGGTATTCTATAGTACAAGCCACCAGCCTGCCTCTTAGAACCTCTCATTTCCTTTCCATCGTGGAAATCTATCCTCAAAGAAATAACTTCTCAGTGTTCCATCTGCTATTCTACTACTTCTCAGGCATTATTCAGGCCCCCTCCCTTCCCTACACATCAAGCTCAGGGATTTGCCTCCTCCCAGGACTGGCAAATTAGCTTTACTCAACATGCCCCAAGTCAGGAAACTAAAATACCTCTTGGTCTAGGTAGACACTTTCACTGGATAGGTAGAGGCCTTTCCCAGAGGGTCTAAGAAGGCCACCACGGTCATTTCTTCCCCTCTGTCAGACATAATTCCTCAGTTTAGCCTTCCCACCTCTATACCGTCCGATAGCAGACCTGCTTTATTGGTCAAATCAGCCAAGCATTTTTTCAGGCTCTTGGTATTCAGTGAAACCTTTATATCCCTTATGGTCCTCAGTCTTCAGGAAAGGCAGAACGGACTAATGGTCTTTTTTTTTTTAAATTTATTATTATTATTATTTTTTAATTATACTTTAAGTTTTAGGGTACATGTGCACATTGTGCAGGTTAGTTACATATGTATACATGTGCCATGCTGGTGCACTGCACCCACTAACTCATCATCTAGCATTAGGTATATCTCCCAGTGCTATCCCTCCCCACTCCCCCCTCCCCACCACAGTCCCCATAGTGTGATATTCCCCTTCCTGTGTCCATGTGATCTCATTGTTCAATTCCCACCTATGAGTGAGAATATGCAGTGTTTGTTTTTTTGTTCTTGCGATAGTTTACTGAGAATGATGGTTTCCAATTTCATCCATGTCCCTACAAAGGACATGAACTCATCATTTTTTATGGCTGCATAGTATTCCATGGTGTATATGTGCCACATTTTCTTAATCCAGTCTATCATTGTTGGACATTTGGGTTGGTTCCAAGTCTTTGCTATTGTGAATAATGCCGCAATAAACATACGTGTGCATGTGTCTTTATAGCAGCATGATTTATAGTCATTTGGGTATATACCCAGTAATGGGATGGCTGGGTCAAATGGTATTTCTAGTTCTAGATCCCTGAGGAATCACCACACTGACTTCCACAATGGTTGAACTAGTTTACAGTCCCACCAACAGTGTAAAAGTGTTCCTATTTCTCCACATCCTCTCCAGCACCTGTTGTTTCCTGACTTTTTAATGATTGCCATTCTAACTGGTGTGAGATGATATCTCATAGTGGTTTTGATTTGCATTTCTCTGATGGCCAGTGATGATGAGCATTTTTTCATGTGTTTTTTGGCTGCATAAATGTCTTCTTTTGAGAAGTGTCTGTTCATGTCCCTCGCCCACTTTTTGATGGGGTTGTTTGTTTTTTTCTTGTAAATTTGTTTGGGTTCATTGTAGATTCTGGATATTAGCCCTTTGTCAGATGAGTAGGTTGCGAAAATTTTCTCCCATGTTGTAGGTTGCCTGTTCACTCTGATGGTAGTTTCTTTTGCTGTGCAGAAGCTCTTTAGTTTAATTAGATCCCATTTGTCAATTTTGTCTTTGGTTGCCATTGCTTTTGGTGTTTTGGACATGAAGTCCTTGCCCACGCCTATGTCCTGAATGGTAATGCCTAGGTTTTCTTCTAGGGTTTTTATGGTTTTAGGTCTAACGTTTAAATCTTTAATCCATCTTGAATTGATTTTTGTATAAGGTGTAAGGAAGGGATCCAGTTTCAGCTTTCTACATATGGCTAGCCAATTTTCCCAGCACCATTTATTAAATAGGGAATCCTTTCCCCATTGCTTGTTTTTCTCAGGTTTGTTTAAAACCTCTCCAAGCTCAGCCACCAACTTAAAAAGGACTAGACAATACTTTTACCACTTTCCCTTCTCAAAATTCAGGCCTGTCCTCAGAATGCTACAGGGTACAGACCATTTAAGCTCCTGTATAGACGCTCTTTTTTATTAGGCCCCAGTCTCATTCCAGACACCAGACCAACTTGGACTGTGCCCCAAAAAAACTTGTCATCCCTACTATCTTCTGTCTAGTCATACTCCTATTCAGCATTCTCAACTACTCATACATGCCCTGCTCTTGTTTACACTGCCGGTTTACACTGTTTCTCCAAGCCATCACAGCTGATATCTCCTGGTGCTATCCCCAAACTGCCACTCTTAACTCTTAAAGTAAATAAGTAATCTTTGCTGAAAAGGCTATGCTGAACCTCCTTAGGCCCTCTCTAATTAGATGTCCTAGGTCCTCCCAATTCTTAGTCCTTTAATACCTGTTTTTCTCCTTCTCTTATTCCGTTTTTCAATTCGTACAAAACTGTATCCAGGCCATCACCAATAATTCCAAATGACGAATGTTTCTTCTAACAACCCCACAACATCACCCCTTACCACAAAATCTTCCTTCAGCTTAATCTGTCCCACTCTAGATTCCCATGCCGCCCCTAATCCCACTCGAAGCAGCCCTGAGAAACATCGCACATTTTCTCTCCATACCACCCCCAAAAATTTTTGCCGTCCCAACATTTTACCACTATTTCATTTTGTTTTTCTTATTAATATAAGAAGACAGGAATGTCAGGCCTCTGAGCCCAAGCTAAGCCATCATATCCCCTGTGACCTGCAGTACATATCCAGATGGCCAGTTCCTGCCTCAACTGATGACATTATCTTGTGAAATTCCTTCTCCTGGCTCATCCTGGCTCAAAAGCTCCCCTGCTGAGCACCTCGTGACCCCCCATACCTGCCCGCCAGAGAACAAACCCCTTTTGACTGTAATTTTCCTTTACCTACCCAAATCTTATAAAACGGCCCCACCGGTATCTCCCTTCACTGACTCTCTTTTCGGACTCAGCCCGCCTGCACCCAGGTGATTAAAAGCTTTATTGCTCACACAAAGCCTGTTTGGTGGTCTCTTCACAGGGATACGAGTGAAAGGCACATTGATAGTTTAGCATTACGGCCATTCCAGTTGTTAAAATACTGGATTATTTCCACTTCAGCTCACAAATAGTTGCTGCTTCAAGCTCTGGGAATCCCTGCCCCACCTCCACTTATACCAGCATCAGTTCAGATTGGGTGCTGCCTGTGCCCTGCTATTATAAAATATTCTTCATATCCTCCATGAGGAAAAGCTAATAAAATCACCTATGACCTGGAGCATTGACTGGGTTTGGTTGATTCTCCCTGCTTCCTCTCTCCTACCCTTGAGAGTCTCTTGTCACCTACTTCTCACCATGTGCCTTCCTGGGACATCTTCCTTCCCAGAAGTTTCAGGCAGTTGAACAGCAGTGGGCTAAACCATTATGGAGATCTTAAACTGCTAGATTATTACAAGCTCAAATTGATTACCTTGGAGCTTGAAAATTTAGGAATGAGCTAACATAGCACTTGAACGTGGCTAGAAAACATTGAGTTCAATAGATATAGATTTATGTTTGCTGTTTTTATGCTGTTATTACTGCTTTGTTCCTTCAGTTCCAGTATCATTCATTGTATCCAAAGTAGTACAGGCCCCAGCTATTCCTTTTCTTATCTTCTTTTAGTCTGTTAAAAAAAATATTGTTTGCCATTTTATAAAAGAAATCTAAGAAGCTTTCCTTTCTACTAACTAATTTTAAATGTATTTTCCTGGTGACAAAACAATGCTTTAAAATGATCTGACAAAAATTAGCTATTGTGACTCAAAATGTATATGTACTTTCTCGAATACATGTTAGCATCTTTGTCGTGTTCTTTTAATTATCACGTAGTTGGTTCAGATCCCACTTTCCACCCAGCAGTTGCCATTTTAGTCATTGTTTAATTGAGGATATAGGTGTGCAGTGGCACAAACAAGGGTCTGGATTTGCAATCAATAGGCTCTAGATTAATTTTTGTCATTAATTAAACTGGGTGACCTAAGAAAAGTCACTTTATTTGTGCCTAAAGGTGGTCATCAATGAATTAACAGGATTTGGCTAAATGATAATCTTATCTTCCTGCCAGCTCTAAGGGTCTAGGATTTATTGGTGTTATTTTCCTTTTCTATTTTAATAGTAGCAACAATTAGCATGTAGAGAGTGTCTCTCATACGTCATCTCACTTAGACCTTACAGTCACTCTAACAGGTAGGCAAAATGAAAAAATGAACCCCACCAGCTTATAGCCTGCAAAGATAAACAATTAGAAAATTCTTGAATTACCCTTTTGAATTACCCACTCCAATTTCAAAAATTAAACATTGGTTTATGGATGTCATTCTTCCTGACTCTATCACAGGTGTTAGCATCTGAATGTGTTGGCTGAGCTTGGCATCCTGGTGTGAAATTATAGTTATGCTGCTAGTTGTTAAACATATGTGTTTATGTGTAAACATAAATATGTACATAAACACAGTGGGAGGTAGCAGGGGGTGTAGTCAAGCAGGGGGATGAACAGGAGAAAGAGCAGAATTACTCATTAGCCTCCAGATAAAAGGAAGAAAAGAACCTAGCATTTATTAACTGCCCAATGTGTGCAGTTCATGTTATCTTAATCAATCTTCACATCAATCCTATAGGAAGTATGTATTAACTTTCCCATTCTACAGACGCAGAAACCTAAACTCAGAGCAGTTAGCTGGAAGGCTCAACTTCTCATATGTTACACAGCCTAGCATGTCTTTCCATAGCATCCTTAAAGTGATTCATTCATTTATAAACACATTTTTTTGGGGCACTTAGTACATGTCAGGCTCCGTGCTAGGCAATGAACAAAAGCCCACACCAAAAAGTTCTCTGCCCTCCTAGGTCTACAAATTCAACTTTCTTGAAACTTACAGCCTCTATGGAGGTGGAGAGGGATCAAAGGTTAGGGAAGAGAAGGGGTCAGAGGTGTGCTGGTAAGTGTTCAACAACTAGCTCTTGCAGATGGGGGGAGCCTTGATGTGTAGCACTTCACAATTTCTGTGTCTAAATACACCCAACATTGCCTGTTTCAATGTCCACCATGACACCCTGAGTACAGGAAAGAGATGCAGACAGCTTCCTATGCCAGGTAAGCCAGCTCCAGCATATGGTATGGTGGGACAGAACATACAATCATAGAAGAGCCCTTTAATGACTAAGGTGAGGATACCTGACTCTCTGTCCCCGTGCACAATATCTAACATTTATAGAGGGTTTTTTGTTTAACAATGCATTTTCTCCACACATTACTTATTGTTATCCTTACAAGAACTCCATGAAAAAGGCATTTTGAGGATGGAGTAACTAAGCTTACTGAGGATAAATACCTTTTCCAATATCTTACAGTTTGTAAGGGGCAGGACCAAACTTCAAAGACGATGCCCTTCACTATAATACACAGGCTCAAAAACCCAAGATAGGTTACAAGTGCCTACTTTGAAAGCCTAAGCTAATTCATTTGAATGGAGCATGATAATGATATTAGCTCGATATTCTTCTAGTTATTGTTATTTGCCACACACAGTCAATAAATACGCCCCTAAGACCAATGCATGTCCTTAGTTATCTGCCATAGTACAAGAGTATGAGAGAGGCTAAATAAACATGATGGGACAAACCCAGCAGCAATATCCACTGAAGACTTCAACATATGAGCCAATACTGTCACTTTCACATTCCGAAGCTAGCACTAATCTTTACCTAAGTGGTGGTCTTCTTTAGGGATAAATCATTCCCCGTGGGTAGATGATGGGTTGATGGGTGCAGCAAACTACCATAACACGTGTATACCTGTGTAACAAACCTACATGTTCTCCGCATGTATCCCAGAACTTAAGGTATAATAAAGAAATGTTTTTAAAGGGAAATTGAAAAAAAAAATGCCACTAAAGCAACTTACTGTAAGGATTGAAGCCAATGAACTATCAACTTCTCATGCACCCAAAGCAAACTGATGACAGTTCTGTTGCCAGTAGTTAAAACAAAGCATTTTGTAAAATTAGCTTGTCTATACAGGCTTTTCATCAGGTCTTATTGACTGTCTTATTTGAGAAGGACTGAATATGGAATACAAGTAGTGTGATACTTGGGATCACAGGTAAGAGAAAAGAGCAGCTTGTTCTCAGGCCATATAACAAGGTGCAGCTAGGTGTAATTGATCAATTCAGGATGGTCAGCATTTCCTAGATACTCACTGCTTGCTGAGCAGTCTGCAAAAACTTCTTCAATAAAGGCCTAGAAAACTGAACGTATTGGTCACATAGCAGCAATTTAATTGATGGTAATCTTGTTATTATTTTCATTCAATGCCCCTAAAAGGGGGCAGAGGGCACATTGATGAAATTTTATCAGATTGGAATCAAGGATGAAAAAAACTTAAGTGCGTCCAGGGACTTTCACTGAAGTTTGTTTTTGTTTTGGGATTGTTTTTTTATTTTTATTTTTGGTCTTAACTGATCTGAAGTCTTGGAATCCCCCCATTTTATGTCAACAAATGTGCCATGCCCCAAGAGCTGGGTTAGAAGGACCTGTGGTTCAGGCACAGGCTCAGGCACCCTCACTTTGCAAATCTAAAAATATATAAGGAAAACATAGTATATTGAGTTGTTTGAAATTAAAGAAAGATGAAATATGAGTTCAAATAATTTCTCTTTTGAAAAGGAAAATAAATACTAGGTTCTTTACAATTCCTTGCTTTCCCATCAGGTTTTTTATTTTCCACATCATTTTCTATATATTAATCCACCTGGTTGTCACAGCATCTTTGTGAAGTCGGTAGGGCAGATAGGTATTAATATTTTTCATTTCACAGATAATAAAACTAAGACTTGGCAAAATATGGGTTTAACAACTGATATGGTTTGGCTGTGTCCCCACCCAAATCTTATCTTGAGTTGTAGCTCCCATAATTCCTATGTGTCATGGAAGGAACCGAGTGGGAGGTAATGGAATCATGGGGATGGGTCTTTCCCCTGCTGTTCTCATGATCATAAGTCTCATGAGAACTGATGATTTTATAAAGAAGAGTTCCACTATACAAGCCCCCTTGCCTGCCACCATGTAAGACGTGGCTTTGCTCCTCCTTGCCTTCCACCGTGATTGTGAGGCCTCCCCAGCCATGTAGAACTGTGAGTCAGTTAAACCTCTTTCCTTTATGAACACCCAGTATCAGGTATGTCTTTATTGGCAACATGAGAACAGACTAATACAACAGCTGTTTCATGAGTTTGATTCTATAGCATTGTTTACATTTTAAGATTATCTTCGCATATTTTCTTCAGGAAGATAAATCTGTTAAATAGATATTCTATTGAGTAGTCATTACTTTATACAATGCTTACCATACCTTGGCAAATATGTTAGTAGTAGAAATATATTTTTGCATTAAAATAATTGCCATAATATATTACATGTTTACTTATCTGTTATTTTCCAAAGAATCTGATATATCCAGATTTCTTCCCTAATCTCTTACACTTTCGAAAATTGAAACACTTCCACAGCAGCAATGGAAGACTAGTAGTAGTTCCCAATATACCTTTGACATTACAGAAACATATTCTTGTTTAGCGAAAGAATAAAGATGGGGTAAAACTACATAGATACCATCATTAAATAAATTTTAGAATACTTTCTTGCCTCCTGTTATGTATTTGAGTTAATATGAGCATTTGTCAATTGTACCATATTTTTAAATGAAGTTGGAATCTTGTTTCCCGCATGGGAGCCAAATTGCTAGGTCAACAGGCCCTTAAATGTCATGAATTGCAATATATACGGCAGATGACACTTGTCAAAGGCTCAGTGATCAATTCAGATACAAATCTGACTTGAGGACTGAGAGAAACCAAATCAAATCGATGTAAGAGATAAAGTCCAGGTTTGGCACAGTGGCATAGTCAGCAGCCCTTTTCATGGGATAACGCAGCAGGGCCTCCCCTGAGATTGACAGTCCCAGGCCTTGTCAGTTCTCCCGCAGCCTTCAGTTGGATCGCTCTGTCTTCCTACCACAGTGTTCACTGGGCTAGCGATTAGGCAGCTGGGCAGGGAAAAACAAACAGCAACAATAACAACAAAAATATGATACAGCCAATACACCCTGCCTTCTTTACATTTCCGCAACTTTTGCCTTATGATGCCATTTTTTCATACAAAGAGATGTCAAAAATTAAGGCGATTTTCACAGAAAAAAAAGTAATTTAACTGGGAATACCTCCATGTAATTAAAACAAAAAGTGTCTATAAGGATGGTGAGTGTGAAGGTATGGAAATGACTCAAGGCCATGTCAGTGGAGCCCAAGCAGTTAGTAACCGACAGAAGCAAGTCTCAGGCCTCTCTACAGGGAAACTGATCCAGATGCAGATGCAGGGAAGCAACTGTGCTGAGCCCCCAGTCACTGAGGTAGGTGACATCTTCAGTCATGAAAGGGGAGTTTGTTAAAATAGTGTCAGCTCCTGGAACACAAGAGTCACATTTTCTATTGATAGTAATTATCTTTAGGGGGCATTTACTAGTTGCCACACACTTAATAAGACCTTTACATTCATTATTTGAAAGAATACTCACATGAGCTCTCTCAGATAGGTGGTGTCATTATTTTCATCTTGTCGATGGAGAAACTGAGGCCTCAGGTCACATAGCCAGGAAAGCTAAGATGAGAACGCAGCTTTGTGTGACTCCACACTTTTAACCACGGCATAACTTTTTTTTTTTTGAGACGGAGTCTCACCTTGTCACCCAGGCAGTGGCAAAATCTCAGCTCACGACAACCTCTGCCCCCCTGGTTCAAGCGATCCTCCCACCTCAGCCTCCTGATTAGCTAGGATTATAGGCATGCCACCATGGCCAGCTAATTTTTGTATTTTTAGTAGAGACAGGGTTTCACCATGTTGGCCAAGCTGGCCTTGAACTCCTGACCTCCAGTGATCCATCCGCCTCAGCCTCCCAAAGTGCTGAGATTACATGTGTGAGCCACTGTGCCCAGACTTTAACCATGGCATAACTTTTATCCATCTCTATATCCTCCACAGCACTTGAGGCAGTAGTAGTTAAAGGATTGGATTGGGTGGAAATAAATCAAATGTAAAAGTTTAGACTGTCACCAGAACCTAACAAGGTTCTCAGCAGGAAGGACTTCTGAAGCATTTTGTATTTTTGTTCCAAGCATTTGAGAATTAGAGAATAATTTTCCTGTTGCATCCATTCATTCACTGATGAATTCAACAAAATGTATTTGGTGCCTACCTGGCGTTAGATTCGGTGGTGAATGAGACAGTCAATGTATTGTTTTCATATAGTTTAATAGCTGCGAGGATGACGCAGATAGTACTAAGTGTAGAAGGTTTAAGCAGAGTTACAAAATAGAGAAGGTCTCAGGGAGATGATTTAGGTAGGATTTTCAAGGACGGCCTCTTTGAGGTGACACCTGGGGTGTGACCAAAAAAAACAAAAAGAACCAGACTTAAGAAGAGCAGGAAAAGCTTTCCAAATGGAAAAATAAAAATATAAAAATAAAAAATAAAACAGCAAGTGCAAAGGCCCTGAAGCAGAAATGACCTGGGTGTGAGCAAACACTGGAAAAGAGGTAGAGTGGCTTGCATGTCCCAAGTGACGAAGGACATAATACGAAAGAATCATAGCAGAAGCAAGACCAAGTCAGGTGGGACCAAATGGGTCAGGAGCATTAGGTTTGCTGAGTATTCTAAGGGTGCTGGAAAACCTTTGAGAGATTTTAAACAAGAAAGTGACAGGATCTGGATTGTAAGCTACAGACAGAAATGTGATCACGGTATGAAAGAACATAGATGGACATAAAGAAATAACTGGCCGAGGATGGTGGCTCATGCTTATAATCCCAGCACTTTGAGAGGCCGACGCAGGTGGATCACCTGAGGTGAAGAGTTCAAGACCAGCCTGGGCAACATAGCAAAACCCCGTCTCTACTAAAAATACAAAAATTAGCTGGGCATGGGGGCATGGGGGCATGTGCCTGTAATCTGAACTGCTTGGGAGGCTGAGGCAGGAGAACTCCTTGAATCTGGGAGGCGGAGGATGCAGTGAGCTGAGATTGTACCACTGCACTCCAGCCTGGGTGACAGAGCAAGAATCTGTCAAAAGAAAGAAAGAAAGAGAGACAGGAGAGGGGAGGGGAGGGGAGGGGAGGGGAGGGGAAGAAAGAAAGTAAGAAAGAAAGAAAAAGAAAGAAAGAAAGAGAGAGAGAAAGGAAGGAAGGAAGGAAGGAAGGAAGAAAGAAACAAAGAAAGAAACAAAGAAAGAAAGAAAAAGAAAAGAAAGAAAGAGAAAGAAAGAAAGAAAACTGACTAACTCACTAAAGAAAGCCAGGGCCCAGCTCTAGGAATCCACCAAAATGTAGAGATTAGCAGAGAAAGTGAGACCAGCAAAGAAGACTCGGAAATATTGGCCAGGGAAGAAAGGACACCCAAGACGGAGCTGCAAGTGACTGTCTAGGAGAGGACCCTGGAGAAGGCAAGAAATAATCAGCTTTGGAAATGGGGAGGCACAGTCCCTGAAGGAATGTTCTAGAGTGTCTCAGCAGTGCAGAGTGTATTTTACCAAGAAGAAGGTAATCAGTCAACTTGATGTCCAAGAAAATTCCATGAAAAAGGAGGCATCAGAATTGTACTGGAAAGTAATTTTATCACTCTTCAGGCTCCTTTGAGTTGATCATCGGAATTTTCATTGGACTTATGATTTATTATTCAGTTCCTGCATAAACAAATTGTACTTTTTAAAAATCTCTGTGGTTGTTATACATCATCTTTTGGTTCACTGGGAAGGATTATTAATCTACTATGAATCAGCTTCCAAGCATTCCTAAGTAAGTCTTCTCTTTCCTTCATCTACATATTTTGTCTGCACAGAGACCATCTAAAGAGACTGCGTAAATGATATTCACATAGTCTAGAAGTTGGGCCACTCAATGTGTGGTTGTGCATAGAAAGACATGGCATCATAGCTCTCTAAAGGGTCACCGGGAAGGGCCCGTGCAGGGGGGGAGTTCAGGTTTAGGTTGCCTCTTGGAAAACTCAACAACAATACCAAGGAAAGTGGATGCGGTGATAATGGGACGAGGGTGGAAGGAGAGGAGGGGGTTCTTGGATGACAGGTTGCTGAATCCGGAACCCTGACACTTGTGAAGTACTCTGTCAGGAACATTAAGTATCCAAAAGTGATAAAGCTTCAATTTGCTAGTCCATTAGACTAATTACTGCAATAATTAAGTAACTACTTGATTAGAACTAATGGGTACCTAATTATCCAGGAGAAAAGTATCAGGTGGCAATTATCAGGTGGCAATTAATAGACTGGAGTTAATGTCTTAGCACTGTCTTTGTATGAATTCATAAGCAAGGTAAAGAAAACAAACAATAACTTATTAATATTTATTGGTGGCACGGTGTTTTTCAGCTTGTTTCATTTACACAGAACCAATTAGTGGAGAGACCGTTAGAGTGGCAGGAAAGAAAGGGACTGAAGCCGACTTAGCTTTTTAAAGGTACAGGATCTCATTAGCAATAACGACTAACATTTAACTGGAATCAACCTGTGATTTTAGCTTTGTTGCCGTAAATCTATTGAAAGGGGATCACAGAGGTGAAAAATCAATAGTCATGATAAAATCAGTGAGAAATTGGCTAATATATTGAAGTCAAGGGCCTTATTAAAGATTTTTCTTGGTCCACTGGAAACCTCTCATCTATTTCTCCCACTGGTATTTTTAAACGGCTGGGGTGAGAGAGGGACAGGAAGAAACGTAACTTAGGAGAAAAGAAACTTTTCTGATGAACACATATCACACAGAAGCCCTGGATTTCTTCCAGCATAAAAGGTTCTCTCTCTAGGCCAGTTATTTTTAAGCATTGACTAAGACCTGCTGCTAATATTAGAAAATATTTGTTCTAAAAATGTGATGTTAGAACAAGACTTCCATCTGTAGTTATGTTGCTCTGTGGCGATAGTCATGCCTTGTACAAAACCACTTTGCTAGAAAGCATCAGGCAGAGTTTGAAAGGCAACACTCAAGTTTAGAGGAGAAAACAGGTCAGCTATTTATTTATTTATTCTTTAATTCAGGAAAACACATGCTACAAGGTTGTAAGGCTTCTGGGCAAACATAAGAACAAGAACTGAACGGCAGATCAGGAGAGGGAAAAACTGCCCTCCAAATGAACAACGTTCTGAATCCAACATTTCCGCTGTGTAAAGAAAATAATAGCTGCATGCTTAGAATTTTCTTTGCTTAGTTCAATGGTCTTTTTGAAGACAACGATTTTTAAAAATTGAGGAGCGGTTTGGACTTGTGTTAAATTTATTAACATTTTAAAAGTAATGTAATTAACCCTACAGTATAGGAAAACCCCATCTACTTTTATTTTATTTCCTTGGCGAGTATAAATAATTGAAGTGTGTTTTAATCATATTTTTGGGGGGAAAAGCGATCACGTTGTATTAGAGTACATACAGTGACAAATGGTGATAAATCTAAAATTTATAGAAAGGGAGCATTTGCATAAACTGCAGAATCCAAACACATAGAACATTAAGAGTAACAATGGTTGAAAAGGGCATGAAAAATTCAACTTTGGTTTCACGATAGGGGCCCGGATTTCTAACATGATTAAGATAATACATCACTTGGCCCTCTCTTATTAAAGGCATAATTGTTGTTAGAACCAGAAGTGGCATTAAAGCTAATCTAGTTTTATATATGTACAAATATGAAGAGAAGTGCACTTGCAGACGGTTGCTTTTGGAGATCCATAGGCATTTTATTAACGTTTGAATAATAACCGCCTAGAGGGCCTGTTATAAATTAAAGGGACGGATTGAGATATAAATTTTTATGAGGACTAGTTATACATTTCCATTATGTGTTTAAAAATGAAGGAATTACTGTGAGCGCTGCAGTACTCACATTTATTTGAGGTGATTTGGACGGGAGGGACGGTGGATGAGAGCTGTAGCGTGGCGGCAGTAAGAAAGATGTATCTGTCCCTTTGAACAGATACATCATATGTCATGCATGAACTCTGTTCTACCAGAGTCGCTCCTCCACTGCCAAATCTGCATGATTATTTCTATGACAATAGCGAGTGATGATATAGCGTGAGTTTCATGCCACTTAAAGGGTTTCCTATGGTTCAATCCTGGAAGACTTGGCTATTATCTCTCTGCTAATGGAATAACAGAAGACAGTGATCACTGGAAAGCAATTCTAGTTCCTCTCTTTGCTCCTGGCATACTTTCTAGGGTTTGATAACTGGCCCAAATGCATTTGGGGAAGCAGATCCCACTGAATGGTAATCATGGTAATCATCCTTCTTTCTTCGTGTCTTCTGATCAGTTCTAACGTTGTCCTCGGTTTGACAGATATAATGGGTCTATGAATTTTCAATGCTTATAAACTACAACCCCAGTGCATTCAGGAAGACCTGTGCAGACATGCTTATGTGGCTACATGCTCACACAGGCACATATGCCCATACACAGATACACATACACACACACACACACACACACAATCATGCACACATGCATGTAGACTTATAGATCTAACCCAAACCCTAAGAATATCAATACATGTTAGAAAGCACGATATTCTCTGTCACTTATAGCTCCACACAAGTTTTGAAATCAGGCAAGTTCAAAGTTACATCCCAGCCAGAATGCTCACAGGTTGGTGATGTGAGCAAGCTATTTAACTGGTAGCTCTCAGTTCCCATATTTGTATAAGGAAAAGCTTATAAAGCCATTTGGAAGATTAAATGTCATTTAATGCAAGATTCCTGGTACACAATACAATCTTGCTAAACTTGTATTCCTGTGTTAAGTAAGGGCTGCTGTAGCAAAGTAACACAGACTGGGTGATTTAAACAACAGAAATTTACTGTCTCAAAGTCCTGGAGGCCAGAAGTCAGAGATCAAGGCGTTCACAGGATTGGTTCCTTCTGAAGCCTACGAGGAAAGGATCCGTCCCAGCCTTTTCTCGTTGGCTAATCAATGGCCATCTTCTCCTGATGTCTTCACATCATCTTCCTTCTGGGGAAGAGTCACACTCTGGGTTCTTATCCTCTCTTCTTACAGGGACACCAGTCAATACTAGATTAAGGCCCACCTACTGACCTCATTTTCACCAGATTATCTTTTTAAAGACTCTATCTCTAAACAGTCTGAGCTACTAGGGGTTAGGACTTCAACATATGAATTGAGTTGGGGGGTTACAATTTAACATATAACAAAATGTTTGATGAATGAATAAATAAAAGAATATCATCAAAGATCTTGTGAGGATAAAAAGTGTTTATTCTCAAGTTATCACATCCCCATCTCTAGCCCAATTTGGCAATCTGGGTAAGACACTCAAACTTTCCATATTGCTTATGGTCATCCACTTACTCTGATAAAATGACAAGAATATTTGTGATTTTTTTTTCTTATTGCAAATTGACATGAACCAATCCCAGGTGTGCTAGGTGATTACAGGCCACTGCATCCAGGTGGTGGGCAATCCAGTACCCTCAGCCACCACATGCTTCCAGCAAATCTGTGGGAGCCCCTTGTGAAAATGATCATTGCTTGAATGATTATAATGATGACCAAAGAGATGCAGCATGTAGAAGAAAATCAGAGCTCTTGTTGTGCTGGTTTTAAAATAGACTGAACTATCCACATACATCTTTTCCAAACCCAGAAAACTTCCTAATGGTAGGGCTATTTGAATTTAAATTCCAGAACATCAGCTCTTCACCAACATGCTGCTATTTACCAATTTTAGAAATAATGTTAAAAGACTACATAAGGTCTTCCTTCCCCATCTTCGTGAATGGTCAATAAAAACCCAAAAGGCAGAGGGGTATCCTCTGAGTCTGCCTGCCTTCTCCCTTCCCAGTTGGCTAATAGGGGGACTTCAGACACGCTTTTTTTTTTCTACTTTATTCTCTTAATCTCCAAATGGTCCTTGTGAAGAAACAATATGTGATGTCCTCACACAGGGTGGAACTTGCAATTATTATTTTAGTATTGTTTTCATATTTAGAGCTGAGAAGGAGCAGGGCCTCAGAGTCCAGCAGGTACTCAAATAGCGTCATTTTCTTCAACATCATTTCATTATAACATTCACGAGAAAAAAACTCCATTCCTGCTGGGGCCACAGTCTGTGTGGAGTTTGCATGTTCTCCCCATGTGTGCCTGGGGGTTCTGCAAGTACTTCAGTTTCCTCCCACATCCCAAAGCTGTGCACGTTAGGTTATCTGGCATGTCTACATGGCACCAATGTGAGTGAGTATGGTTGTGTGTGCATGTGCTCTGTGATGGGATAACGTCCTGGCCAGGCCTGGTTCTCACCTTGCACCCTGAACCTGCCCAGATGAGCTCCAGCCACTCACAACCTGAACTGCCACAAGTTGGAGAATTATCTGGTTTTTCACTTTCCTAAAGTATGAATAGCTCACATTTACTTCAATGTTGAATATTAGAAGTGTTTGGGGTCTTTATGTAGAAGTTTGATGATGTTTTTGTGACCAGAAATAAGCCATAGGTACTCAACTCTTGTTTATGTCAATTAGCCTACGGGAATGCTGGTTTCCTTATACGTTATTTCATTTAAAGTCACTGTTTCAAGGAACATAGCCACGATATTAAGTGAGGACTTATTGTAACTGATGCCCTTGAACCTACCTTTCTAGTTTATCTCAAACTTCTGTTTTTAAGTTAGAGGTAAACTGAGTGGCAGGCACCATGGGAAAGCTATGAAGTAGAATGAAAACTCAGAGCCTTAGAACTGTGCTTTTGAAAGCACCAGTGATGGTGTTTCCTCAAAGATGGGCTGAGAGGAGGAGCATGAGTGAGTCAAACCTGCCTCCCTTTAGCCCTGCCTAGCCCTGCACCTGGTGCCTGTAGTTCTTGGGCAGTAGGTGCTGGTCCCAAAGAGGAAAGCAGCATGAGTTTCTCAGCATGGCATAACAACTAGGAAAAGGAGGAGGAACTGTCTGTGCAGAGCCCATCACTTCTGAAACATTGATGCTTACTCACCCTTCCTGCACAGACAAGGTTGTGCCATGGAATAACCAAGGGCAGGAGAGTCAGTGGTTGGCTGATGTGTAATGATTGACTGTCCTACAGTTGTAAGTAGGAGAAACACTCATTCACCAGGCACCTGACACAGGTGGCTTTAGGGTGGTCTCAGAAACCAAGGGCTCTGCTGCCACAGATAGGAGAGAAGGCACCAGAGTATTTCATCTGCCAGTTTGTATGTAGAAATGCCTGAAGCCCAGAAGAGGGGGAGATGAGAGTTTGAATAGGGTGACTGAGCATGGAGGGTAATTCAGTACATTTAAGCTAAATGGTGTCTGCTAGAATTTGCATGATACGTGTGTGTGTGTGCGCGCGCGCGCGCATGCATTTGTGCATGCGTGGGTGTGCATGTACCATGCATATACACCCATCTATACACACATTCATATTTTGGCTTGGGTGGTATCCCTAGCCGCACTGAGATTTATTTTTTTTAGTCTGGAAAGAATACTGGAAGAGGTCTTGTCATTTCCTCATCCCCTCATATTTCTGAGATTTTCTAGATGTCAAAAGGGGCAAAAATGAAATATAATATGATGAGAAAAGAAATGATACAATGCTCAGATTTTGTTTTTTCTTAAAAGAGCTTGATTTCACTCTGGCTTGGGTGAAAGTTCAGTTTGGTTCTCATTTTATCCACACCATTTGCCCATCCCTCATGAGATGCTCAGCTCCCTAAGTCCCTCTGTCATTCTGTTTGTGTTCACTTCTATCTTCCTCATTCCTATAGAATGCAGTTGTATTATGAAGTGGCCTGGACCTGGCCCAGCATTTTAAACATGACCTGCCTCATATCTTGCACCCTGGAAGAACAAATCCTTTTGGTTCTTTCTTGTTCAATACTTACAAATTCATTGCCCAATTTTGAGCGTTGTTATTTTGTCCTTGCTGCAGTAGAGACCAAAGCTGATTTTCTGGAAGTTGGATTTCTTCCGTCCCATAGCTACTTTTCTCCCGCTTTCAGCTCAGTTACCCGGTTATTTTAATCATGAAACTAAGGCGATGAAGGGACTCCATAGTGAGGTTAGGAAGAGGTTACAGCAAAAACGCATATGAAATAAAAGATTAATTTTCCTATGGTTTTCTTTATATTCAATGAATAGCCAAAAATTTTATAGAAAATCTAACGGCACTGTTATTAGCCTAAAAATGACACTTTAAAATACCCCAAATTTGGGAATCAGGCATCCTTTTATCTATGAAAATAATACAAAGAAAGAAATATATTTGAGATGTTTTTTTCCGTCATGATGATATAAGTGTGTATCCAAACTCTGCCCCACTTACCTTTATAAATGAGGTCATGGACTGATGTGTATCTGAGATAAGAGTGCACCTGTAACCCTTTGGAGAATTTCTGTAACCTTGACCTCACTGATCCTCTTCAATTAACTGACCCAGCCCGGAATACCCATGGGGAAAAGAGGTGAAGAATCAGATACTCATTCCGTTTTTTTAAAAGTCCTGCTGTTGAATCAAAGAATTTAATCTACCACCACCACTTCCTGTTACCCACACTAGCTCTTAATCTACCATCAGGAAGTGAACAGGGCCCTGGGGGAAAGAACCTAACTCACTATTTCTTAGATGCCTCCATGGAAGCTCAAAAGCATTTTTCCCCTGAATAGATCATTTAATCTCCTTTTACCACAGCCTCCTTTCTTGAAAGATGGAGGTCATAATACTAGCATATTTCAAAGGCTTATTGGAAAAAACTATCTGGATAGCCATTATCAAGCATTTTGTAAATATGAAGTGCTGTATATGGGCTAAATAATTCTTGAAATGATACAATTTTATGCAGTTATCAAGTACTATTGCTAGAGCCTTTCAATTTCTCTGGGTATTTATCTTTTCTTCCTCTTCTACCTACTTTTACATTAAGATATAGAGAAATACAATTCCTTTCCTTTCCTCACGACTAAGATTTGAGACAGCCTTTAGTGAAGGAGAGAAAGCTCTTAGAAAGATTATCTGTGGATCCAAATGCAAAAGTTTTCAACTAGAGAATCATCACCAACAGGTGAATCTGAATATCTTCTAGAGAAATAGGGTACTAAAGTGAGAAGTTAAATTTTTTAAAGATCCAAAAATATATTTTTTAGAAAATAAAAACATCTGCCTAGGAGGGACTGTTGTTACCAGCAACTATGGCAAAAGTATAAATACTAATCATTTGTTGAGGACCTAGTATACGCTAGGTGCAATACATAGAATTTTTATTCTTGGCAACAACATTGAAGACTTAAAATTTTCATTTCATAAATGAAGGACCTTCCCAAATTTTTACAGGAAAGGGACGAGAATGTCAAACTTTCTGAATTCAAAGCCTGGGCTCTGTTTCATAGGGCATACCACCTTTCTATTATCTATTGACCACTCAGTAATCCAGGCTAACTAACATGACCCAAATTATCTACATAAGTGATCAGGTTTCTACTTTGTACTCTGGGGACATGTGTCATCTCATTTACTTGTTAGACCCCTCTTCAGATAGCCATCCAGTACATGACAACATATAAAATTGAAAGTAGAAATTCCTACTTAAAATTTTTCAAAAGTATGACCCCTAGGCCTCCTCAATGTTAATAATTTTTGGCTGTGTGAAATGTCTTTTGGCAGATAACCAACAAGAGATGACTCTAAATGGGAGCACATGATTGAGAAATTGATGTAGCTCTTCTTATTGTGATCATTACAGGCAGAAATAGAAATCACTTTGCTAAATAGGACTATAACATTTCATACCTGGGATAGGTTTGGCTGAGGGCCCTAGTATGACTGATAAGCTAAAAGAACTATTTATCTGGGGATATTGTGATCTGTAAAAGCATTGTAAACCTTTCTACCTGTTAGAGCTAATGTGAAATCATTGCATGGAAAAAAGAGATGTTGAGCTATTAGGATAGATAAAGCTATTTTAAAATTTTAGTTTTAAACATATGTAATCAGAACAAATATACATATGCATATAAATGTAATGACAGTTCTATAAAATCATCTCCACAATTCAAATATCTTGATTATTCCAACATATTTTAATTTGCACTAAATTTTTAGTTATTTGAAGGTTTAGAGAATATTTATCTATGACCCAATGAAAACCTCAGCTGTTATCTTTGTGTTAAACACATCTAATATAAAGTATCCGGAATAATTATCATGCCACTGGAGGAACTTATTTATTAGTAAGAATTTGTTTTTTCATTTCTAAAACATTAAATAATTTTTCAAATTTGTTCCTATTTTTTCAACATTAAGTAAATATCACCCATGGTCCTATGAAGTGGTAGCTAATCGTGGATGCCTGCTATGGAAATCCCAGATTTTCGATTTCATAGGGTCCCTAATGGCATTAATCAAGGCAGCACAACTTACTTAAAAGGAACAGATGATTAATCTTGACAATAGAAATGTAAACAGAACTCTAATTCATGAATTGGCGATTACCCACCCCCTCCCCCCCATACACACGCAATCCACCACTGGGATATTAGCCCTTTGTTTGAGATTTACCCTGTGCCACATACATATTATAAGAACAAAAGAGAGTTCTTTATATTTAAAAATATCCATTCAGCTCAGCTTACAGAACAGGGGAAAAATTGCTATATTTATCAAGGTTGATTTTGTTTTCCAAGTCTCTAATTCGAAACTGAAGAATGCAAGACTACATACATCAGGTGTTTCCAGCAAAATAGCAGCAGCAGCAGCAAATCATAGACATTTGTCATTCCTTAGAGCTGTCTGACAGTTCTGACAATTCATTAGGCTGAGCTGAAAAGAGGTTTAGAAAGCAAAGAAGTGATCGCAGGTAGGAGAGCGTCTTTTGCATGATCCAGTAATGGCTGATTTGTATCATTTTGGGTGATGGATACACTGTTCAGATTAAACCCAGCAGGGTTTTCTCCCCTCTCTCTTTCCTTGATTTCCCCCTGCCCCCAGTTTCCTTCCTTCTAGAAGCCCCCAGGACATTGAGTATAGGTTATACCTTCAGTAGTAGTTCATCCTCAAAGGTAGGTTCATATATATATCGAGGAAGTGCTTTCTTCCAAAGGAAGCTGCTTCAGAGACAGAGGGAGTCACTGAAAGATAACAAAACCATTCCTTGCTTCCCTGTTTTTACCTGTCATATGAGATTTCATCCCGTTCATGCTCATCAAAGTATCTATGTGCCCAACATCCAAGTCACTAACACATGAGCTCTAACACATCAGCAGCTGACTTTGTCCCAGCCCATCATAATGGCTGCACAATTCTTCATACATGGGTATAAAGGGTTTTCGGCTACCAGTTGTCTGCTCATCCTTGGGATAGGACTGGGGATTCATTTCAGGCATTGTCTTTTGAAACCTCTTGCAATGCCCAGGTTAGGAAACTTTTCATTATTAATTTATATAAAGAGCAATTGTAGTGAATAAACCATAAAAGGCTCTAATTTGCTCCTGTTTCTTTAACTGTAGGTAAATATCACCAATGGTCCTTTGAAGTGGTAGCTGATCTGGAAGCCTGCTATGGAAATTCAAGATTTTCAGTTTTTTAGGGTCCCTAATGGCATTAATCAAGGCAGCACAACTTACTAAGAAAGAACAGATGATTAATCTTGACAATAGTAATGTAAACATAACTCCCTATACTTGGGGTGCACATAACAGTATATCAAAAAGTATTTCTGGACTTTTGCTACTAATGACTGCAATGTGGGTTACCCAACTCAAGAAGGTGAACTTAATGAAGCAAAATCAGTACTACTTAGGGTCAACTTTGTGTGCAATGGTTTGGGAGAGAAAAAGACAGTAGAGATATAGGCTGTATCTTTAAGGTTTACACTTAAACCAAGACTTAAAGCTAATCAAAAATTTAAAACTCTCCAGACTATGCATGAGACTACATTCCTTTACTTAGTTGCTTACTTTTCAAACATTTCTTAACAATTTCTAAGCATCCAGGAATTTCCCAGGAACTAGAGATTATCCTTAAAGAGAATTGAGACAGCATAGAGACAATTCATCACATAGTGAAACTCATAATTGAATAAAAATTGTACATTGTGATTAGTGCCATGAAAGTAATCAAACAATAGAAAATAATAAAAAAAAGTAGAGTTGCTGGCTTGGGTAGGGTCAGAAGGGAAGTCCTGCCTGAAGAGGTAACATTTGAAATGAAAATGAGAATGAGTGCCACGACACCCACGAGGGAGAGTGAATTTCCCATTCTTGTATTCTAGGGGGAAAAAATGTGCAAATATGGCTTGAATTAAGTGAGAGGGAAGACTGGAGAAGGTCCCGGACTGCAGGGATTTTTGCCTTGTTCACAGCTGTATCCTCTGTGCCTAAAAAAGTGTATGGCACCTAGGATATCCTCCATGAAGATTTATTACCTACATAATGAATGGAGACCAGAGTGGTGCAGGATGGAGCTTGGGAGGTAAATGGAAGCCAGATCAAATAGGGCACTGTGAGTAGGAAGAGTTGTAAGGAGCTTCTCTTTTGTTCTAAATAGAAAAGGCTTAAACAGAGGAGTGACAGGATTTAATTTATATTTTTAAAAGCCAACTGACTCACAGAATGGACATTGTTAGGGTGCCCTGCCAGCCACTGTGAGTGTTGACTGTCAGGGGCTCCTAGTGTCCCCCTCCACAGAATTTCCCTCAGTGGCTGGAGGGAAGTTTTGCAGCCCTTCCTGGAGTACTCCATAGACAATGATAGAGTAATAACAGCACAAAATCCTGGCCTCTTTCCCTTAAGGGGTGCAAATCTGCGGTGGAATTTGTGCTTCTGAGATCCCAGAGGATTAGAGCAAGGCAAGACTTTACCTGAGACTACATTCTCATTATTTTGTTTTGTTTTTGCTTTCTTCATCCTGCTTCACTCCTTGCAGTTTTTTTTTTTCTTACAAACCTTGTAGTTTTTGTTTGTTTGTCTAAAAAGCACTCCCTCCATCAGCCACATGCGTCCAAATCCCTTCCTCAGGCTCTGCATCCAAGGAGCCTAACCTAAGATGGCTCATATAGGGAAAACAAAGCACAGGGGAAAGAATGATCCCAGGGCCATCCTCTCTGCAGATTCTATTTAGAGCCAGGTAAGAATTCAAGAAGGTGCTAATGGACTTCAGGATAAAGAAACTGTCAGCACAGGGTAGACTGAATAAGGGGTGAGTTTTATGACTAGAAATAAAAGAGAAAAAATTTTGACTGACAACAAACAACATGCAACTGGAATTTAAAAATATATATATTTGGTCATTCTTTTGCCTGAAGTAACCATTTTGGAAAGAGGAGGAGAAAGGGAGAGGGAAAGGGCAAAAGAGAAGAGGGTGGTAAAGGTGTGTATGTGTCTATGTCTGGAGGGTAGAAGCTATTAGCAGATAATATGGCACTTATTGGGTCATGGTTACAGGAAAATCCTCTTCAAAAATGGGTTTCCCAAGCATACAATGGGAAACAATTTTTTTTTTTTTTTTTTGAGATGGATTCTTGCTCTGTCACCCAGGCTGGAGTGCAGTGGTGTGATCTTGGCTCACTGCAACCTCCACCTCCCGGGTTCAAGTGATTCTCCTGCCTCAGCCTCCTGAGTAGCAGGGATTACAGGCACACGCCACCATGCCAGGCTAATTTTTGTATTTTTAGTAGAGGCAGGGTTTCACTGTGATGGTCAGGATAGTCTCGAACTCCTAACCTCATGATCCACCTACCTCAGCCTCCCAAAGTGCTAGGATTACAGGCATGAGCCACTGTGCCCTGCCGGAAACAATTCTTATGAATATTTGCTTTGGCTCTGAATACAGAAGGAAATAAATTCTAACCAAATAACTAGGAACATGGCTCTTAAGTCAATGTTACTGTGAGAACAAATGGCAAGACTGAGTAGGATACCAGCGACATGAACATGTCATCTTGTTATCAATGTAATTGAAGTCATTCTGTCATGAATGATAGTTCATCAGATATTCTGCCAGTGTGTCACAGCATTATATGTAATGAGAGGCCTCCTAAAACCCAAAGGGAAATCCATTCATTTTTTATGACTTTACTTTTGGTTTCTTGAATTCTCTTGGTACTAGTGTAAAATGTGTGCAATTTTATTAAATATATAAGAAACCAGTAAACTTACAACTTAAAATACCAATATGTATTTGCTCAAGACATTTTTATGTGCAAAATTTGATTCATATTATTGCCCTTTTTATCCTCACTGATACGTTATCCTATGTCCCATCAAATGTTTGTTCCTTGAGTAATCTAAAAAACAAAAGTTTGATGGTACATAAATTTTATTGGTGGGGATGAAGCTGGTAAAAAAGTAAAGAGGAAGTATTCCTTAATTTAAATGTGAAAGCTTTGCTATTTTCTGCTTCCAGCTATGATGGTGTGGCTTGAGGCAGACCGTCACCCCCATTAAGAACAACTAGTACAACTGTATGAAATTCCAAAAATATTCTGTTTGAAGGAATCAGAGTGCTTCCAAGAAAGCTAGTACTTGATGGGCCAACATTTTGGAGAAATGCAAAACTTACTATCATGAGGGCAATGTTACTGTACATTTCAATTTTTCTTCAAGAAATTTGTTGGCTTGTAAACTTCCAAGAGAAGATGCTAAGAAACCAGGTAGCTGGCCACTGCCAAAAGGCAAACAGCAGAGCTTACAACACCCTAATGAAGGTGAAGACAAAAAGTAAAGTTTAGTCTTGCCAGGGCAGCCGAGACTTAAAGGTCTATGATCCCAAAAGAAAGGAAGTTATAGGTAAGTGAATTTAATATTCCGTGTCAGTTTTCTTCATGAAGAATTTGCTGATTCTAAAGATACACAAGCCAAGATGCCAAAAAGCGAGAGAAAAAGTGGATGAAAAGCTCAACAGAACTTTCTCAATAATGGGAGGACAAATATTGACATCTAGGACCCACCAAGAAAAAAGAAGCCCTAAATGATAACCTCAGGCTCTCAATCAGAACATCTGAGAGCTATGCCCAAGAATTAGAGGTGAACCAGAGGTAGACTAAGTCTTCAAAAGTCTTAAATGCTCACTCAAAACTGCTCAATTTCTTATTGGAATAAGAAGGTGTGCTCTTCTAGTAGCTGCCTACCAGAAAATAAGATGGATTCTTACTAGAAAAAGACAATAGCATCCACAGTTTCTATAATTTTTGTGTACACAAGCCTGAAATTCAATAAATATTTTCCAGATATACCAAGAAATAGGACCAAGAATAAACACTGATGATAGAGGCATAGGTGATCTCGATATTGGAGTTATCAACTATAACTCCATAATAGTAAAGTCTATCAACTGTAGACTTTAACTAAAACTAATATGCTTAATAAGATAGACAATGAATTGGATACATATTGTAAAGAATTAGAATCTATTTAAAAAAATGAATAAAAATTCTGGACCTGAAAAAATAGACTTTTTTTGAACTTAAGAACTAAATAGATGGTTTTAACAGCAAATTGAACACAATTGAAAAAAGAATCAGTCATTACATTAGTAGAACATATTCACACAGAGGCATGAAGCATAAATGGAATGGAAAATGAAGGGAAGGAGGGAGAAATATAAAAACATACTAGACTTAGTAAAAAGGTATAACCTACTTGTCATTTAAGTTTCAAAAAAAGAAGAGAAAGCAAATGGGGAAGAAGCCATATCTGATCAAATCATTGCCAAGAATTTTCCCAAAGTGGGGTAAGACATTAAGCCACAAATCTAAGAAGTGCAGAGATTGCAAGGCTTTGGAGAATCATGCCCCAGGAGCAGAAATGCCAAGAGCAGACAAAGTCTTAACAAAATTCCAATCCATTCTCAACCCAACTTAGGGTCTGATTCAATTAAGAGAATTAAACCTTCACCGTCTCTGACTAGAAGAGAAAAATAGTAAGCTTTCTGTAATGAGGATGTGTGTATTTTCCAGAAAAGAGCTAGGGCTAAAAAATTAATGATCTAAGTATCCACCTAAAAAATTACAAATTAAAAAGTAAATTGTACCAAAATAAGTAAAAAGTAAAAAAATAAATAAATAAAAAGATAAAAAGTGAAATTTATAAGTGAAAACAATATCACAATGTCAAATGTTAGTTATTTGAGAAGATTAATATAATGAACTATTGGAAAGACTAAGAACAAAAAAGAGAATGTACAATTTATTAATATCAGAAAAGAAAAGCTAGAAAACACTACAGATCCTACAGACATAATCAAGATAAGAAAAGGATATTATATCCAACTTTATGCCAGTTAAGAATTTAGATAAAATATAAAAATTAATAGTCAAACACAACCTCAAACTAACAAAGATGAAGAAAAGAACTGAATAATTCTATATATACATATATATATAATCTATTTTAAAATTATAATTTAAAAACTTCTCCCGCAGAATTCCAGGCTCAGATGGTTTCCCTAGTGAATTCTTTTAAAGCCCTGAGTTATAAATAACATCAATCTTACATAAATTCTTAAGAGAAAAGGGAGCATTTATCAATTTGTTTTATTAGGCCACAAAAATTTTGATACCAAAACATGATAAGCATTTTGAGACAAAAATAATCATAGGTGTATCCCTCTAAACACAGACACAAAATTCTAAATGAAATATTATCAAATTGAATCCATCCATATTTTAGAAAAAGATGATCACAGCATGTTGACTTTTTTCCAGAATGCAGGATTATTTTAAGGAGTCAATCAATGATCAATGTAACTCTCCAAATTAACATAAGAGGAAAATATGAGCATCTCAAATTTGATAAAATTCAATTCCCTTTCATGATTAAAGCTTCCAATTAGGCATAAGAATTTGGATTAGAAGAGAGCTTGGGAAATCTAAAAAAGAGTGTCCATAGAGTCTATAGCAAATTTCAAATTTAACAGTGAAATATTGAAAGCTATACCTCTTAAACTCTGAGATTACAACAAGGTTCCCTGCTATAAATATTTCTATTCAACATTATTCTGGAGATACTAGACAGTGCAATAAGGCAAGAATAAAAGAGATAAAGATCTATAATATAAAAAATAAAGCTGTCATTATGTACATAGATAATAGATTGTATGTACATAGAAAATTCACAGTATCTACAAAAAATAAAACTATTAAGTCAATTTAGCAATGCTCTAGACACATGGCCAATATGCAAAGATCATTTGTATTCCCATACATTAGGAAAATAATTTGAAAATTAAATTAAAGAACTAATATTATTTATAACAATAGCAACAAAACACAAAACACTCAGAAATAAATGTAACAAAAGATGTGTGAGACTTCTAAAAACTATAAAAAAATGAGAGAAATGTAATGTTCTAAAAATGATACAGTAATATACCAAGCTAACAGATGGAAGCTTCTATACTATAAAGCAGTTAATTCTTCTCAAATTGATTTATAGATTCAATGTCATCCCAACTAAAACCATAAAAGGTTCTTTATAGAAACTAACAAGATTTCTTTCACAAATGTATATGCTATTTCAAAATACTGAGAATTTTACAAACAATAAAGTTGGAGGATTTAAACTATTACATATCATGATATTATAAATTTTTGGTAATTAAGAAAATATTACATTTTTGCACACATGAATGAATAGACTAATGGAACAAAACAAAGAGACCAGAAGCAGACAAATGCATACATGGTGACTTGATTTATGATGAAGATGACACTTCAGCATGGTGGGAAGAAAGATGCTTTTTTTTTTTCATCAAATGATTTGGGATTGAATAGATATTCTTACAGAAAAATGAACTTAATCTCTGTCTCACACCAAATATAAATAAATTGAAGATTAAAAAGTGAGCAGTAAAATAATAAAGCTTCTAAAAGATAATATGGTAGAATTTTATCACAGCTTTGGAGTAGGCAAAGGTTTATTAAACAGAACACAAAAAGTACTAAATATAAAGAACACCATTGAAAACTGGATGGCAGCAATCAAATCAAAAAATGCAAAAGATATCCAAGTGGCAGATAAATATTAAAGAGGATGCACAGCTCATTAGTCACATATGTTTATTAAAACCACATTGAGATACCACTGTGCCTTCATCAAGATGGCTAGATTAAAAAAATTAACCATACCAAATGCTGGCAAGGATGCAGAATTAGAACTCTTATGCACTGAGAGGGGGAATTTGTGGAACTATCTTGGCAAACTGTTAAACATGACTAAAGCTGAATATATTCTTGCCCTGTGCCTCATGATTCCACTGAAAGCATATTTCCAACAGGTATGTACTAATGTGTCCTAAGAAACCCGTACAAGAAGGATAATAACAACACTATTTGCAGTTGAAATGAGACAAACCAACCCAAGAACCCATCAACTGGAGATCATATAAATAAATTGTGGCCTAACTAATCCATGGAATACTATACAGCAGTGAGAATGAACCACCACTAAACATAACATCATGGGTACATTTCACAAACATAATGTTGAGTGAAAGAAATCAGACACAGAGGACAAACAGTAGTATTCCACATACACAAAGTTCAAAGCAGACAAAACGAACTGATAACCACAGAAGTGAGGCTGTGACTGGAGGTAGGCATGAGAGGGACTCTGCTGTTTTTTAATTGGTGTGGTAGTTACAAAAGTGTGTTAACTCTGAAAATTATCCAACTGTAGTGATCTGTCCACTTTGCTGTCTATATTTTTATAATTCATTAAAGAGTTACTTTAAAAATTGAGGGCTTTTAAAAATGGAAACAAGTTTTAGACTTACATCAGTGTTTTTGGAGCAATTTCTCACAGATGGGGAAACTGTCATGTTCTAGCTATCCAGGATTTTTTCTTTCCCTGTGAAATGTGAAAATTTTAAACAAGAACAAAAAAATTCAGTTTTGCCTAAGGCAAATAAATGAAAATCCTTGGGGTAGAGTTGCTGAAAGTAAAGTGTATATTTTCTCCATGTGAATCACAATGAAAAGACAGAATGTATATCTTCTTAAAATTGGCTAAAATTCTAATTTCACTAACTTTATGACGTGACAATGCCGTGACATCACTACTTATGCCAGTGCAATATCAGACAGGTTTAGAGAAAAAAAAAAAAGACTAGTCTTTTTTAACTTATTTATTCCATCCCATTCCTAAATAAACACATACACACACACATCTTACATAAAGCCTCTTTTCCTTGCCTATAAGATACAAATTCTTAATTATTTACATTTTTACATTTTTTAAATGGACATGCATGTATATTTGGAGCTGTAAAGTTTTTGTGAGTTATATAACCCCAACTCAGCAAATATTGATCAGCCTCTTTAAAAGATATAGCATTATTGAATTCTAATAAACTGACGATAAGCTAATTTAATGCCTCCATCTCAGTCCACATATGTATAGATAGAAGCAAACATATGCATATTACAGACATGCTTCAGTAAAACTGGGCAGTTTATCTTGAATAATTCATTGTTTGTGGAACTGGTAATTGGAATTAAATTTAAGCTCCATCTTTGCAGCACTGAACAGTATTTGAAAATAGAAAACTGAACACATCAATCTGTTGTTTCCTCTCCAGGATGTCATCAGGCATATCCACTGGCAAGCTGCATAAGCAATAGTGTCACAGCATAGGACAACCGAAACACTGACAGGTACTTCCAGGCACAGCACTGATGAGGTCAAATACCCCTAAACCTGCCTTGTTTGCTGATCTTTTAATCGTATTCAACTTGACTGTGGCCATAGCACAAGGCTTTCTGACAGTATGTGACAGCATATGACAGCAAAATATTTTGATTTTTCACCATTTGATGATATTTCAGATCTCTTGCAGCCCTTTGTAAACTACCACAGTGTTTTATGGAAAATGGTACAGGCAGTTAATTGCCTTGGATGCTTGCATGGTCTCTTTTAGATTTCAACTGAATCCTAAGTTAGTGACTGCATCCTACATTTCAAGAGTAATAGGCCTTGTAGACCATCAGTGACCCTTAGTACCTTGCTTAAGAATAGAGGGAAAAAACAACACAACAACAACCGTGAACTCACAAGCCTAGCACCTGAAGTTGACTGAGGCTCCGGGGAAATGTGAATGTCTTTTCACCTTTTAAGCTTCTTCCCAACAATTGCAAAAGGGACTTCTTGGATACAAAAAAAAACACAAACAAACAAAAAAACAACAAAAAAATCCTATGATCAAACATATCAACCTTTTTTTAGACTCTTTTTATAAATTCTTTTCTTTCTAACCTCTGCATCGATGCTTGGGGGAATTCAGCTAACAATGACTCAGGGAGAAAAAGACAGAAAAAATCCACTGGAAAACTATTTTTAATAAGTTCATTATAAACCCGTAGGCATTTCAAGCCAGGCTTTTCCTATCAGATATTTACAAGATTTGAAACCTAAAGAAAACAAAATTAAAATTGCATTAAACTTTCATTATCATTGAAATTATTTTCTAATTTGAATTCATATCTTTTTGATGTTGATATTTTTAATTGTTCTAAAATAAACCAGATACAGCCTCTGTGGCTTCCCATTGAGCTTGAAATAATGTCCAAAGTCCACCTTCAATGTCCTATTGTTCTTCTCTTCCTGCTCACTCTGGTCAAGCTACACTGGCTTCTTTTGCCTTGAGCACACCAAGCTCTTTACTGCTGAAGGACTCTGCACTTGTCCTTCCCTCTATCTTGAAAGCCTACTCCTAGCCCTTATCTGGGCAGAACTTGCCTCTCTGCATGCACTCTGCCCTTCCTAACCACCCTGATTGATGTTCCTCAACCCCATCCCAACCCCTGTCAGGCACTCTCACAATGCCATTTCATTTTCTAATGCGATTCTTCCTTATATATACCTGCTTTTCCTAGTAGGATATCATAAACACCTTGGCACTGAGGACCTTTCTGCCTTCTTTACCTCATATCCCTGGCACCTAGAACACTGTATAGGCATAGTCAATATTCACCAAATAAAGACCCAAGAATTTATTTAATAATATTTTAAGACAAAATGGAGTAAATGCAATCTGTATTGATCCAGACTAAAATGATCATCAGCTATAGTTGCAATTTTGAGGTAAACAGCTTTAGTGGTGGTTTTAGGTGACCATAACCATGCAGATTGTGGCTGAATTCATAGTGCTTTTTTTTTCCAGTTAGATGTCTGATGCATCAGAAGACAGTTATAAGATCTCACTTCAAAGCCAAAATTGACAAATGGGATCTAGTTAAACTAAAGAGCTTCTGCACAGCAAAAGAAACTACCATCAGAGTGAACAGGCAACCTACAACATGGGAGAAAATTTTCACAACCTACTCATCTGACAAAGGGCTAATATCCAGAATCTACAATGAACTCAAACAAATTTACAAGAAAAAAACAAACAACCCCATCAAAAAGTGGGCGAAGGACATGAACAGACACTTCTCAAAAGAAGACATTTATGCAGCCAAAAAACACATGAAAAAATGCTCATCATCACTGGCCATCAGAGAAATGCAAATCAAAACCACTATGAGATATCATCTCACACCAGTTAGAATGGCAATCATTAAAAAGTCAGGAAACAACAGGTGCTGGAGAGGATGCGGAGAAATAGGAACACTTTTACACTGTTGGTGGGACTGTAAACTAGTTCAACCATTGTGGAAGTCAGTGTGGCGATTCCTCAGGGATCTAGAGCTAGAAATACCATTTAACCCAGCCATCCCATTACTGGGTATATACCCAAATGACTATAAATCATGCTGCTATAAAGACACATGCACATGTATGTTTATTGCGGCATTATTAACAATAGCAAAGACTTGGAACCAACCCAAATGTCCAACAATAATAGACTGGATTAAGAAAATGTGGCACATATACACCAAGGAATACTATGCAGCCATAAAAAATGATGAGTTCATGTCCTTTGTAGGGACATGGATGAAACTGGAAACCATCATTCTCAGTAAACTATCGCAAGAACAAAAAACCAAACACCGCATAGTCTCACTCATAGGTGGGAATTGAACAATGAGATCACATGGACACAGGAAGGGGAATATCACACTCTGGGGACTGTGGTGGGGAGGGGGGAGGGGGGAGGGATAGCATTGGGAGATATACCTAATGCTAGATGACGAGTTAGTGGGTGCAGCACACCAGCATGGCACATGTATACATATGTAACTAACCTGCACAATGTGCACATGTACCCTAAAACTTAAAGTATAATAAAAAAAAAAAAGGAAAAAAAAAAACAGATTTCCAAGAAAGTGGACCCCATGATAGTAGTATTTTTTTTAACAGCCTTATGGAAATATAATTTAAGTATCATAACATTCTCCATTGCCAGTATATGAATCAATAAATTTTAATGCATCTACAGGGCTGTACAACTGTCAAAGGCAGTTATTTGTGACTGTTTATATCTGCTTTGTCTCCAGTGCCAAGAAATCGTGCTTGGAATATTATGTGTTCAATAAGTATTTGCTGAATAAATGAATGAAAAATAAAAAAAATAAAAAAAAGGATCTCACTTCATTCAGATAGCAATATAAGGCCACTTTCAAGTGTAGAGTAGACAATAGTGATAACTTAGGACTTTGGGCAATGAACTTACCTCACTAAGAATTCAGGAGGATTGGAAGAAGGCAGAATATAATTTTCCAGTACAGAAAAGGACTACTTAAGTTGATCACCATGACTCCTGTGAAGAGGCTTGAATGGACCTGGGTGTCATGGCCTCCGTTGTGTTTTTCACATTTCATGTGGTCTCCTAATTAGCCTCTGTCCTGCCTCCCTGGATGCAAGAAGCTTTTTCAGAAGTACTTTCTCTAAAGCTCCACACAAAATAGAATGACTGAAATAGAAGCAGTAGAATGGAAAATGGCCTCTGTGACCTGATATTTGGAATGCTCAGGACACCAGGCTGAAGAAGATGACAATGGTAAATAAGTGCAAATCACCAAGAGTAGGGGTGTGATAGGTGAGGACTGATTCAAGAGCTACTGTTTCAGAGACAGAAAAGAAAATTTCCCTCCCTTCCTCTTTCTTCCTTCCCTCCCTCCTTTCTTTTCCTTTCCCTTTCCTTCTTTTCTTCATTCCTTCCTTCCTTCCTTCCTTCCTGCCTTCCTGCCTTTCTGCCTTTCTGCCTTTCTACCTTCCTTCTCCTTTGCCTTCTTCCTCTTCTTCCTTTCTTAAATGCTGACTTGCTGGGGAACTATACATAAATAATTTGCATCTCACCCTGCTTGCTCTCCTCTGTACTATGACAAGAGTAGCGCTAGTCAGATAAACAAAAACAAAACAGAGAAACCAAAACACACACACACACATACACACACACACACACAGACACACATGAGATAACTTAGGGTTAATTTAGCATGAAATGCTTCTTACCATGTGTTAGTCCAATCAGACTTTGCTATGCAGAAATACCTGAGACTGGGTAATTTATAAAGAAAAGAGGTTTAATTGGCTCTTGGTCCTGCAGGCTGTACAGGAAGCATAGTGGCTTCTGCTTTGAGGGAGGCCTCAAGAAGCTTCTAATCACAGCTAGAGGCAAAGGGGAAGTGAGGTGTTTCACATGGTGGGAACAGGAGCCAGAGAGAGGAGGCGGGAGGTGCTGCACACTTTTAAACAACCAGATCTCGTGAGAACTCACTCAATATCACAAGAATAGCACCAAGTGAAGGGTGCTAAGCACTCATGAGAAATCCACCTGACATGATCCAATCACCTCCTGTTAGGCCCCACCTCCAACATTGGGAACTACAATTCAACATGAGATTCAGGCGGGGACACATATCCAAACTGTATCACACCACTCAAGTGTCATGAGTTATGAACATTAAAAAAATTGTACAAAACAGTTAAGTTGTTTCCTAAAGCCTCACCTATAGAAGGTTTAAAGGTCTTTTTTCTATCAATGGTGAAAAACATTTCTGGAACTGGCGCCATTGTTGAGAAGCCATGGAGCCATCTTGCATAAATCAGATCACGATTCTGCTAATTCTTGGTTGTATGACCTTGGCTGGTAACCAAAACTCTCAGTGCTTTGATTTCTTATTTCGTGAAGTGGGAATCATAGCGTTCAACTAATGTAGTAGATGTGATTGAAGCATTTAATGCAACCATAAGTAAAGCTCTTAGAACAGAGCTGGCATGTCGGAAATTCTCAATAAATATTACCTATTGTTATTCTTCTTCAGATAAGTCAAAATCATAAGCGGTGCTTGATCTCATTCTCAATCCGCACCATCCTGGGTAATTACAAGGTTAACATGATTGGTGTAGATTTATAACATAATTAATTGCCCACAATGTAGTAGAAAGGGCATCATTTTACAGTCAGACTGATGCAATTCAAATCTCTGCTTAAGTATTTAATATTTAATGTAGTTTTATGAACTTGTGAAAGTTGTTTTTTCACGTCTCAATTTTATCTATAAAGCAGAGATAAAGTTGTTTACTTTGTGCTGTGCACATTTGAAATAATGTGTGTACAGTACCCAGCCCAGTTTCTGGCATCTAGGAAAACACAATATTGAAGTTAGTTATTATTCTCTAGGTGTCAATTATCTGAACAGAATTGTACTTCCTCTTTAAGTGTCTACTTAAGCAAAATGAGGTAAATAATTTACACTCTAGAAAGATAGTGCCCTGGTAGTTCTATAAATGATTCTTCATGACAATGTAAATCTTATCATAATCTATTGATTGTGTAAATTTTTCTGAAGGCATTAATTCTTACATATCATGTATTTCCTGAGCACCAGTGTGTGCTGGTACTCCAGTTAATTTGTATTGGCATAGATAAGCATAATATCTCATTCTGCCCTTCGTCAGTATTTAATGAGCATCATGCTTGTATGTGTATGTGCGTTGCAGACAATAAATATATAGAAACATGAGAGCTTACAATCTTTTTGTAGAAATAAGGCATAAGCAGCTAACAAGTTAAATAAAAACTGTTGTGAACTATATTATTTCAAAATAACAGCAAAGGAGCACCCCCAGGTTCAGGGCAGGAGAAGTAAAGAGCAGAGATGGGAAGGAATGAGAATTCAAATGGAGGGCATCCTCTGAGTGAGCTGGAGAGAACTTAGTTGGAGGACAGTGAGCTGAGCTCTAGGCACAGGCCCTGGCTGGGGGACGATTGTGTAGGGAAAACACAGTAGATGGAGGAAATGGTGTCAACCAAGGCAAGAGCTGAGTAAACCCTAAGTGTGGTCCCAGAGCAATAGATATCCTGAGTTAGTGGATGACCAGGAAGGTAAACGGAACATGGAGCCATTTGGGAAAAGGCTGTGAATCTTGGATTAAGAAGTTTGACTTTCTGCTCAACAGGCAGTAAAGTCACTCACAATTTTGGAGGGAGAGTGAAATGGATTAAATAGAGCATGGATTAGATAAGTCTGGCTTCAGCAAAAAGATTAGACTTGAAGCAGGAGCAGTTAGAATTCAGAAGGCATTTAAGATGTCATTTTAGTAGTCTAGAGATATCATTAGACAAGGAAAGTTGAAAAAAAAAAGTCAAGGTTAAAACCATCTTAGAGAACAATAACCAATAGCCAGTAATTAGGAATTTATTAGATAATAGAGGACTTGGAGGGAAAAAAAATGCAAGGAATAAACAGGACTAGTGACAGGGAAACATGGAGAAAAACACTAACCTTACCATGGGAACAGGACCGTGGAAATGCTGGCTGTCTTTGAAGGGAAGACCATCATTAACTGGAGCACTCGCTTCTTTCTCCACATGTCGTGTTTGCACATCCAGTCATTCCAGCTCTTCAAGAAGTAGAATTTTACCTTCCTTATGATGAACCCTCAACAATTGTTACTTGTACAGTGTAGGCTCTTAATTTTTTTTTTTTTTTGATGGATTGGAAGAAGGAAGAAAGAGGAGAGGAAAAAGTTGTGTCAAGAAAGATGGGCTGATTTAACGTGAAAGTCACAAAAAACAGGCTTAAGAATTGAGATTTCAGATGTTAATTAGAAGGGAAGTGGTGATGTTAAGGAATCTTACATCAATGGTAGAGGTATGAGTGAGTCTGTAAGGTAATCAGAGAAAAGAACAAGCTACAGCAGATATTGATGACTCATTCTGGTAGTGAAAACAATAGAAAAATAGACAAGCAATTAGAAAAGCTCATAGACGAAAATTGCAGTTTTCTTTTTATTTCTAGTAAAAAGGAAATATGGATGTAATTAACAGCAGAAATCTGGAGAGAGGAGGATACTTAAGAAAGTATAAAGGGACAATTTCATACCACAGATCGTTTTAGAAAAGAAGAGAACTACCAATTTCTCTAAGACAGAAAATAATTCAAAGATCTTTCTCTCTGATAGATTCAGAAAGAAAGAGAGCTGTTTGGTGGTTAAAAAAAGAAGAGATGTATTCATATAAAGTCTAATACATTCAGTAAAGAATTATGTGGTGATTGTGGTTCATAGGTACTTATTAAAGTGTTTTGGATTAGCATAAGTAGAAGTTATCAATTGATTGAGGTACATTACTTGGAAACAATGCCAACTCATGTCTTTGAAGCTCAGGCTGAAACACGCAGCCCGGCTTCTGAAGAGCTGTCCCGTGCATTTACCAATTGGCTATTGCCCAATAAAACATTGTAAAACCAATAGCTGTCATAACCCTCCATCATAATTTCAATCAAAAATCATGGTAGCTTTTGGGAGTGAAAACAATGTAAGCTGGATTCGTAGTAGCAGTGATCAGTCAGACACATTTAACATGGTTTTGGTTAACTGGTACTGTTAATAAACAAGTCTGTAGTCCTTAGTCACTTGGCAAAATATAGTTTGACAAAGATCATTCATCTTCTATTGATTCTGAATATAAGTTTTATGCAAATATAGTGACCTGGGTAGTAAGAAGTCATCATATGCGGGGAAGCTGGGCAGAGAGGGAAGTCGGTTGTTACAAGGAGGTGGCTATGGAAGTGATGATCGGGAAGGTACAATAAGGCCAGAGTTAAACTTCAACTCAATCAAGACAAAGAACAGTGGGAAGGTGCCATTTGTCCACATGGGCAAAAAGACCATTATCTTAGAATCAGGATCTCAGATGGGAAGCTGACATAAAGCTTAGGGCTCTATGCAAAAAGCCTGTGGGCTAGAAATCAGACTCCTAAAGCACTGACTCATAATTGCAGGCAGCAAGAGCCCTGCAAGGCACCTCTATAGCAGACCTAAGACTTGAGCAACGATAATGCCAACAAAAATAGTACCTTAGATGAGCACAGTGCTTCATGCTTATAAACGCCTGTCATATACACTATATCATTCCATACTTTTATAGCAAAGCCAGAGGGTTACATGACTCATATCCACAAAGTGAATTTGGCAGATAAAATCAGGACCTGGGGCTTCCATTTTATTCATTCATTAATCCACTTATTCAATCAATTTAATTTTGCTCAACCTTATACCTAAGGGCTTGGTAAGCCTGGGGCACCTGTATCTGAGTGCTGGCTGAGTTCCCAGGTAAGAAGCAAATAGGTACACTTGGGAAGTGGGAGCAGGGGACATTAGGTGTCAAGGACTAAGGCAATTCCTGGTATGCTTGTGTTTCCACCTCATTTATGTAGGCTTATATCTTTTTAAACTTATGAGCAGTTTTTAAGATTTGGTAAATCCTACAGCTGAATAATAAACTCGAGTATATAAATTTATGATTTGGATACTTTTAGCTTTATGAATGTATTAGTGTAGGTTAGAAATTCAGGGGAAAAAAAAAAACTACCAGATGAATTCTCCTCTACCCCTTTCTATAAAACCATGTAAAATGGAAAGAACTGTCCACTAATTTCCTGTAAGTTACATAAAATTGTCTGTTGTTGTTATAATTCTGTAGGCATCACACTCCCCTAGTAAAATGATGTATGGAGCAATCGTCTGGTAGGGGCTGATGGGATGTAAATGAAACTAATTAAGGAAATGTCAAACATAATTAATAAAACAGGTTTAAGTTGCAAAAGCCCTGTCAGTGGAATGAATGGGGAAGAGCACCGCTTGCCCATTGTTGGGTGCACTCTCTCCCCTCTTCCCTCTGCTCTCCAGGCTTTATTTAGCACTGTTCAATTAGATCCTGGAAAGCTACTTGAAGCTCACTTTTCTACCTCACCTTCTCTTAGCTTGATCCCACAGAGAGGGAGGAATATAAATTTGCCTGTCGGCTTGCAGCTTGGAAAAAATTAATTGCCAACTCCTCATCTTTTCCAAGTACTACAGGACATTAACATAACCAATTTGCTTGAACTCCTCACTGGCTGCCTAATAGAGCATCTGACCAGCTGATAAAACCAGGGTGTTGCTGATGCTACCTTGTTATTATTAGCATTTGCATAATATCCAAATATTACAGTGGCATGATCCAAGGGCTCCATTTATTATTGATAAGAACAAAAAAGCGGAGGGGTGGGAGTCATTGAAAATAACAAAGCGGGTGAGTGACCTATAATTGTGGCAAGCAAATTAAGGTATGCAGTAGAGTCAGTTACATTTGCCTAGGAGTAAAGATGCCCAAGACCTTTTTCTTCCCCGGGGACTGGAAAAATAATGGATTCCCTTGCAGCTGCAGATGGGGTAGGAGAATCCTGTCATCAGGACATGTTTACATAAGTTAGGCCGAGCGTGTGGCTGTGAGCCCTGCCTGTAGTGTTTGAGTCAGCTCCAATCATTTCAGCCACTGAAGCATAAGTCACTCAGAAACCCACTGGTTTCTGGGAGGGGTGGGTCACAGGAGCAGGAGGAGCCAGGGAGAAGATCCTTGTTTGAAAGTCAACAACTGCATTTGCAAGGAGCGTTTCAAGCCCCTTCAGTTCTCAGACAAGGGTGGTAACCTTGAAAATCAGAGGCCAATCAGCTTTTAAGTGAAAAGATAAAGATGAAATATGGTTTCTGTTAACTTACAGACCTCCTGGCATCCTTACTGTGGGGTATTTCAATTCAGTTCACGTATGCACACACACACACAGGCACACACACGGACAGAGCTGTGCAGGTATTTAATGTTGTTTAACAAATGTTAATTGAGCATCTACACTTACTGGACCTAGTACCAGGACAAAGAAGAATAATATGTAGTTCACATTCTCAAGAATCCTAAAAAGTCAATTTTGAATTCAAATGAATTAAAACAAACACGTAGAGATTTTATTGGTAAGCAAATTTCTCTCCACAAAAACCGTTTATGACAGACACATTGAGGCTTGATATGTATCCGCTAAATCAGAAGACAATTTCAAAAAATAACATTAATTAAGCAAACACTGGTAATAGCACGAAAGTTATGTGTTTGCTTTCAGTGAAATGTTAATAGTCATTATTTGTTCTACTTAGTAAAGAAATCACAGGAGCCTATCATGTTATGCCAGAGAAGCAAGCAGGTGCTCGAATGCTAAGTGGGTCAGGCCAAGTGGACACAGACTCAGCTTGCAGAGGAGGCCATTGGCCACATTTAAGATGGTGATGGATCATAACATGATGAATTTCAAAAATCTGTGGTGATTGGGAGGAGGAGAAGACTATCAACAAGTGTTATTTATGTGGCACATAAACAGATAAACACGTTGATTATATTGTTCTTTCAACACATTTATGCTTAAAATTTTCTAATATTAAAAGTCTGGAGGAAGAACTATTCTGATCTATGTAAGGTAATTAATTATGTAATTTGGCAATAATCACATCATGGACTAGTTAGGTAAGGTCCATTTTTATTTCATCTGATGAATCTGAAAGACCTAGATTTTGGGGCTAAGAATTAGGACAAGTGTCATTCCCCAAACTTTTTCTCTCTCTTTCTAAAAGATTATCTTCATTAAACATTGAAAAGATTTTTAAAATGGTACACAACATAAGGAATAATTATATGCCCAACTCAGTGCAGGAAATAGAAAACTAGGAAATTGCCATTACCTTGGAGTCCCTTGTGTGTCTTTAGTCAATTGCACCCATTCGCAGGCCTTTCAGGGGTAATCACGATTCTGAATTCTGAACTTTGTCTTTCCCCCGCCATTTAATTTTCACATATATGTTTGTGACTTTGACAATGTAGTGTTTGCTTCGGGTATTTTGAACTTGGTATTAATGAGAATCATACATGCAATTTGTTGTTGTTGAGTTGTTGTTTTTTTTTTTTGCTTAAAATTATAATCTTAGACTATTCCATATTGTTCCACATATAGAATATACATGTAACTCATTTATTATAAGTGTTATAATATTCCATTGTATGATATAATATTCCATTGTATGACTGTAACACATAATATTTATCTACTCCTTTTTTGATAGACCTTGGTGTTATTTTCAACTTATATATATATTTTTTTCAGCATGTGTGTGTGTGTGTGTATATATACATATATATGTGTATATATACACATGGTTCTTCTATTCCTCTTTCATACATACACATGGTTCAAACATACACATGGTTCTTCTATTCCTCTTTCAGGTACATATACCAAAGGCACACATATATATGTGTGTGTATATATATGTGTATATATGTGTGTATATATGTGTGTATATATATGTGTGTGTATATGTGTGTGTATATATATGTGTGTGTATATATATGTATGTATATATGTGTGTGTATATATATGTGTGTGTATATATGTGTATATATATGTGTGTATATGTGTGTATATATATGTGTATATATGTGTGTGTATATATATGTGTATATATATGTGTGTGTATATATGTGTGAATATATATGTGTGTATATATATGTGTGTGTATATATATATTTGTGTGTATATATGTGTGTGTGTGTGTGTATATATATATATATGCCTTTGGTATATGTACCTGAAAGAGGAATAGAAGAACCATGTGTATGCAAGTGTGACTTTATTTTATAATACCAAATTATTTTCCAAATGTTGTGTATCAGTGTACAAGCTCAAAGTTTTTATTTGGTCCTACTAATGTACATTCTAGCTAACATTTGCTCTTATCAGACATTTAAATTATCGCTAATCTAATCTTAAAATGATCTCCTTATGATTCTAATTTGCATTGCCTCGTTTACCCATGAAGTTGGACACTGTTTCATAGGTGTATTGACCATTCAAACATTACCTGTTTTGTGAAATGGCATTCATCTACTAGGCTGTGATTTACTTGTTAATTTCAAGGAATTAAATGTGTGTGTGTGTGTGTGTGTGTGTGTGTGTAAGTTCTGGCTTGTGTTTTCACTCTTTTTTATGTCTTGATGAATCTGTTTTTAATTTTAATCATATCAAATTGATAATCTCTCATTTTACAATTTGCATTTTCAGGGTAATGTTTAAGAAACCTTAATTTACTTGGAAACATAAAAATTTGCCATTTTTATTCAGACACAATGGCTCATGCCTGTAATATCAGCACTTTGGGAGGATGAGGCAGGTGGATCACTTGCATGCACTCGGGAGTTTGAGATCAGCCTGGGAAACATGGCAAAACCCCATCTCTACAAAAAATAAAAAAAATCCTTTTATTTTTCTTTTAAAATTTATATCTCTTTGCTCTTTACTTATGGAAAATACAGAATTAATTTTTTCTAATATGTTTTATTTTATTTGTATAATCAACTTTTCTTTGAGCATTTACTGAAAAGTCCATCTTTACCTGACTAATTTGCCATGACATTTCTGTTACCCATTTTACATATATATCTATATCCATATGCAATAGAATGAATTTTGGCCTCTGTCTTACACCATGAACAAAAATTAACTCAGAATGAATTAAAGACCATTAAATGTAAAACTCTTAGAAAAACACAGGCATAAGTTTTCTTGACTTTGAATTAGTAAAAATTTTATTAGATGTAGCTAAAATACAAGCAGAGAAAAAATAGATACATTGGGCTTCAAAAAATTTTTGTGTTAAAAGACACTATTTAAAAAGTGAAAAGATAACTCACAGAATGAGAGAAAATATTTCCAAATAATATATCTGATAAAGGACTTGTTTTCAGAATATTTTAAAAACTGTTACAATTCACAATAAAAAGACAATCCAGACAATCCAAATAAAAAATGAGCAAAGGATCTAAATACACATTACTCCAAAGATGTACAAATAGTCAATAAGTGCATGAAAATATGTTCAACATCATGAGTCATTAGACAAATGCAAATCTAAACCACAATAAGATACTACTTTGCACCTATTAAAATGGCTGTAACCAAAAAACGGATCATAGCAAGTGTTTGTAAGAATGTGGAGAAACTGGAAAGCATGTATATTGCTTGTGGGAATGTAAAATGGCCCAGCCATTGCAGAAAGCAATTTGGTGGTTGCTCAAGAAGTTAAACATAGAGCTACCATGTGATCCATTAATTCCATTGCTAGATGTATACCCAAGAAAATTTTAAAAATAACCATACACATGAATGTGAATAGTAGCATTTATTCATAATAGCCACATAGTAGAAACAACCCAAGTGTCAGTCTACTAATTAAAGGATTAACAAAATATGATATACTCTTACAATAAAATATTATTCAGCCATAAAAAAGAATGAAATACTAATATACTCTACAATGTGGAGAACCTTGAAAACACATAATAAGAGAAAGAAGTCAGAGAAAAAGACTACATATTGTACGTGTCCATTTAATTTAAAATGTCAAGAATAGGCAAATCCATAAACACAGAAAGTAGATGAGAGTTTACAAGAACTGGACAAAGGAGGAATGGATAGCAACTGCTAATTAATGAGAGATCCTGTGTGATGGCTTGAAATAATTCTGGAGTTAGTGGTGATGATTGCAAAAATTTGTGAATAAACTAAAAGCCACTAAATTGTACACTTTACAAAACGGTGAATTGTATGGTATGTGAATCATATTTTGATTTTTTAAACAGAGAAGAAAATAATTTTTGGTTACTGGTACAGTAGTTCCCCTCTCCTTGCTCTTATTTCCGAGGATTTCTGGGCTGTTGGTGGACTTCTGATCTTCTGTTTAATATTCAGTTTGTTTTATATTCAGTTTGTTATTAAATATTCAGTTTCTTTTGTATTCAGTTTGTTAAGTTCCAAGTAAAATATTATTGAGCATTTAAGTAGAATTCCTTTGAGTCTATTGATCAGTGTGAATGGAATAGGTATCCCCACGATAATAATTTCTCTAGCCCATTAACATATATCACTTGATTTATTTACAGCATCTTTAATGCCTTTCAATAAAATGTTTTAACTTTATCAATAAAGATCTCACAAATATGTATTAGATATTTCCTTAGTACTCTGTATTTCTCAGGTTAATGTAGATCAAATCTTTTATACCTGTGTGCTGCCAGAATATAAAAATGCAATTGAGTTTTGTGTGCTGATTTAGTAGGCAAGCTTGTTAAAAATAGTTTTTGATTCTGAAAAATTATCTGCAGATTATGAATAATTACAAGTTTTTTGATGGTAAATAATGAAAACTTTTGGCTGAATTATTCATGCTTTTAATTTCATTTTTCTTGCCTTATTACACAAGCTAGGAATTCTAGAACAACGGTGATTATAAGCAGTAATCAACTAAGCAGACATCACTGAATCATATTTTTTATAGGAAATAATTTAAATATTTCACCAATTATTATAACATTTGTTATAGGTTTTACAACATACATTAGTAACTCCTAAATTTATAGTTCTAATTTGTAGTCCTAATTTGTAGTTCACTAAAAGCTTTTTTTTTAAAAAAAAAAAAGGTGTTAAATTGTATAAAATGATTTTCTTCCATCTATTAACATAGTTACTTTTTTTCCTTCTCTAATCTCTAAATGCATTAACATGTATACTTTGATTTCCTACACTAAATTCAACTTGGTCATAATAATGATAGTATGTTTGGTGGTTAGAGATGATCTTTAGCTTGATTTGAATTTGAGCTGTAGCCCTCTCTGTTATATTTAGCAAGTTATTTATATTTTTATGTTTCAGATTTTTTATCTTTGAAAATGGAGATAACAGTATCTACCTTATAGGTTTGTTGGGAGGAATACATAATTAATATATTTAAGGCACTTTCAGCAATGCCTGACACATAGGAAGCACTACAGAAGTGTTATCTGCTATTACTATTATTATTATTTTGAGACAGAAAATAATAACACGTAACAAATGCATGAATGTAACAAACTGCATTCATTTAAAGGTGAGTTTTAGGCCGGGCATGGTGGCTCACACTTGTAATCCCAGCACTTTGGGAGGCCGAGGTGGGTGGATCACTTGAGGTCAGGAGTTCAAGACCAGCCTGGCCAACATGGTGAAATCCCAACTCTACTAAAAATACAAAAATTAGCTGGGTGTGGTGGTGCACACCAGTGATCCCAGCTACTCGGGAGGCTGATGCAGGATAATCCCTTGAACCCGTGACGTGGAGGTTGCAGTGAGCCAAGATCGCACCATGGCACTCCAGCCATGTTGACAGAGTGAGACTGTCTCACAAAAAAAAAAAAAAAAAAAAAAAAGACTTTTGTTACATACACTGACATCATCTCCAAAAGATTTCTTCTGATTTTTAAATTGTTAGAACAGTTTCCTTAGAGATCATTTAGGTTTTATGTTTCTCGTAGAGTGATGTTATATTTTTCTAGGAATATTTACATTGCATCTACGCTCTCCAATTTATCCGTATAAACTTGTTCATAATAATTTCTTATATTTAAATGTCTGCAACAAAGAGATGTGATTTTTCTGATAGCAGTCCTTTGCAACTCATTAAGACTTGTTTTACAGTCTAATACGTATTTAATTTCCACAGGTGTTCAGTATTTCCATGAGAGGACAGCATATTCTACAGTCATTGGGTATAGTATTTTCATATATGCCTGTTGGATGAAGTTTTTTATTTGTGCTGTTTAAATTGTTTTTATACATAGCAGTTTTTTAAACATCAAATCTCCCAATAAAAAGATGAATGAGTTTATTATTTCCTATGGTACATGGAACATATGTTATAGAATCATTTCTTTGGGGCAATGTCAATATTTGTCAATATCTGAATACTCTGATTTCAATAAAGTTTTTAACCTGATATTTTGTTTGGTTTTTCTCTGATACTAATATAGCTATGCAAACTTTTTTTTTTCTTTTTTTGAGTCAGAGTCTCGCTCTGTCACCCAGGCTGGAGTGCAGTGGTGTGATCTCGCCTCACTGTAACCTCCACCTCCTGGGTTCAAGTGATTCTCCTGTCTCAGCCTCCCAAGTAGCTGGGATTACAGGTGCCCACCACCATACCCAGCTAATTTTTGTATTTTTAGTAGAGACGGGGTTTCGCCATGTTGGCAAGGATGGTTTCGAACTCCTGACCTCAGGTTGGCCTCCCAAAGTGCTGGGATTACAAGCATGAGCTGGGATGCCTGGCCTAGCTATACAAAGTTTATTTTCATTATTTTACTTCTATCCTTCTGGATTCTGATATTTAAATATTTCTCATATTAATGGCATAAAGTTTGGATTTTTAATAAGTCTGACAGTCTTTATATTTTAACTGAAGCACAATCCATTTGCAATTATTTTGATTGTTGCTATATTTAGATTTATTTCTACTTTTTAATTTGGAACCCTATCCTTATCCTTCCCTTGCTTTGTATCTTTTCTTTCATTTCTTGTCTTCTTTTACATTGATTTAATTTTTTTTTTCATTTTCTCTATCAGATAAAAAGTTATACACAAAATGTCAATTCATTATTGGTTATCTTAGAAGTTCTATCATACATACTTAACTTACCAAGGTGTAAATTCATCAGTATATGTATTCAAACACCTTAAAACACTTTCCCTTAGATCACTTTCCTCTTAATTTTTATATTGTCCTTTAATATATTTTAATCTTTTCTTTCAACTCCACAAATGATATATCAATATATTTATTTTATACACCTAACATTTATTTAAACTATAATATGTGTATTATAGGCATTTTCTATGCTCATCATTTGTTTTACATTTCACAATTTCCATCTGACTTTTTATCTGAAGAAATTCATTTTTTAGCATATTCTCTTGGATTTCTGCCTTTCAGAAAGTTAGTTGCCAGCTTTATCATTGCTCTTTTGAAAGTAATCTCTCTTTTCTTTGTGAATGCATTTAAGATTTTTATTTTATCTTTTATATTCAGCAGTTTCACTATGATGTGTCCAACTTGCATTTTATTTTTCAACTATCTTACTTTGACTTCCTGAATCTGTGAATTGGTATCTTTTAGCAGTTCTAGAAAATTAACATCTTTTTCTTCAGATATTGCCCCTCTCATTGATTCTCTCTTTTTCTTACTGCATTCAACTTATATCAGTTAGATCCTTTTAACTTTTCCTCTGTTTTTAAATGTCTTTCTCATATCTCCCCTTCTCTATTTCTCTGGACTGTATTCTGGGTGCTTTCTTCAGCTTTTTCTTCTTTTTAATAATTCTCTCTTTATCTGTGTCTTATTTGGTATTAAACTGTCCTGTCCAATATTAAGAGTAAATTCTCCCTTTAGCTTTGTCTTATCTAATATTTAATGGATATTCAACCCATTCAATTTTAATTTCACTTTCTATATTTTTCACTTGATAAATAATATTTGGTTTGTTTTCAGATATTCTTATTTGTCTTATCATATAACCCCCTTTTTTATATTTTTAACCTTTTATTTCTTTAAACATATTATGCATATTTATTTTATAGTTTGTGGTTAACACTTCCAAGAAATAAAGACTTTTGAAGTCTAATTCTACTCTTTAGCTCATGGTGCCAATGTTTTCTTGTGTTGTATGTGTATGCATGTGTATGTGTGTGTGTTTTTTACTGCAAACTCATATTTTTTGAAACTTTATCAGTAGAAATTTTTTGAAGCCTGGTTTGACAGTGAAGCCTTCTAGAGAGAGGTTTTATTGGTTTTGCTTTATTTTGTTTTGATTTGGTTTGATTTGGTTTGGCTTTGTTTCTGCAAGTTGCCTAAGGAAACCACACAGTCAGAAACAACATTAAAATAAATTATCAGCTTGAGATTATTTTTAGATAATTGGATATCACAAATTCATGCTTTAAGTCCACAGGAGGATCAGCTTATAAGTACAAATTCTGTGGTGGAATATTTTTTCTGCTTCAGTGCTAAGATTTGAAAAGTAATTTTCCTTACTAACTACTGAGTGAGGAATATTTATATAAAATAATATTTCTTATTTATCTTAACAGTGAAGTGTAGGCCCACAGAGTCCTAGCTAGTATGTGAGTGTCTTATTAGACTCTCCCTCCTTGGTTGGACTCTAAGATTTGACTCTTGATTGCCAGACCCAATGAGTCCCTACAGTTTCAAATTCAAATTTGCCTTGTTTTGCACAAGCTTTCAAAGCTGAAGGCCAGAATAGTACTTTACTGTTTTCAACTTCAGTGAGATTGTGGCTTCTGAATATCCCTTATTTTCTTTTCAGTTTATAAAATTATGTTGCTGAAACACCAGGGGTTTGGTCTAGATCCTAAAGCTCACTGCACAGAAAGCCAATCACTGAGGCAGCAAGTATTGCCAAGGAAGAAGGCTTTAATCAAGTGCTGCAACCTAGGAATTGGGAGCTCAGTCTCAAATACATCTCCTTGACTGATTAAAATGAGGGGTTTATATAGCAGGGAAGAAATATGACAATGTGTAAGAAAACAAGAACTAGGAAGGGGCAAGGAGGCATCTAGTGTGTGATCTGGTGAGCTTCAATTGTTTAATACTTTTTTTGAAAGGCTTAAAGGTCTTTTCTTGAGGAAGGAACTCACATAAAACAAATACAAATTTCAAGCTTTAACAGCAGAATCTTTTCTATGTTTATCCAAAAGAACAGTCTATGGGAGTATTGGGCCAGTTTCAATTATTTAAGAAGACTTAATAAATGTGGGTTTCTGTATAATATTTTATATATATTTAACATGTAAAATATAACAAAGCAGTGTCTTTTATGTATTAATATTACATAACAAAACAACACAGATGATGTTATAATTTAAAAATCCAGTAACTGTCTGCAATATTACAAGAAGTCTCTTTCAAATGTTTTTATTTCAATCCTCCACGAATTTTTTTTTCTTTTCTTTTCTTTTTTTTGAGACAGAGTCTCACTCTGTAGCCTGGGCTAGAGTGCACTGGTGTGATCTCAGCTTACTACAACCTCTGCCTCCCAGGTTCAAGTGATTCTCTTGCCTCAGCCTCCTGAGTAGCTGGGATTACAGGCACCCGCCACTACACCCAGCTAATTTTTTGTATTTTTAGTAGAGACAGGGTTTCACCATATTGGCCAGGCTGATCTCAAACTTCTGACCTCATGATTCACCTGCCTTGACCTCCCAAAGTGCTGGGATTACAGGCATGAGCCACTATACCCAGCCTCCTCCATGAATTTCTAAAATTGAAGAAGAGAAGCTTCAATAACTACTCTAAGTAGCTCTTCTCAATGCCAGGTAATTCTAAACTAGTCAAATATTTTTATAAAGTAGAATACATAAATAAGGTAATATTTGTAATGGTCTAGCACAGCACCTGACAAAACACGAACTGATAGCTATCATCATCATCATTGTCATCTACATTTCAGTGCCTTCTCTCCTGATGTCTCAGCTTATTTTGTAAGTTCAAAAAAATATTCTGCATGTTATGTTTTCAATATCCAACATTCATCTGAGAAGCACTTAGAGAGATGTATTTTATACTTTTCTGTTAAACGAGAGGGTGCATAATACTTGTGGTAACTCTGTTGAGGAAAACCACGTCTCTAATGGGGATTGAGGGACTTTGGGTTAACACTAACTATGTTCTATGTTTTGCTGTCAACATGTACTATTCTCCAGCGGAGTTGTATGGAGCAGAATTGCAGTTTAATAAGAGGCTCATTTGCAGGTGCACATCCCACCTATTGAATAGCAGCTTTAGTTTTATAATAGTCTGATTGGAGTCCTGTGGAGGTCTAGTCTTCTGTTAGCAGCTCTCTTTAATGGAAATGAATTGCATCCATTGTGACCCTCTTACTACGCATTACCATGTTAATATAAGCCTGATAAGAGACTTAACTTCATCACTTGCAGAAGCTTGTTTAGTTTCTTGAGCCAATGTATAGATTGCATCATTCGAGAGCTTACTTCATTTTCTAGTATATACATATTGAGGTGGTGCCGAAAGGAATCTTCAAGTTAACTTTTTATCTTGTGTTTGACCTGAAAGAAGCCATGAAAAAATTTTAACGTGTAACTCATCCCTTTTTGTTTTTCCCCCTCTGCCTCTTCTCACATGTATTACAAAATGTGAAATATTTGTACAAGGAGAAATTCGTTTCCACTAAATATTTACTTTGGCTATAATCGAAATTGCTTAAACAAAGGCAGTCGTGCATATTGGGGGATCATTTAGCGAATTGAAAGGATTTTTAACTGTTAGGTAATATCTCAGCTTATGAAATTATATCAATTATTGAATAGTTGATATTAAGCCTTGTCAATTTATGACCATATAAATGTTTATTTATTTGCTTAAAATTAAGCAGTATAGACACTGTTGACTATTATATGGAGAAACTCCATTTTTTCTTACTTTCTGTTAAATGAAAGATTCTTTCAACATACCTACTGTATTAGTCCTTCTAAGTTTCTGTAAAAAAATACCTGAAGCTAGGTAATTCATTAAGAAAAGAGGTTTATTTTGGCTTATGGTTCAACAGACTTCTTCTAACTTCTGCTTCTGGTGAGTCCTCTGGAAACTTATGATCACGGCAGAAGGCCAAGGGGTAGACAGGAGTAGCACATGATGAGAGAGGGAGCAAGAGAGAGCGAAAGAAGTGCCACATTCTTTTAAACAACAAGATCTCACGTGAACTCAGACCAAGAACTCATTTGTTACTGCAAGGACACCAAGCCATTCATGAGGGATCTCTGTCTGTGACCCAACGCTTCCTACCAGGCCCCACCTCCAACATTGGGGATTACATTTCAACATGAGATTTGGAGGGGACAAACATCCAAACTATATCAACTATACAAAGTGTTCTCCTTTCAGAAAAAAAAAAATGGTCCTTAAAATTATACTGAGGCTTTTCTAATAATGATGTTCTGACCTTATCCTATATTTCTAATCATTTATTATTCATTTCTAGCATCAAGATGTCATGGCCAATTAGAGAGCTGAATTAGAAACACACCTGTTTTAAATAAGTGGTAAATATCAGTCAACTAATATAAGAATTGATGCTAAGGAGGAAGTCCATTAAAAATGGTGAATTTGGGGGTGTTTCAAGTGCTGTTCAGTTTTGTGAATATCCATCTCTAATCCTTTGTAATCTTTATGGGGCAAACTATCAAAAGAATTATATGAAAATTCAAGGGCTTTGACTATGACTGACTATTTCAAAGATCTTATCTACTTTCAGCATAATTTACATACACACATAATACTTTAATGTTGGGATCCCCCAAAACTGGTGAAGTAGATGCTTGAATAGACAGGTTGGTGTAGCAGGTAAGTAGATTTGCAGAGGGAAGCTGACATTGACAGAATACCCACCCACTACGTTCTTGTCTTTCTATCAGATATTTGATATGTCTCATCATAAGATGTTCTCAGAAATCCTACTCTCTGCCTCTCTTCATTGGTCTATCTGTCTGACAATTTTTCTAACAGTCTGTTAATCTACCTGCATTTATGCCCATTTTGCGTGAGCTAAAGCTCAGAGAGGTTGAACCTTACTGTGAATCACCAGTGAGTAAAAGAACCAAAATTTAAAGGCTTTTTTTCATACTGTAAAGATAAGCTCTTTCTACCTGCCGCATATTGTCTCTTCCTCTTAACTATAATATTATCTTTTTCTAAGGATAAAAAACTGTCACGTTTTAGGAATAAAAATGGAAAATATCATCGGTAAATTATAGGGGAAAATTGAATTCAGAGCGATATGTGGGAATAGCCTTGAGCAAACCTAAAATGTAGTCCAAGCCTATCTCTTGTGCCTTCTGCCTTTTTCTCAGGCTCTTCTCCTACGTCCTTCTCTGGTCTTCAGTGTCTTTTTTATTCCATCTCTTCTTATCTCCTATAACTCTTTCCTCTGCATTTAAGCCAGTATTTATGTTACCCCTGTGTCAGTTTATGCTTTAGCTTCAATTGTGAAATAAAAAGTTGTTTCTGGGGCCAGGAACATCTGTAATGCCAAAAAGTAAGGAAGCACCTCCTCCCCAAAATTCCATAATGTTACGGGGAAATCAAAGGGACACAGAAGCCAATTGAAGGAGCCCCTAGTGATCAAAATGAGCAATTCTGATCCAGTGCAATGGCTCATGCCTGTAATCCCAGCACTTTGGAAGGCTGAAGCAGGTGGATCACCTGAGATCAGGAGTTTAAGGCCAGCCTGGCCAACATGGTGAAATCCCACCTCTACTAAAAATACAAAATTTTAGACGGGCATGGTGGCAGTTGCCTGTAATCCCAGCTACTCTGGAGTCTGGGGCAGGAGAGTCGCTTAAACCTGAGAAGCGAAGGTTGTGGTGAGCCGAGATCGCACCATTGCACTCCAGCCTGGGCAACAAGAGTGAAACGCTGTTTCAACGACAACAACAACCACCAAAAGAGCAATTTGAGCACAATAAGCAAAGTACTACTGCATTCTAACCCAAAGTATAAAATAAATACCTGAGTCCATATCGATATAAGTAATATAATAAAACAATAAATAGGGGCTGGGAAGAGAAAATTCCCCCATAAAGAGGAATTCCAAATAATTTCTGTAGGAGCTCCATTCTCAAGAAAGTGGAGCATAATTCCCCATTTCTCAAATATAGGCTGTATATAGTACAGGCTTTCAAAGAGTGCAATGCAAATATGTGGCAAGTGATAGAGAGTAAGTTTACAAAGGAAAAACTTCACAAACCTTACCTCAGTCCGGTGATTAAGGTCAACATCAGCAACAGTAAGTCACATTCATAATATGTACCCTTAGGCTGAGTGCGGTGGCTCACGCCTGTAATCCCAGCACTTTGGGAGGCCAAGTGGCCTGGATCACCTGAGGTCAGGAGTTCAAGATCAGCCTGGCCAAGATGGTGAAACCCCATCTCTACTAAAAATACAAAAAAGAATTGGCCGAGTGTGGTGACAGGTGACTAATCCCAGCTACTTGGGAGGCTGAGGCAGGAGAATCACTTGAACCCAAGAGGCAGAGGTTGTAGTGATAGGAGATCATGCCACTGCACTCTAGACTGGGTGACAGAGTGACCCAGTATATTATAATACATAATAATAATAATATGTACCCTTGATACAATGTGATGAAGATGACTTTTACCTTTGTGGTCTTCCTCCCAAAAATGCATGCTCCTGTTTAATCATTTCTGTTTTGTTTTGTTTGTTTTTTTAACTTTTATATTAAGTTCAGGGATACAGTGCAGGTTTGTTATATAGGTACACTTGTGTTATGGGAGTTTGTTGTACAGATTATTTTGTCACCCGGATATTAAGCCTAGTACCCATTAGTTGTTCTTCCTCTTTCTCTTCCTGCTCCTACCCTCCAGCTTCTGATATGCCCCAGTGTGTGTTGTTCCCCCATGATGTGTCCGTGTTTTCTCATCATTTAGCTCCCACTTAAAAGTTAGAACATGCAGTATTTGGTTTTCTGTTTCTGCATTAGTTTGCTAAGGATAATGGCCTCCAGCTCTACCCATGTTCCTGCAAATGGCATGATCTTATTCTTTTTTATGGCTGCATAGTATTTCATGGTATATAGGTACCACATTCTCTTTATCCAATCTACTATTGGTGAGCATTTAGGTTAATTCCATGTGTTTGCTATTGTGAATAGTGCTGCAATGAACATATATGTACATGTGTCTTTATAATAGAATAATTTATATTCTTTTGGGTATCAGTAATGACATTGCTGGGTCGAATGTTATTTCCATTTCTAGGTCTTTGAGGGATCCCCACAGTGTTTTCCACAATCGTGGAACTAATTTACACTCCCACTAGCAGTGTTTAAGCATTCCTTTTTCTCTGCAACCTCGCCAGCATCTATTATTTTTTGAATTTTTATTAATAGCCATTCTGATTGGTGTGAGCTGGTATCTCATTGTTGTTTTCATTTGCATTTCTCTAATGATCAGTGATACTGAGCTTTTTTTCATGTGATTTTTGGCCACATGTATGTCTTCTTTTGAAAAGTGTCTGTTCGTGTCCTTTGCCCATGGGGTTGCTTTTTTCTTGTAAATTTGTTTAAGTTCCTTCTAGATACTGGATATTAGACCTTTGTCAGATGCATAGTTTGCAAACTTTCATCATTTTTTTTAAAAATCAGAACAATTTCACTTAAGGGGCATCCTACAAAATACCTGTCCAGTAATTCTTGAATTGTCAAACTCATCAAAAACAAGGAAAGTCTCACAAATTGTCATAAGAAAAAGGACCCCACAGGAGACATGACAACTAAATGTAACTTGGCATGCTGGATGGGATCCTGGGACAGAAGAAGGATATTATGTAAAACTAAGAAAATAATAATAATGTGTCAGTCTTGGTTCATTGATTGTTACATAAAATGTTAATAATAGAGAAAACTAGGTACAAGTGTGTGAGAACTCTATGTACTCTTCAAAGTTTTTTTCTGTTATTGTTCTAAAAATAAAGTTTAATATGTTTTAAAAAGAAAAGTAACAAAGAAAAACAAAGTAGCTCCTGGGTAAAGGAATTATTTAGGGCACTGTGAGAGTGAGAGTAGAAGTATTTTGGAAGGAGTTTGTGGAGACAGAGAGAGTGGCATGGTAGGGAGTTGTAGTACTGCCTGCTGGATTTGACAAGTCACTCTGTAATTTAAATGAGGGGCTACCCAACCTAAGATTAGCCTCGGTTTTATATACACTTTATTTCTCTAAAAGAAGATTTCAGTGATTTTGCAGGAAGGAAAAATAGATAGCTATAGTCCTTTTGACTATATTTGACACAGAACCGAAACCTGGGAGGCGAAGGTTGCGGTGAGAGAGTGTTTTAAAGAAAAGGACCAATATCTCCACATTTAAAATGATGGAGCCAAAGTATAGATGAGCTGATCATTTGGGATCTACTTATGGTGAGCCTGGCTTTCCTCAGAGCTAACTTCTCCACCTTAGATAGCCTCCTAGGATTGGCTAGACCCCACAAAGCTGAAGACCTTCGGTGGATTTATATTCTAAGATCTCTAGTAACAGACGAGGATTGTAGAAGGAGTCCCCCTAAAGATTGCTAGTGGTTTACATTGATTTCCCTGAAGAAAAAGAGGGAGGAGGAATGGAAATGAGGAGGAAAAGAGGAGAGGAGGAGAGGAAAGGAAGGAAGAGGGAGAAGAAGGGGGTGAAGGAGAAGGAAGGGAAGGAGGAGAGAGGAGAGAGGAGAAAGATAAATCACAGAACCAAAACCATTTTTATGAAACTCACATGAAAGCTGCATTTTGCACATCTTAATATTTTAGTCCCAGTAGTCATTTTTAAGGCCACTCTCCGGTGCTGTTGTCAGGCATAGAAATGACCAGAGGACCATGATAAAAAGGAAGCGTAGAAAAAAAGAAACAAAAGGCAGACTTGACTTGCTTTAGGAGTTTTTTGCACATTTCCTCGGCAGTAGTGTGCTGTGGAGAGCCAGGCAGAGGGGCTGCAGCTCACTGGTAGAAAGCAACATGTCACAGAAAATCAAGCACAGAGCAGCCCAGGCCCATGACTCCCACCATGCTTGGAAACAGAAGAACGTCCTGTGTTTGTTACCTGCCTATGTACATAAAGAAAAGAGAGCAGGGTGACAAGATCATGGCAAATCTTTCTATCTCTCTCCCTCTCTTCCTGTCTCTCTCTCTCCCCCCACCCTCTCTCATCAGCCTTCATTCTAATTAACCTGCTCCCCTCTCATTTCCCTCCCGTTCATTTCTGTCATCTCCATTTCACAGTATCACTTGCCCAGCGAAAAGAGGCTCGACACATTCTATTTAGAAAGTGAGTGTCTCACTAGGGGTGACAAGTCTTTTTTGAGGTCATTTATCTAATTGCTCTTTGCAGATAAGAATTAATTAGCCCGATTATTTTTCTTAGTTTTTGGATGGGTTCCCCACCTGAAGAGAAGAAACTCCTTGGTGTCAGTGATTAATTGCTCAGCCAGAAGCTTACTGCCTCGCATTTGTAATAAATGCCGACTAGCTCTTCAGGTCACACTTTAAGAGCCAGGCAGGTTGTGGTATAATGTACAGGATAATAAAGCACTTGTACAAATAGGGGCAGCAGCATTTGATGTTGATTAAATATTTTAATACATCAAATGGTGAAGGAGTTTCGAGATGCTGAAGGTAAAGAGTCCCCATTTGGGGCAACTTTTCTTTCTCCTTCATGAGGGACAGAACATCTCCAGGATCCAAGACAGCAGGTGGCATTTCAGTTTAGGGTTTGTCTAAAATGACCTCAATGATCTGTGGGGTTGTTATTATTGTTGTTCTTTGTTTTTGGCTATCTCTTTATTTTTCTGTCACAGAACACCTAAAATTACAAGCACATTCAGATTCTAAATCACTTTTATTTCCAGAAGAGAAAGAAATGAACTTCTTCTTAGTTGACTTTCAAATTAGATTTTTAAAAATATTGTTGTTGTGGTGGTAGTGTCTATGTGAAGTCCCCAGACCTCAAAATAAACCCATTTAATTCAAAGGTGAGCAAACCAAGATGTGATAAAAATCTGAAAATGTGGTGGCGGGCACCTGTAGTCCCAGCTACTCCAGAGGCTGAGGCAGGAGAATGGCGTGAACCTGGGAGGCGGAGCTTGCAGTGAGCCGAGATAGCGCCACTGCACTCCAGCCTGGGTGACATAGCAAGACTCTGCTTCAGAAAAAATAAAAATAAAAACCTGAAAATGTGAAATAAACCTGTAAAGAAGAAACTCAAACACATTAGTGAATTTAGAGAGCAAGTCTTATATTCTGTGGAGAGTTCAGTTGAAGAGTCAGGGTTTTAAAATAATCTGGCTAAGAGTACTGCTTCATTTTCCATGTTTCTAGTAGAATTCTACAGATACAGATATTGTGATTATCTTAAGGATAAAGACTAAAGGAAAACAAGCCCCAAAGTAATTAAGGGCTTTATCAAAGGAGAGATTCTGTGAGCAAGTTGGGCAGAGCCTGATCTCAAACTGGGCACGGTAGCTCATACTTGTCATCTCAACAATTTGGGAGCCCAAGGCAGGAGGATTGCTTGAGCCCAAGAGTTGGAGACCAGCCTGAGCAACATAGTGAGACCCTTTCTCTACAAAAAAAATAATGATAAATTAGCCAGGCATGGGGGCACAAGCCTGTAGTTCCGGCTACTTAGGAGGCTGAAGGTTGAGGCTGCAACAAGGCATAATCGTGCTATTGCACTCCAATCTGAGTGACAAAGTGACACCCCGTCTCAAAATAAATAAATAGAGAAGTGTGCTTCTGATTTCCAGGACAATTTGCTATGTTTTTGTTAACAACACATATATATATATAACTAAATGAAAAACTCATAAAGAAATTGGACAGAATTTGGCTAGGCTGGGTGGTTCACACCTGTAATCCCAGCACTTTGGGAGGCCAAGGCAGGCAGATCACCTGAGCCTGGCCAACATGGCAAAACCTGTCTCTACTAAAAATACACAAATTATCTGGGCGTGGTGGTGGGTGGCTGTAATCCCAGCTACTCGGGAGGCTGAGGCAGGAGAATCGCTTCAACCCAGGAGGTGGAGGTTGCAGTGAGCCAAGATTGCACCACTGCACTCCAGCCTGGATGACAGAGTGAGACGCTGTCTAAAAAAAAAAAAAAAAAAAAAAAAGGACAGAATTTAATTTTGATTTGGTGATGAACAAGATATTATCAATCTGGCAGTGCCCTGTAGTGTTCATTAAGATAGAAATCTTGAATAAAAATAATTTTTGAATAAAAAGATTGTCCAAGTAAAGAAATACTTTCTCTAAAAGGAAGATCTCTATATACTTGGTGATTTGATTCGTAAAAGAAGTGTTTTTTTCTGAAGATGATAAATAACATATTATATCATTTTCTCTTGCTAAGTGATATTATTGAAAAGAATCAAATCTAACAAGTTTTCTTCCCCTTTAGGGAGACTGAACAATGTAATTAAGAAGGTTGTATGATTACCTATCTAATAATTTTTGTATTCTGTATTCTATCTCTCTCAGTTTGAAATTCACTAAAAAACAAGGACTTGTACATAGTGGATCCTTAATAAGTATCTTATTTGTAAGTAAACAAATGAATTATTGAATAGTTAAAGCTATTAAAAGTGACTGATTGGACAATGGTAGCTTCCTTAGTATTTTAACTTCTTTTACCCATCTCCTATCTCTAGGTCCTCTTCTCCTAAATTACATAGAAAAGAAACTCTTGTTTCAGAAGGCCTCCAGTTTACCAATTTGTTTGAACATTTTATTGGGTGCAATAATATTACTACTTGATGTCTGTCCTGTATGATTCAGATAACACAATAAGAAGATTCCTTCTGTGTCAAATGAGGATGTTCTATGAATCCTTTAATATGCTGAGGTCACTCACCTACCAATTTTAGATTATTTAGATCCATTTAGGGATATTTGCAATGCCATTTATTAGATTTGCTTATCTTCAAGTGCCCATTTTTATGCTGCTTTGTAAATCTCCCCACAATCTCTGAGCTCCTGAATAATTGTAAATAAGTAAGTTTTCTTCTTCAGCCACCTGTCAAGATTTCTTGGGCTCTTCCACAGAGTGAATGTTCATGTTTTCTTTCACTCTGCTTTTACAAAAATGATGAAATTAGCTAGCAAGCTGTTGAGCATAGATATTTTCTGCTGTATTCTCTTCCTCTTGGGTTGTTGTAAGGGAATTGTGGGCAAAAGTGACATCGTTTACAGTTCACATCAACATGTTTCAATTTGCCTTATCCTTTGGGAGAACTAATTGTTCTGTGGCAATTCAAACTGGACATTTGTTCCATCTTTTTTTTTCCTTTTTGGTTTAAATTGATAATTTATTCACAAGGCAGTATTCATAATGCCTGAATTCAAAATACAGGCAAATCTGTTATGGGTCTATAAAAACCAAAAGAATATGATTCAAAGAAATTTAGTGGTCAAAACTATGGAGCAGCTAATTTATTAAGCTAAAATTGTATGCAGAGTTTGAAGAAAAGCCATATTAGCAAAGGGCTATGTTTCTTTCTCTTGTGACTCTCTTCCCAATTCATTGCCTTTCCCCATTAAATTTCAAATAAGTTCTTAGGGAGGAAAAAAAAAAGAAAATCAGATTGAGCCAACCAGTGTGAAGCTTCAAATAGAGACAATAATAGTGCCTACTTCAAAGGACTGGGATGACGATTAAATAAATTGTGCTAATAAAGTCCTTAGAAAAGGGTCTCACAGGCCAGGTGTGTTGGCACACACCTGTAATCCCAGCACTTTGGGAGGCCAAGGAAGGAGGATTACTTGTGCCCAGGAGTCTGAGACCAGCCTGGGTAATATGGCGAAACCTCAGTTCTAAAAGAAATACAAAAACTAGCCAGGCGTGGTGGATGTGCCTGTAGTCCCAGCAATTTAGAAGGCTGAGAGGTGGGAGGTTTGCTTGAGCCCAGGAGGTTGAGGTTGCAGTGATCTAGGATGACACGGCTGCACTCCAGCCTGGGGGACAGAGCCACATCAAAAAAGAAAAAGAAGAAAGAAGAAAGAAAAAGAAAAAGAAACAAGGAAGGAAGGAAGGAAGGGAGGAGGGAGGGAGGGAGGGAGGGAGGGAGGCAGGGAGGGAGGGAGGGAAGAAAGGAAGGAAAAAGGGAAGGAAGGAAAGGAAGGAAGAAAGGAAGGAAAGGAAGGAGGAAAGAAAGGAAAGGAAGGAAACAGAAAGAAGAGAGAGAGAAAGAGAAAGAAAGAGAGAGAAAAGAACGAGAAAGAGAGAGAGAAAGGAAGGAAGGAAGGAGGAAAGAGTCTGGCTTTCATAACCACTATTTAGGCCTGTGTTAGAGAAAAGTCAAGGAATCCTACAAACCACTCCTGCATTCACTCGCTGAAACTACATGTCATACGTGGAAACTAGATTTAATCTGTAAAGTAGATCATTTTGAACTTATATTTTACAATGAAAATGAATTATGTGCACTGTAACCAACTATCATATTTACATGGCTTATCAAGAAGTATAAACCATACAAAAAGGGGTTTTATTATCCCATCAAAAACATTGTCAGACATCAACTATGTCCTGAAGATGCAATAATACATTCTGGGGAGTCATAGTTTTGGTAACCAGAAGCTTCATCCAGAAATATGGCAAAACACAATCTATGCCCTACTCCGTGCTGTGGTCTGAACATTTGCTACCTTCCCCGACCCCAATTCATATGATGAAACTTAATCCTCAATGTGATCCCGTTGAGAGGTGAAGCATTAATGAGGTGATTAGATCTTGAAGTTTCCACTCTCATGAGTGAGCTTAGTGCACTTGTAAAAGAGGTTGAAGGCAGTTGCCTTGCCCTTCATCCATGTGAGGACCTGCAAGCAGCACACTCCACGAGGAACGGAGACCTCACCAGAATCTGACTTTGATGGTGTCTCCATCTTGGACTTCCCAGCCTGCAGAACTCTCAGCAATAAATTTCTGTTGTTTATAAATTACCCAGCCTAATTTATATGTTGTTATCATAGCCTGAAAGTTCTAAAACACTTTCCTTTCACAGGAATATAAGTCCTAAAAGTTCCAATGAACAGAAAATTTGTGAATACTTTTTCCTGATATTATATGTTTTTTAAAATCCAACTTAGAGGCCAGGTGCGGTGGCTCACACCTGTAATCCAGCATTTTGGGAGGCTGAGGCGGGTGGATCACCTGAGGTCAGGAGTTCAAGACCAGCCTGGCCAACATGGTGAAACCCCATCTCTACAAAAATACAAAAACTAGCCAGGCATGATGGTGGGTGCCTGTATTCCCAGCTACTCAGGAGGCTTAGGTAGGAGAATCGCTTGAACCTGGGAGGCAGAGGTTGCAGTGAGCTGAGATTGTGCCATTGTATTCCAGCCTGGGCCACAGAGCAAGACTCCGCCTCAAAAATAAATTAAATAAATAAATAAATAAATAAATAAATAAATAAATAAAATCCAACTCAGAAAAAACACTAGTTCATTAAAATTAACCTGTGTTCTGACCTCTCCTGAGTGTTGCAAGTGGGCCTGTATTCTGGCCAGGGATCTTTCTCCTTCGTTGGAAGTGAGTGGCCCAGAGATAAGGTTTCTTCAGGAGGCTGAGAGTTATATTTCTCACCCTGAAATCTAACCCAGCAGAATGTGCAGGCAGAGCCCAGAGCCTGCCCAGAGAAGAAAGTTCCTGGGCTTATATAACACAGAGATCACTTACCTTTAGAGTTGAGCAACGCCTGGACAGGGAAAATTCTTGAATGTTTTCAAAAGGTCTGTCCAAGGAACATAACCTAATAGCAAACCTTGAGTAAGAGAGAGAAATATCTTCAAAGATTTTCAACGCTTCTCATAGAAATGAGCTTTCTGAAGCTTTCCTTAGCTCTCTGACTGCCGTAGACATTTTTGCCTTGCCTGCTTTGAAGCATCCTGATCCAGGGTTATTGAACCTTTTCTCCTGTTGTGAAATTGCTTCCTGGAGTCTACCTGACATAATATCCTCTCTATCCCTACTCTGCAACCCTGTTGATACAAAGTAGACCCCTTTGGTACAGAGCAAGAAGAAATAGTACCAGAAGCCAGCAAGAGAGTTTAGGAGGAGTAAATGGACACCAAACAAAAGATGTTGAATACAGCAAATGTTTAAAACCAAGAATCTTGCATCTGTGATTGCAGAGGGTGCCCTGTCATCCCGCCTCTCACAGCGTGTGAGTGAATGCGTTCTGTCACCCAGGATCATGCTGCGGCTCTCTCACTAGTAGCAGTCTCATTTTAATAAACTCCTGCCCAGTGACCTGTGGCCAGCTAAGTGTTGTCACTGTCTCCTGCTCTTCATATTCCTGCCTCAGTGCTGTCTCTAGACCCTGTTCTCTAGTCCCAAGTCTTTCCAACGATGCTTCTTGGTAAATTTCCATACCTTTTCCACCTCAAATGTCCTAACCTGATGAAGCCTCCAAGCGAGGTGAATGTAAGCATTCAAAATTCTCCAGAATCCCTGATGTGGTGGGAGCTTGGGCTCAACCATCCAGTCAGTGAGAATCTCTTCCAGCTAAGCAAATATTTCAGCATCATTATTTTCCAGATAGAAAAAAATTCAGCTGGGCAGCACACTGTTACTAGTAACACATTCTTTTAGTGGACAGAGCTAGGAAATATTATACATATAATATATATTTGTACATATAATATACAACATAAACTAATATATAAATATATATAACATATAATATAATATATAAATATATAATGTATAATACATATTTACAATGCACATATAATAAAACATATGCATAGGCTGGGCATAGTGTCTCACACCTGTAATTCCAATACTTTGAGAGCCTAAGGCAGGAGGATTGCTTGAGGCCAAGAGTTTGAAACGAGGCTCGGCAACATGGCAAGATCTTGCCTCTACAAAAGTAAAAAAAAATTATCTGGGCATGGTGGTGCATGCCTGTGATCCCAGTTACTAGGGAGGCTGAGGCAGGAGGATTGTTTGAGCCTAGGATGTCAAGGTTACAGTGAGCCATGATCATGCCACTGCACTCCAGCCTAAGTGACAATGAGACCCTGTCTCAAAAAAAAGTATATAATTACATACAATACTTACTCATTTAATTACATGCAATACATATACATATATACACACAATTGTATAATTTGTATATTATATATAATAATGTATTTTGTGAAATACATATGCATTATATGTTATATATAATACATATGCATAATATACACATATAATCATATGCACATATATGTACAATGTCTATTTATATATCACTATTTCTTCATCTGTGTATACATTTATTAGAAAAATATTAGTTCATACTGACATTCCCAGTTTCAATTCAACGGAACAGAGTTCTTTCTGCTTTTCTTTCTCTTTTCCATGATTGGAAATAACCTCTCTTGACAATAAGAGGATTGCCTTCCTTATTTTTTGATACAGTTCCTGTTTTTGCTTAATCATTACACTTTCTTGTTTAATGTAACCAGACTCAACTCTGCTGGTGTTCTCCTCCCCCAGCCAGCATGGCCGCCTACCCTGCCTTTCCTGGCCTCGGCGTGGCTGTGTTCCTCTTCAGCATTCCATGTCTCCCGTCTGCTATGCTGGTTCCTCTGTTCAGGGGAAGGGAGGGAAGGGGAGGAGAAACTAATGGGCAGGGAATAGAAAATGTGAAGGGAAGATGTGAAGGAAAAGAAAGTTGCAGTGAGAAAAAGAGAAAGGAAAGTGATACTTCTTTTGTAAAACACAAAAATGGGCTAGGTGCGGTGGCTCACACCTGTGATCCCAGCACTTTGGGAGGCCGAGGCGGATGGATCACGAGGTCAGGAGATCGAGACCATGCTGGCTAACACGGTGAAACCCTGTCTCTCCTAAAAATACAAAAAATTAGCTGGGCTTGGTGGCGGGCGCCTGTAGTCCCAGCTACTCTGGAGGCTGAGGCAGGAGAATGGTGTGAACCCAGGAGGCGGAGCTTGCAGTGAGCTGAGATTGTGCCACTGCACTCCAGCCTGGGCAACAGAGCAAGACTCCGTCTCAAAAAAAAAAAAAAAAAAAAGAATTATTAAAAAGAAATGGAATTTTAAAATCTTAGCTGCAATCATTGATTATTAGATTCAATAGACATCAAATTACTCTCTCAAATTCCTATGAGGGTTTACAAATGTTTTCTCTACATCTCAGTATTTATCCCACTGCAGAAGCATAACCCAAACAGTTCAGGGACTAGCTCAGCAAAAGCTAGAAACTTCAAAATGATTTATATATTTTGAATTCCAAAGGAAATTTTTATCTTGGTTACATTAGTTTCTGCAGGTAGGTACATTAAATTAACTCCGATTTTGAGTGGGTGGGTTTATAAAAGCAAACCGCTCTTAAGTAACTATCGCAAAGAAAGGCTGGAAAATATTAGTTATACAGTCAAATGATGAATCTGATTATTTTATTTTTTACAGAATTGTCAACTAAATCTTTAAAAAGTTGTTTGCAAATCTGATAGAAAATCTAATGTCTTCAAAAATTTGCATTCTTCTGCTAACAAGAGGATAATTTATTTTAGTAGTTGACTTCAAACTTCTTACTTTTGTGTTCTTTCCTTTTCTTTCCAAGCTTGCTCAGGTTCTTTGGCACTTTTTAAAAAAATAGAAATATTTAAAATTGATTTGTAGGAATTTTTTCTATAGCATGCACATGAACTCTGCATCTGAAGTATACCTTGCAAATATTTTCCTAGTTTACGGCTTGTCTTAAAATAGAAGTTAAACATTTTTATTTAGCTGAATCTCTCAGTTTTCCCTTTCTTTATTTCTGACCTTCCTATCATGCTTTAACAAGTCGTGCCTACATCTACATTACAAAAATATTCTCCAAGGCTTTTGTCAGTACCTCCCCACCCCATTTAAACATCTAATCTACTAGGTGTATTTTTGTGTCTGATGTTCCTTCAGAGGTTGTGGGTGATTCTTAATTTGATTTCCAAATGCCAAATCAATTATTGAATAATCCATCTTTCCTTCTCTACTTAAAAATATAATATTTATGAAATACACAGTCCTACTAACATGGATGGATCTCTGAAATTTCTATCATTTTCTAATGATTGATATGTTTATCTTCATATCTCTAACATGCTGTTTTAATTACTATAACTATACATTAAATTTTCATATTTGGAAGAGCAAGTCCTTTCTCATTATTTTTATTCACAATTTTCTTTCCTATTTTCATGCATTTATTCTTCCAGTTACAAGTTATTATAAAATTGTCAAGTTTTTTTAAAGGTACATTAGGTTTTTGATCTGAGTGGCACCATGGTTATGAGAGGATTTGTGGGGAAACTGACACCTTTACAATTTTTAGTTATCCTATCAAGGAAGGCAATATTTTTTCAGTGATTTGGGTCATATTTTATGCCCTTCAGGAAAACTTTATTTTTTATGAGACTTACAATATATGCCCAACTTAGTTTGCTTCAAGGTATTTCATAGCTTTGGTTGCTATTTCGCATGTTCTAAATATTACATTTTATAACTTGTCATTAATTTTAATAATGAAATCTAATTTTTATTATATTTGGCTGCCTTACTGTCCATTTTTATTAGTAATATGTTTTCAATTAATCTTGGAGATTTTGTCTGAGAATATAATATCTTTAAATATTAATCACTTTATCTTAACCTCTCCAACATTTACTTCTTTTTTTCTCAACTTATTGCATTGTTCAAAAACTTGAAAATAATATTGAATGGTTAAAAAAAAAGAAAGCTTAAATAAAAATTAAGTCTCGTAAATATGTATGATGCTCCACCAATGCTTTGTAATAAAAAGTATTTTATAGCATAATTAGACAAATAAATGTTGGCCTAGTTAATCCAAATGTATTTAGTTAGCTGTGATGAGTGGGGATGTCTTCTCTGCACTGAGACTGGAAGTCTTCAGGTTAACGTGTCCAAGGATTGATGAGGAAATAAAGATGATAAGTATACTTTCCCCCATAGGCTGAAGGTTGGAATAGTTGGAGAGTGATGTGGTTGTTAAATGAACGCAGGCCCTTGCGTCCTTGTGTGACAAACTACTTCACACAAACCATTTTTATGTCCCTTTCATATTAATTTTCCTATTGCAAAATTCTTACTTTCAGTCTGCACCCTTGCTCTTACAACCTAATTTTGGCCCAGCTTCTCAGAGTTAAATCTACTAATTTCTTCCAACAGCAAACTCACTCCTTCCCATCCCCTACCAGTTCTGTGCCCAAAATTCTAAACCAGAAATCATATGGAAAACATTGCAACTGCACTCGCTGGTTTGAGAGTGGTGGCTTCACTCTCGTATTTCTCCATGTCTCCCTCACCAAGGGCCAGATCCAGGACCTGACTCACAGGGCATAAACGCCCTAAGTGCTCAGGTAGCCCAAGATACCATATTCCCCACAATACCCCTTTAGCATTGTTCCCTTCTGCAGATGCTATGTTTATAGGAATAATTCTGCTGAGATTCACTCCTGCCTTTGTGGCAGCATTACACATTCTTTGGATATTATACATTGTTGACTTGGCTTCTCCCGTAAATCAACTCCTTTAGATATTTAGATATTACTTCTCTGTCTCCCTTTAATGGTTTTGTTGTTGTTGGTTTTTGGTTTTTTTTTTTTTTTAGATGGAGTCTTGCTCTGTCGCCCAGGCTGGAGTGCAGTGGTGTGATCTCAGCTCACTGCAATCTCCACCTCCTGGGTTCAAGCGATTCTTCTGCCTCAGCCTCCCAAGAAGCTGGGACTACAGGCACGCGCCACCATGCCTGGCTAATTTTTTGTATTTTTAGTAGAGAGGGGGTTTCACTGTGTTAGCCAGGATGGTCTCGATCTCCTGACCTCATGATCCGCCCACCTTGGCCTCCCAAAGTGCTGGGATTACAGGCATGAGTCACGGAGCCTGGCTGGTATTTCTTTTTATACCACCGGCCACTGAACCCTTCCCATTGGCCTGAAGATACTGAGGATAGATCATGCCTGTGCCTTTATTAGAGCTAAAAGGACCACCTTAATTCTGTTCCTTCCGTATTTACACCATTAGTAAGAAAAAGAAAAAGGAGAAGGAGAAAGAGAAGGAGGGAGAGGAGGAGGAGGAAGAGGAGGAGGGGAAACGTGACATGCGTTACTGGAAAACCATTGTTGCCATGTCAGAATTCTTACTATAACAAACTTCATTTGTACATCAATTAGCTTTTGCTAGGTTCACAACATTTTGAGGCTAAAACAACACTCATTCACTTCAATTCATAATTCTCTGAGTCAGTTGTGTGATTCTTCTAGCCTGAGTCGGTGCTGTGCTGCTTATGCTACTAGCTGATCATGAATTGCTGAGTTGGCTGGAGGATGCAGTGGCTCAGTTCTCTTATACATGGCTTCTCATCCTCCAACAGCTTAACTGACTCATTCTCATAGTGGCATGGTGGTCTCACAACTCCAAGTACAGCAAGAGAGGATGCTTTTTTTTTTTTTTTTTTTGAGACGGAGTCTCGCTCCGTCGCCAGGCTGGAGTGCAGTGGCACGATCTCGGCTCACTGCAACCTCCAAGAGGATGCTTTTTAAATTTGCATCTTATGTGCTAACATTCAATTAGCCGAAGTCATATGGCCAACCCAAAATCGAAGGGTGAGATAACATATTCCACCTTGTGACAAGAGGATCTGCAGCATCACAGTACAATAGTATGGATGATAAGAGAGAGAACAAGCATTTTGGTCATGTTTGACCGCAATGAGCAAGTGACATTATTTTTTTTTTTTCTGAAGGTAGACCAAACACAAGAAAAGATGAGATCTCACAATTTGTAAGAACCTACAATGTGATAGATTCTTTGTTAGGCAGTAAATTAAGTATTCTTGTGTTATTCTCACAAAGTTGACATTATTAATGCTACAAACGAGGAATCTGAAGCCAGCCTATATCTTGCCCTTAATGATGTAATAAGTCCTTAACTGGGCAAGGGTTTACACCTAGCTCTCCCTGACTTCAAATTCCAGAACTTAATGAATACAATGCTTCATGACAATGCATTAAGGCAAAGATCATCTTTTTTGAGTATGTCCTAAAGGGTCCCAGCTCCTGGTTCTATCAGCATTATCCAAAACCCTAAGCTACTCTCCAGTTATTTTCTGTTTTTGAAATTCTAGAGATAAGCAATGAAGATGAAAATGCAGAAATTTCCAATGTGACTGGAACTACATTAAGAGTTTATTGTAAACTAGAGTGAGCAGACATATTTTGACCCAAATTATAGATATGTGTTCCCAGGACCACGAATTACAGGCAATTTGCTCACATTATAGTAATAAAGCTATATGGTTGGTGAGCACACAAATCACTAATAGTGCTGTGCAAAGCATGCTGTTTACAAACAAAAAGGTGTTCTTAGATGACAGATTTTGCTCTTGATACCCTTCCTTTGTTCGCTAATTTGACCATCAAGTTCTGGCAGAAATTGAGTAGGGAAAAAAAAAAAGAATATCACATGCAAACATCATCTCATAAATAGGAGACCGAAGCATGCTTATAAAAAGCATTATGCCAATATTGTGGAACATGGTCACAATAGGCCTTATGTCAACTTCACTGGGCTTTTAGTGCATCTTAATCCTACAAACTATCTATGCTGAGGTGATTTTTCAAAACTGATATGGCAGAAAATATTTATTTGGCACTTCCTATGTGCTTATACATGCTGATCTAAGGTGTGGTGGCATTTTCACTTTGAATCAGAGCACATATTTCTTATGATTATGATTTTAGCAAAGTTGAAAATAGCCTGTCTTGTCAATTATCTAAGTAAAAAAAAAAAATGGATAAATATCAGACAATATAGTACAGGATGATATATTGAGAAGAAAAAGAGGCCGGGCGCAGTGGCTCATGCCTGTAATCCCAGCCCTTCAGGAGGCCAAAGTGTGCTTGAGCCCAGGATTTTGAGACCAGCCTGGGCAATATGGCAAAACTCCATCTCTACAGAAAAATACAAAAACTAGCTAGGCATGGTGGCACATGCTTGTAGTACCATCTGCTCTGGAGGCTGAGGCGAGGGAGGATCACTTGAGCCTGGGAGGCAAAGGTTGTGGGAACCATGATCGTGTGCTCCAGCCTGGGCAGCAGAGCAAGACTGTCTCCAAAAACAAAACAAAACGAGAGACATAAAATGTGTGTTAAACTCCCAAAATAGAATATGTATTATCCTATAGAGGACTTTTTAAAAGATACCCCCAACCTTGGCTCTGTAACGCACACACCCGAAGATTCTGTCATTCATCATTCATTAGTGGAATTAGTGGATATAAGTCCCTGTTTTTCTGATTAATGTGCATGATCAGACAAGAAAATTATATATAGGAATCTTAAACTAATCATTGCTATAGAAAAGAATGGGAAGAAACCTTTAACAACTTCTGGAAATAATACATCTTCTGATAAACTAGCCATTACTAAGTAATTAGTCTCCAAAAAGATACATGAGCACCATAGATTAAAGAACCCCTTCACAAAGAGAGAAACGGGCTACAGCTATTTTCTGGGATTATATTCTTAAGGGATTAAACACCGAAAGCAAATGATGTCCAGTGAAAGAGATACTTCTGAGTACTAAGAATTTTATAGCTATAAGGATTAATATCTCTCCCTTTTAGGGACACCATTTTGATACTTGGGCAGCCAGGAAGACTTTGACATTTTGACAGGACGGAGAAAATCATTTTCACTATGATTTGCCCCTGAGTGAATGAAAGCAGAGGCTCAACCTAAATGAGAAAGAGCAAGCTGATCTTCAATCAGGGGCGTACCATTTAAACAAGATGACCCTTATTAACTAAAGTAAAATGGGGTTGAATGGTACTGATATGGGCCATTGAATGAAAGTTTCGTCTCAACAAGGTAGTCTAGGTGCACATGAAAAAAACGAAAGCATTGCTGTGACTAAAACTATCTGAACTTTTAAAAATTGGGCTGTCATTTACATAAGCAATTTCACTGAAATACATAAACAAAAAATCCTCTAATGTTCTCAGAGATGGTCTCTCATGCCCTCTGGGACCTCCTTGGTTAGAGGTAACCACTATGGGTCAATGGACCAGTAGGAGACTGGTACACTGTCTTTCTGATCACAGACTCAGAAAGAATGATTACTAAAAGTTGGATGATTTATAAACTGAGACAATTTAAAAAGGAATAAGTAGGATTTGAAGAACCAACAAAGTATAATGAATTATTTTAGAGTTAGTAACATTTAGCCATTGCCACTCCTGCGTCTAAAGGGCAAGAGGAGGAAACAGTTAACTGAATAGAGAAAGGGTCAGCTGTGTGGAGAGGGCTTTCTGTGGGGAAGCAACAGTGGCTTGGAGATGGAAACATAAATACTCCCATCTCTCATATTCTTCCTTCCCTCTAATCCTTAGCCATTGCATCCTCTTGGCTGAACCCAGTTGGCAGCCAGAAGGCCAGGAGCCTATTGGTGCATTCCACAGGAGTCGGTCTTTCAATCCAAAGAGGTCTGCGAGGGGCAGAAAGTGGGTCTGGAGTGACAAGTGGAAAGTATCCAGCACTTGGATTTAATTCCACCATGACAGTGACTTCCCAGAGCACAGTACTCTGACTTTTCCTGGCCTTCATGCATTTCTCAGCTACTGATAGAAAAACTGAATTAAAAGGATACTTTCCCTTTGCTTTCCTCAGCTCTCTCATGACTGCATTCTAAAACACAGTCAATCTTTCATCTTCTTGACTCCTAATTCCAGGAAAACTTTTACTCCAAGACTTTGACTTTGCTCTGTCGCCCAGGCTTGAGTGCAATGGCGCGATGTCTGCTCACCGCAACCTTCGCCTCCCAGGTTCAAGTGATTCTCCTGCCTCAGACTCCAGAGTAGCTGGGTTTACAGGTGCCCACCACCACACCCGGCTAATTCTTTGTATTTTTAGTAGAGATGGGTTTTCACCATGTTGGCCAGGCTGGTCTCGAACTCCTGGCCTCAAGTAATCCACCTGCCTCGGCCTCCCAAAGAGCTGGGATTACGGGCATGAGCCACCGCGCCCGGCCGATTTTTATATTTTTAAAGATGGTGTTTGCCATTCTCTGTTTTCAGGATCCCTTGGCCTCTTGTTCTGGGGGTCTATTTCATCATAGTGTTGTCTATCAATGGCAATACTCTGTTTTGGATATAGTTACCTGTTCCCTACTCGTTTAGGATGAAGAGCCAAAACACTCAGAGCCAAGCAGACTGTGGCAGGAGACCCACCTTCTAGACTGGTAGGTTTATCATTAATCGCCTTTCGATGGTTGACAATTTATTTCAACTCTGTGAGACTTGTTTTGTTTTTGTTTTTATTTTTAATTTTCAGAATAGGCATAATAATTCCTACCTTATTTTCTTTGCATGGAAGAAATAAAATACTCTGTGCAAAAGTCCTTTCTAAACCGTAATCATAAAACGTAATTTTAAAACACAAGTTGGCATCTTCGATTATTTTCAGTTTTAAAGCAACCAGAAATAGTCATAGCAAACCAGTTAACCATGGCTAATTTTTAAGGGAATAAAAATCATAAATGTTGCCGTCTAGTAGGGTAAAAACATTACTGAGATTCTCAATAAATGGTTCCATCTGTTTGCCTTCTGAATTCTTTTGGCCAGACTGTTTGAGTTTTTCTCCCCAATCATTCAACAGTTGCTACTTAATTTAGACATTTTTAAATGTCTCAACAATCCAACCAAGTGTAAAGAAATAGCTGCTTCTTTTGCCTTTATTTCCTGTCAATCACTCAAAACTCAGTGAAATGCATGGAGAGGATGAGTTAAGATTGTATAAAAGTGCCCAGAAGACTGAGAGGTTTGAAATTTAACATATTTCTAAATACATCTGTTATATTTATGACCTTAGCCCCTTCCCTAACAGCTGGGAGCCCCTTGCAAGGGAGACCTTAGCAATGAGAAAGAATGAATATATCTTAAAATACTGGGTGTTTCATGCTTACCTAAGAATTATACACACTCTGACATCTGTTCTTTTGCTGTCTTTCTAGTTTCATCTTTACTCAACCCCCAGCCCTGAGTGGAGCATGCTTCAGTTGAGACATCTTTACCCCATAAGTCAACTGGAGGATACTCCACTCACGATGCTTCAGCCTCCCCTACACCCCCAATCTCTTTTCTTTTCCCTGAATGTGCCTTAATATGTCATGCCTCGGCAAGCGCAGTGGCTCATGCCTATAATCCCAGAACTTTGAGAGACCGAGGTGAGTGGGTGGCTTAAGTGCAGGAGTTCAAGACCAGTCTGAGCAACATAGTGAGACCTCATCTTTATTAAAATTCAAAAAATTAGCTGGGCGTGGTGGCATATGCCTGTAATCCCAGCTACTTGGAGGGGCTGAGGCAGGAGGATCTCTTGAGCCTGGGAAGTCAAAGCTGCAGTGAGTCCTGACTTGCCACTGCACTCCAGCCTGGGCAACAGAGCGAGATCTTGTCAAAAACAAAACAAAACAAAACAAAACAAAACAAAAACCAGTCAGGCCTCATGGCTTTGCTCAGCCTGTTCCTGCTGTCTAAAATTCCACCACCATCCCTATGCCCCTGGAAAAATGCCTGTTCATCTTTCAACTATACTTTATCCCTGAAGCCTTATCTCATCCCTATCAAGAAGTGACGACTCCCTTTTATGTGCCCTCCACATCACTTTGCATGTTCACCATGCTTGAAACCTTGACTTACATTTCTGTATTTGTGTGCCTTTCTTCTCAATCAAAACACAAGCTCCTTAAGGACAACATTTATGTCTTATTTATCTTTTGTCACCAATTGCATAAGCTCAATTTCTCTCTGGCTTGCTGAGTGAAGCAAAGTAAGAATGATTGAAATAGCCTCAAAAAGAAAATGCATAAGAAAAATCAACTTTAACTCTGTCCTTTGTCAGAATAACTATTTCTCCACATGTAAAATAGTGAAAGGACCTGACTTCATAGGTTTATTATTTATTTGTTTGGAAAACAATTATTAAGTACCCAATTAGTAAGAAACGGAGGTTCTGGAGTCAAAAGGAACATTCTACTCATATTTCACTCCTGCTTTGCTGACGACTTTTCAAACTTTGAACTTCTCAAGAACCTCTTGGTGAGGTACACATCCTTCATGGTAAATTTCAATATCATTGATATGCCTGAGACTCCCACATTTATCTCTTTCTCAGATTTTGAACAATGGTCAGGTGTATTCAACAGCCTACTCAATATATCTATTTGAATATCCTGGTACCTGAAACTTGCCAAATCCAAAACTGCTCTCATCCTCTTGCTCCTACCCTTAAACCTGCTTCTTCTCCTATATTCCCATTGTAGTGGCAAATCAATGTTACAGTGATGACATTAGTCACCCAAGACTCCATCGCCCTCTCCCTCCACATCCAATCACTCACTAAACTTTACTTTTATTTATTTATTTTTGCTTTTTTTTTTGTTTTTGAGATGGAGTCTGTTGCCCAGGCTGGAGTACAGTGGCTCAATCTCAGCTCACTGCAACATCTGCCTCACAGTTTCAAGCGATTCTCCTGCCTCAGCCTCATGAGTAGGTGGGGTTACAGGCGCCCACCACCACGCCCAACTAATTTTTGTATTTTTAGTGGAGACAGGGTTTCACCATGTTGGCCAGGCTGATCTCAGACTCCTGACCTCAGGTGATCTGTGAACCTTGGCCTCCCAAAATGCTGGGATTACAGGCATAAGCCATCGTACCTGGCCTGAAAGTCAGACATTTTTAAAATATACTTTACGTAAAATAAAGTGCCCCCAGACAAACACTGATCTTTCTATCACTATTGATTATCTTTTACTATTTTATATATTATGTAAATAAAGTCACACACTATGTGGTCTTTCTTATGTGACGTCTTTTACTCTCTCTCTCTCTATATTTTGAGACAGTGTCTTTGTCGCTCAGGCTAGAGTGCAGTGGCACAATAATAGCTCACTGCAGCCTCGAACCCCTGGGCCCACATGATGCACCCATCTCAGCCTCCCAAGTAGCTGCTACTATAGGTGTGTAAAATTTTTAAATGTTACTAATTTAAAAATTAGCCACCATGCATGGCTAATTTTTAATTTTTTTGTAGAAAAGGGGTTTTAGTTATGTTGCCCAGGCTGGAGAAGGATATTTCTGAGATTCTTTCATGTTGTTGTGTATATTAGCAGTTTCTTCATTGTAGGTGCAGAGTAGCATTTCTTTGGATGAATATATCACGAGTACTTATACATTCTTGTGTCATTTCCAGCATGAACACTATAAATAAAACTGTTACAAACATTTGCATTCAGATTCTTTTTGTAGATCTATATTTTTATTTTGGGGGGGTTAATATCTGGAAGTGGAATTTTTGGGTCATATGTAAAGCATGTATTTACCTTTGTAGAAAACTGCCAAAATGTTTTTCAAAATAGATGTGCCATTTCACTTCTGTCAGTAAATAAGAGTTCCAGAAGTTCCACATTCTCAACACTTGGTGTTGTCAATCTTTTCAATTTTAGCTATCCTATTGAGTGTGGAATTGTTCTTCACTCTGGTTTCCAATTTGTTTCCCTGGGGCCTAGCGATGTTGAGCATTTTTCATGTTCTTGTTGGCTATTTCTATTTTTTTCCTCAACTTTTTGCCCCACATTTCATTGGGTAGTTTGTCTTATTAAGCCTCAAGAGTTATTTAAGTATTCTGGATACAAACTGTAAATATTTTCTCTAAGTCAGTGGCTTGACTTTACATTTTCTTAATGTTATCTTTTGAAGAGCAGAAGTTTTTTCTTCCCTTTCTCATTCCCTCCCTTCCTTCCTTTATTCCATTCTTCCTTCCTGCCTTGCTTCCTTTCTTTCTTCTTTTTAATTACTTGGGATTTAGAAGATCTTATTATCTTTTAAAAATAGAGATGGTTTGATTTCAGTACATATGACTTTTATTTCTTCAATTAACTTATTGCATTGACAAGACCTCCAATACAATGTTGAATGTGAAAGGTGAGAAGTGTTATCTTTGCTTTGTTTCCAACTCAAGGAGAAACTGCTATATCTTTGAAAGTAAAGTAGGATAGTAACTATAGGTTTATTATACATGTTCCTTATTAGGTTGAGGGAGTTTCCTCCTATCTGTAGTGTGTGGAGATTACTTATCATAAATGAACATTGAATTTTGCTTTTTCTACATCTATTCAGATAATCCTTATTTTTAATTTCTTTATTCTGTTAATAGGGAGAATTACACTGATATATTCCTGAATGCCAAACTAAGCTTGTGGCCATGGAACAAATTTCATTTAGTACTGATAGAAATTTTTATATATCGCTGGATTTGATTTGCAAATATTTTGTTAAAGGTTTAAAATTCTGTATTGATTAGGGATATTGATCTCTAATTGTCTTGTCTGGCAATGTCTGTCTGGTTTTATAATCAAGATAGTGCTGGCTTCATAAAAGGAGTTAGTCATTTTTTATTTACTTTTTCCTTGTAGAAGTGGGAATTAATGAGTCAAAATATGAATATTTTTAAGGCTTTTGATACATATTACCTAATTGCTCTCCAAAAAACCATACCAATTACCTTCCCAGAGTAATATGTATTAATATTTCCCCTATATCTTCTATAACACCAGGAAATAGCATTAAATATTTTAAAATGAAAAATAAAAATTATCTTTTATTAATTTGAATCTCTTTGATCACTAGTGAAGGCAAATATTATTTTATATACTTATTGTAGTCATTTGCATTCTTTTGAGAATTGATATTCACATTCTTTATACATTTTTCTCATGAGTATTTCTTCTTTAATTTTTGATTTAAAAGAGCTCTATTTATACACTAAGCATACTAATCTTACGTACCAAATAGTTTTCCATTGGGTGATTTGTCTTATTCAGCTTGTTATTTTCCAACTAGTTATTTTCCAGCTTGTTATTTTCTTAACTAAAACTTCTAAGAACACAGATAGAAGTAATATAAAAACTATATAGTAAAGTGAAAAGTGGTTTCCACATGTAAGAATCCTTTAAAAGAGTTCCAGGAATTCTAACTTAAACATTTGTATTCCTGAATGCAGTGGTGCATTTTTTTCCTTGTGAAAATGTTAGTGAAAGGAGGCAAACAAATTCCTAGGCCGACAGGGACGGTTCCTCAGTGAAACCCGACCTTCAAGCCAAAGACAGCCTCAAGCCTGAAAACTGAGCTTCCAGTTCCGGGTACAGTCCATGACTGGAGTGAAAACTTCCTCCATGCCTTTTAACCAATCAAAAGGTGATTTTTGCAGGCCCATCTATGGGCCAATCAGCATACACTCCCCCATTCTGAGCCCATGAAAACCCTGGACTCGGTCAAACACGAGGCTACCCACTTTCAGGCCCCCTCTCACACAAAGGGCTACCCATTCTTGGGTCCCCTCTTTGCTGAGAGCTTTCCTTCTGCCACTCAATAGAATTCTTCTCTGCCACACTCACTCTCTTGTGTCTCTGTACCTTATTCTTCTTAGTCATAGGACAAGAACCCAGAACCTGGCGAGCTGTGGGCAGCAGGAATGAGCTGTAACAAGACCCTATTTACTGAGCTGTTGGCGGCGGGAATGAACAAGAGCTGTTAACACTTCCTTGGGGCTCAGACCTCGGGACTCTCCAAGCAAAAGCTGTAATACCCCTAAGGGGCTCCACAGTTGCTGGCATCTCCAAGATTTTGGGCACTGCCAAATCCCCCTCACCTGGACATCAGCACCCAGCACAGAAGCCACTTGCGGCATGTCTGGACCAGCTGCAGGCTGAGTGCAGAGGCACAGCAGGTGAAGGATCTGGGCTGGTAGAGCTAGCTGAGCGCAGCCTGCTGGGCTGAGCAGGCAAAGCGAATCCAGCGTGCAAAGCCAGTGAAGCCCTGGCAAAGGCACCACCAACCATGAAGATTTCCAGCTGGTGAAGTGGCACCAAAAGAAATCTGTGTCAAAAATAGCAATGGGTAAACTTTGAGAAAGGTGATATTAAGACTCTTTCCTTATAGGCCCTGGCCACAGATAATTTGTTAAGGAGACAAGATTTATCTTTGGCAGCCTCACTCCTGGTCCACCCTTTATCTTCCCAGTCTTTTTATATCTGTCTCCTATTTCAGGAAGTATCATGGTTCACCCGCAGCTCACTACCTTCTACTCTTCATGTAGCAGCTACGTACACTGGCCTAGCATGTACAGTCATTGCCTTCTTCACTCTTGTTACTCCCATGGCTGCTCATACTCAAATGTATTGATCTTCCATCACACTGTTTTATGTTCCAGGGTTCATGTACAGTAAATGACTCCAGGTGAACATGTTGAATGGAAATTTTCTTGCAAGTATCATTTATTTTTCCCAGTTACCCTGTCATATGGTTTGGATCTATGTTTTCTTTCAAATCTCTTTGAAATATAATCCCCAATGTTAAAGGTGGGGCAGGAACCAAGCAGATATTGACATCATGTTTCCTGTAGAGCCTGCAGAACTGTGAGCCAATTAAACCTCTTTTCTTTATAAATCACCCAGCCTCAGGGACTTCTGTATAGCAGTGCAAGAATGGGCTAACACACCATGGCAAGATGCCCCAGAAGTAGAATGGTATTGATACAGGAGTGCTGGGAAGGGAACAGTGTGGTCCCTTTAAATGATGCAGAAGTGGGGAAGGGAAGTGCTGGGTAGAGAAGGGCGTGGTCCCTGGCTAGGGCTCTACCCCCATGGACCTTGAGGAGAGGACAGGCACTTTTGCCTTCCTGCCCAAATGTTGCATTTTCCAACACCACCCTAGCCTGCCACACCCCCATCCTGGACCTATAAAAACCTGAGACCCTAGCAAGGCAGAGACAGAAGCTACTGCATGGCAAGAGGAACACATCGACAGAAGACACAAACGGCTGATTGTCAAGAGCACGCCGGTGGAAGAGCATGCCAACAAGCACCAGCAGGGCAGCAGGCCGCTGACTGATGGAATGACCGCAGTTTGGCCGGAGCAACTGGAGAAGAGTCGGGCCACCAAGTGGCCCAACTCCAAGGGAAAACCATCTCCCTTTTGGCTCTCCCATCAGCTGAGAGCTACTTCCACTCAATAAAACCTTGCACTCATTCTCCAAGCCTAAATGTAATCTGATTCTTCAGGTACACCAAGGCAAGAAATGCTGGGATACAGAAAGTTCTCTGTCCTTGTGACAAGGTAGAGGGGCTAACTGAGCTGGTTAACACAAGCCACCTATAGATGGCAAACTAAAAGAGCACCCTGTAACACACGCCCACTGGGGCTTGAGGAGCTGTAAATATTCACCCCAGACACTGCCGTGGGGTCAGAACCCCACAGCCTGCCCATCTGTATGCTCCCCTAGAGGTTTGAGCAGTGGAGCACTGAAGAAGCGAGTCACACCCCCATCGCACGCCCTGCGAGGAGGACAAGGGAACCTTTCCCATTTCAGTATCCTTGACAGCGTATTGGACTTAGCATCAGAAAGTCCGAGTTTCAGTATTAGGGCTCCTAACATATCCTTGTGATTTTGGATAAGTCGTTTAGACTCTCTGGGTAGCAGTTTTTGATTCATAAAGCAGGAAACATACTATCTGTCTTGCCTGCTTTATAGGTTTGTTGGAAACATAAGATAATGTGAACAAAATTTATTATCAAAAAAATTGGGATGGAATTATTACCTCATGAAGGCTGATGGAGCTGTCTTCCCTGTCTTTCAGTACCCTTCCTTAATATTCTAAGAGTTTGAAAATACACCAGGGCCAAGACCAAGCAAAAGTATTTAGAATCACTCAGAGGTTTACACTACTGACTTTTGATAACCTTAAAATCTGGGTTGAATACGTCGGTGATTACCAACTTCCTAAGAGATATTTTTTTGCCATAGCTAGTACTAATTTCTTGCTGACAGAGTATATCCGCAGAATCCACCTGCACATTTACAAGAGATTTTTCTCTCCAGATCAGGCTTCTGGCAAAGTGGGAAAGTATCCTGTTATAAAACTTCTTTTGCTTCTCTTAGATAATGACTGTGAACAAAAGTCAAGAGAAAGAATCTGCAACATGGAATTTTAGAGTACTGTAAATCAGATGGACTTACCTATGGACAAATGTCCACAGACGTTAGTTAATTAGAGCTAAGATCACTCTCTGGTTATTTGAAGGAAGCCATTGGTCTATAAGCAGAACTCAAATCTTTACATGTTACTTACACTGATATTTGAATTCTGCTCTGACCTGCTCTACCTGGCCAACTATATGAGAGGTGGAGCATCATACTAGCTGCTTTGCAATATAATCTCACCATTCTGGGATTAGTCCAGAGCTGCCCAACCCAAATCACTTTGGGAGCTACATTCTAAATTTCTTCTGACATGAATACTTATTGCCTCATTTATGGCGTGAGCTTAGCTTTCATCTTTGATGAAGTACTTTTCCTTTTGTTCCCTCCCTATGATAAAATCCTTACTTCTGGCTACGCTGTTTCAGGTAGCCTGGAGTAAATATTTACTCCTATGTCCTGGGCCCCAGTACCACCTACTTTGGTGTAAGTCCTTGTGATCACTACTCCCATTGAATTCACATAGCCTTGTGATAGAGATCTGGGTACAAGCCTATGTGTAAAGAGTGTATTTTTTCCCTAAATGTTAAGTATACCATACAAATAAAATACACATGAAATGTGTAAGTTAAATGTACAGGTGCAGATATACGTGCGAAAAATACTATTAAAAATCACCCAAGTAACTATTATCTGGCTAAAGAAATAAGACATTGCTAATATCCCAGAAGCCTTCCCCAACACAGTCCCATTCCTCCCCAAGACATACCAATCCCTTGCCTAGTGTGATAGCTTCCTTCCTTTTCTTTACAGTTCAGGTCAGCAGTCAGTAAACCTTTTCTGAAAAGGACCAGATAGTAAATATTTTAGACTTTAAGAACTGCATATGGTTTCTGTCTCGTTTTCTTTGTGTGTCTTTTTTTTTCTCATTTTTTGAAAACAACTCTGTAGACCGTAGTTTGCTAATCTCTTGTTTAGACCCTCAAACAATAGTGGTTTTGTTTTCCTGCTTATTTGAAATTTATATAAATGGAATGAGAATTGGATTTTTTTCAACACTCGTCTGTATCTGCACTTCATTTATTTTCATTGCCATATAGCATTCTATTGACGGAATTGACCAATAGTTCTCCATCTATTCTGTAATGTGGTTTTGGGTTGTTTAAAAGGTTTTGCTTTTACAAAAATGTTACTAGGAACATTTTTATATGTACCCTGGGGCTCATGTGCAAATGTATCTGGGGTATATACTTTGGAGTAGAATTGCTGAGTCAACTGTTCGCTTTACCAAACACTATTTTCTGACAAAGTAGTAAAGTTTCGGCTCTCAGTATTGGAGTTCCCCATGTCCCACATCCTCAGCAGCACTTGGGATTGACAACAAATGGTTTTAATCTTTGTCAGTGTTTCTAATTTGCATTTTTCTAATTTTTAGTTGTGATTTTTATTTTTATTTTTCTGAATGCTAGTGATATCAAGCACAGTTTGGTCATTTGGATTTTCTGTTTTAGGATGTGGCTATTCGAAATCTTTTGTCATATTTTTCTTGGGCAGTGACAGGGCTCAGAACACACTATCCCAAAATATGGCACCTTGGCATACGGAATGTTTTAAGTTTAAGGAAACTGAGAAAACCCACAGAATCAGGAAGGTCTCTCTGACCTTCTCTCATCTTTTCTCCTGAAACAGGCCATAAAACCTTGCTGACCTTCCCCTGAAGTATGTCATAAAACTCATTCCAGAGGGTTTCTCTCTGTGCCCCAAGGAAAGGAATGTCCTTATCTCAGAAGACACAGAGACCCAGAAAAGAATCTGAACAAACAAGCCTTGCTAAATTCCCCCAGTTTATTACCATTAGCTCATACCCCCTTTGTCAAATCATATTTCTCCACAACTATCCACTTCTTCATCAAATACACAGATCTCTCTGCTTCTTTGGGTCTTCCTTTTCTTATGAAGTTTCTCATATCAGGTACACTTATTAAATAAATTTATATGCGTTTTTTTCTTTTCTCTGTTGGTTTTATTTTCAGATCCAGCCAGGGACCCTAAGCAGGTTGACAGGTTGAGGAAGATCTTCCTTCTCTGTATCAGTCTGTTGATATTGATTTGCAGAATTTTTAAATATATTCCAGTTAACAGACTTTCTGGATTTGTGTATTCAGGATAACTCCCGCCTGTTTGTGGCTTGTCTCCTCATTCTTCATGTTATCTTTGAGTAGATGTTATCAATTGTAATTTGGTGGAATTTATTAAAACTTCCCTATATGATTACTTATTTCTGATTCTTATTTTAAAATTGAGGACGGATGAGTTTTGAAAGCAGCTATAGCCAAAAAGTTTGGTTAGAAGGCCCACGGAAAAGGGGCAGGGAAACCACCTTCTCTGTGTTTTGATCCCGTGTCGTTGTGGCCACAGGCTCACCTCTGGCTCACCATCTCAACAGGCACGCCACCCAAGGCTTGATGATACAAGACAGCAGCATCATCACGCTCTTCAGCTAATGCCACTCTGAGTGTGCTGTGCTTCCTGTCCATCCCTCCTTCTTAAAGCTCTCTCATAGTGGTCTGCTAGTCCTTCACTAACCTTCACATCATGCGTCAAAGATCTTCATTGGGAGTCTTAGGACTGTCTGACAGTTTTCATCTTCTTTTTCCTTAGTTTCTCAATCCAATGAACCTGTTTACTCTCTCTCAAGTTGACATTGTTGATCAATGCAGCTCTCCTCTTTCTTGGCTTCTAGTATGCCTGATTTTTCGCCTATGTTCCTTTTTTAAAAATATTTATTTATTTATTTATTTTGAGATGGAGTCTCGCCCTGTCACCCAGGCTGGAGTGCAGTGGCACCATCTCGGCTCACTGCAACTTCCGCTTCTGGGTTCAAGCCATTCTCCTGCCTCAGCCTCCCTAGTAGCTGGGACTACAGTCACCTGCCACCACACCCAGATAATTTATTTTTAGTAGAGACAGGGTTTCACCATATTGGTCAGGCTGGTCTCGAATTCCTGACTGTGTGTTCTGCCCGCCTCAGCCTCCCAAAGTGCTAGGATTACAGGTGTGAGCCACCACGCCCAGCCTTTCCTATGTTCTTCTTAGTGTTTCCTCCCCTCCTTATTTGCCAATCTTAAAATCAGTAGTTCTTTACCTTTTAGGGATTCCCGAACTTCTTTAAAAATCTTTTCTTTTCCCCAGAAAAATTGATATATGTAAATAAATACTATTTTCCATAACATTTCAGAGGGTACGCTTCCATGACTTCATTTGATCCTCACAACTGTCTTGTGAGAAAAATAGACAAGGTTAATCTTTGATATTATACCCATTTCATAGGTGGAATCAAGGTACAGGGAGTTTAAATGATACAATGACAAAGATGAGACGGCAAACAGTATGGAATGAGGTAGACCAAGCTCAGTCAATAATCGAATATTGTGATTGTGACTAATTACGAAAGTGTGCATCAAATTAGTTGATAAAGTCTTTGCAGTGATGGTGGCAATTAAAATAATTTTAGGCCAAGCGTGGTGGCTCACGCCTGTAATCCCAGCACTTTGGGAGGCTGAGGCAGGCAGGTCACCTGAGGTCAGAAGTTTGAGACCAGCCTGGCCAACATGGTGAAAACCCATCTCTACTAAAAATACAAAAATTTGCTGGGCGTGGTGGCCGCCGCCTGTAATCCCAGCTACTCGAGAGTCTGAGGCAGGAGCATCGCTTCAATCTGGGAGGCAAATGTTGCAGTGAGCCGAGATAACACCACTGCACGCCAGTCTGGGCGACAGAGCAAGACTCCTTCTCAAAAAATAACTTTAATTTTAACTGCCCTCAAGACAAATGAATGTGATTCCTGGGGCAAAAGATCAACCTTCACACCATATTGGTCTTTTCATCACATTACGTTTGGTCATTTTGAATTTTTTTCTGAAAATTTTTGCATATTATCTTAAGATTCCTTTACTTATAGAACCAACCTATCTCATGCCTGTTCAAATATTATATTTCTGAGGTTAATAAAAATAGCATATTTTAGGGGAAAATATGTTAGTCAGCTGCAGAAAGATTCAGATTGTCTTTCACTCACTCATTCCCTCATTCATTTACTGTTATAGCAATTTGTTTACTTGAATTATTTTTATATATGATGTTCTTATTAATTAACTAGCATTAAAATACTGTAGGCTGGGCACAGTGACTCACGCCCATAATCCCAGTGCATCCCGAGTTTGTTCCTTCTGGCGGGTTCGTGGTCTCGCTGACTTCAGGAACGAAGCCGCAGACCTACATGGGGAGTGTTACAGCTCTTAAAGGTGGTGCGGACCCAAAGGTGAGCAGCAGCAGGATTTATCATAAAGAGCAAAAGAACAAAGCTTCCACAGCTTAGAAGCAGACTTGAGCCACTTGCTGCTGCTGGCTGGGGTGGCCAGCTTTTATTCTCTTATTTGTCCCAGCCCATGTCCTGCTGATTGGTCCATTTTACAGAGTGCTGATTGGCACATTTTACAGAGCACTGATTGGTCCATTTTACAGGGTGCTGATTGGTCCATTTTACAAACCTCTAGCTAGTCACAGAGCGCTGATTGGTGTGTTTTTACAGAGTGCTGATTGGCACACTTTACAAACCTCTAGCTAGCCACAGAGCATTGATTGGTGCGTTTTACAATCCTAGCTACAGAGTGCCGATTGGTGCATTTTACGATCCTCTTGTAAGATAGAAAGGTTCTCCAAGGCCCCACCCGACCCAGAAGTCCAGCTGGCTTCATCTCTCACCAGCACTTTGAAAGGCCAAGAAGAAAGGATTGCTTGAGGCTAGGATTTTGAGACCAACCTGGGCAACATAGCTAGACCCCGGCTCTACAAAAAATTAAAAAATAAAAGTAAGCCAGATGTGGTGGCTTGCACTTGTAGTCCCAGCTACTCAGGAGGCTGCTGCAGGAGGATTGCTTAAACCTGGGAAGTTGAGAATGCAGGAGCCATGATCACACTACTGCACTCCAGCCTGGGCAACAGAGTGAAACCCTGTCTCTAAGAAAATAAAATCAAAGCTGTGGGGAAAAAAAAAAAAGAAAGAAAACTTCTCAAGGTTAAATGTATATAGACAAAGTGAAAGGACATTTAAACAAGGACCTTAATATAATAAATTTCACTGGGATCATAAAATCTTGAGAACCAGTAAATTAAATTCCCCCAGGAAATCTGTGTTATGGTTTATAAATTACTTTCTAATCTATTTACTTTTACTTTTATTTGAGATTTTAAATTTTGGTACAGAGATGTTTCTCTTTGAGGATTGTGATAAAGCAATCGGAGGAGAACTGGGAAGTTTCTGGCAGTGGGACAGGGTTTAGATTATAAAAGTGAAGAAGGCTGGATGCTTTCTGTTGAAACAGACTGTTAAGAACTTTGTCAAAGAATGAACCCTTACTGTAACCCACACCTCATTTGTCACCCTGATGGGCTGAGGAAAAGTGACATTTACAAACTGAGAATGAAAGCACATCCATTTCACCAGTCTGACACCCTGATATAATAACTATTTACCTTGAGAAAGAGGCACTGAGATTTCCGATTCTTGTGAATCTTCTCACTTTGGCACTTATTTTCTCACTCTGTCAAACAGCCCCAGATTAATGGAACAATTTGTTCAACAAATCATATTAGGAGAATGTGCACAGGGTAGAGAGAGAGAGGTGGGGGAGCAGAAGATTTTTACTCATTCAAAGCAGTGGTATCTCTGTAAATAAAAATGTAGTTATGCCTGACATTTACAGAGGGACAATGTGAAAGGGAAAGGGTGTAATGACTTCGGGCAGTGGAGAGATCACTTTGTAAGAACAGTAGTGCTCAAAGGGGAATAAGATAAAGTTACACATAACATCTAGATTGAGCTTCTTTCTAGAGCATATTTGTCAAATACAGCAAGATCTGCCTTTGTTAAAAAAAAAAAAAGTTTTCCATTAAAATTAAGCATCTTGTTTTCTGTGGTATACAGACATGTTCCTTTTAAGCCCACACCTGGGGAACCTCAAAGAATTCCAAGAACATCTTACTACAAAAGGGACAATTCAGGTCCTCAGAACAGATCACAGGTATGGGACGTGTGATAACTCTGTGATTAGGACTGAGATTGTTAATTCTGCTAGGTATTCAATTCACATTACACAGGCAAATAAAATAAAGTAATCGGCACAGCCTCAACATTGTTTGTTTCATGTCTTTGTGCCAGAAGTTTGAATGAATATTTAGAATATAGAGAGCTAATAAATATCATCTACAACAAGTCATGTTTATTTAACTATGCTTCTAACCTATTCTCTTCACACATGCAAAAAAATACGACATAATACCACATTTTTCACTAACTTTTGAAGGACACTCAAAGTTGACTGTGAGGTTCATCTTTTTGTGTTAGGGTTGTCACACTGCTATTATACCTTACATCCACAACAGAAATTGACACTCACTTGTCCCCTATATCTGTATCCTGTGGCCTTGGGTGTCAAGGGAAAATATTGCTTTGCACTGTTGTACTGCTTTGATTTCTCTTTCCTTTCTCATTTTCTTTTTCTTTCTTTTTCTTTAAGATTTTTACATATTTTTGAGCCACAGGAGAGAACCCAAACACCTCTCGACACAAAATTAGTTCCTGGAAATTCCTAATTAACATGGAGAGAATATTTTCTCTTTACTGGACTGGAACTTTCTACTGGGAAATGCTTTTTTATCCCAAGTTTATTCTAGAAATATTTTAGTGTAAAAGTGACCTGTTTGAATCATTAAGGAGTAATGACAGCTCAACAAAAGATTCATTTCCAGTCCTGCTTCAATGGTAAAAAACAACAGGAAGCCTCCTTCCATATTGCTGATATGACTGCCTCCAAAAACATTAAAAGGCATCTATACTTTTAGGTACTTATTCTATAGGAAAACATTCTGTTTCAGAGAGTTTAGGCCATTCTGATGACTGCTTTTTTTTTTTTTTTTTTTTTTGGCCCCACTTTTCATGTAGAAAATATTTTGCCAAGATATTGCATGTACTTTTTGGAAATTTGGGGACCTAATGTTCCAAAAAAAATATGTTCATGTTAGAACATTTTAAATTTATATAGAAGATAGAAAATCTCTCTTCTAAGTGCATAAGTGTGTATATATAGTGTGTGTCGTTTATACATATACTACATACATACATATATACATCTGTGCATATGGATATATCTATGTATCTCTCCATCTCTCTAGGATATAAGGTCAGAGATGACTGTCCCATGTCACCTCAAATAAGTGCTGATGGCCAGGTGCCGTGGCTCATGCCTGTAATCCCAGCACTTTGGGAGCCTGAGGCAGTTGATCACTTGAGGCCAAGAGTTCGAGATCAGCCTGGCCAACACAGCAAAACCCTGTTTATTCTAAAAACACACACAAAAATAGCCAGGCCTGGTGGCTCATGCCTGTAATCCCAGCTAATTGGGAGGCTGAGGCAGGAGAATCACTTGAACACAGGAGGTGGAGTTTGTAATGAACTGAGATCATGCCCCTACACTCCAGCCTGGGCAACAGAGCCAGACTGTCTCAAAAATAAATAAATAAATAATAAATAAATAAGTGCAGATGTATTTTAGGGATACATGTGAGCTAGAATTTGTAGTAGAAAGCCCTCAGGGGCATAGAAAACTCTATATTTTTATCATGGTTATAGTCATGTGATTTGTCTATTCTGATAGACTATTCCTAATCCTTGTAGAAATTAGGGTAACTTAACACAATGGAAGTTCCACTCAAGAATCAATGCAGATATCTGATAGTGGCAGGAGGCAGACAAATGCCCCTGCAGATAGAGGTGGGTCTCCAGTGACACCTCACCTCCAAGCCAAAGACAGTTTAAAGCCAGAAAGCCAAGCTACAAGTCAAATCCACAGACCGGATTGAGAACCTGTCTTCCCATTTGGCGTGCTTTTCTCTGATTGAAGCCCCACCCTTCACCTATTTTACATATACCTACCCTTTCCTAATTGGTTTTCTACACACTCCCAGGCACACACCTTTGAGTGGTGCTTCTGCTTTAGCCTTTTTCGAATACTCACAAACTAATCAGCAGACACTCCCTTATTCTGAGCCCATAAAAGCCACTTTATGAGCCCATAAAGCTCACACTGAGTGAGCCCATTCAGCCACCCTGGGAGAGAAACCACTCAACTACCGGGGGTGGGAGACCATCCTTATGTCCACTCTCTGCTGACAGCTGTTCCGTCACTCGATAAAATTATTCTCTGCCCTTCTCACCCTTCAATTGACAGCATATCCTCATTCTTCTTGGATGTGGGACAAGAGCTTGAGAACTGCGAAACACAGGTACAAGATATAACACAGGCAAGCTGGGGCTCAGCAGCAGTCTGAGCTGCTGTGCCAGCCAGACTTGGCCCAGGTGAGCCGAATAGATGGGGTGCTCCCTGCTGCAAGCCTGGCAAAGGAGCCAAGAAAAATCCTGCATCATAGCCACGTTGCCAAGAAACATTCCTCCCATGGTGACTCAGGAAACCAGGCTCCTTCCTTCTTGGTGCTTTTTGGTCTCTTAGGGCTTGAGGTCTTTGGTGTCTAGCCTGTGTGAAAGGATAAAGAAAGAGGAGTCACTCCCACACCCTAAAGATTCCAGCCCAGGGGTAACACACACTATTTCTGTGGATGCAAAGAAGACTGGAAAATATTGACCCAGTCTGGGCAGCTGCCTTCCAAGGATGATAACTCATTGTGGAAAAGGAGCTACAAAGCCAGAAGTCTCTGTTACATAGCGCTGTGGCCCATTGGTTTCCTTGACGCTGTTTCACTTTTTTCTATTCCCCCTTCCACTTGCTCATTGCTCACACTCCTTCATGACTTGGGTTTGTCCTGATTCTTCAGGTGCCTAACTCTGCCTCTCAGTGCCCTCTAAATTTTTTGAGTGTCTACTCTCAATTCTTTGACTCTTCTCTATTTTCCAATTTGAATTTCAGAAGGAGAATCTGATTGTTCTATTTGTCATCTTTTTATCCATGATAGGCTACTCTTTGGAATTGGTGTCTAAATGTCTGGTGTCCACCTTTAGTCTAATTAACTGTGCTTTTATTCATGGAGAGGTGGGGGGGGTGGTACTTGAAGTTTTTCTTGGAAAGAACTGTGGCCATCAAGGTTTTACTTGTCTATTATGTTTTTTTTTTTTTAGTTCTCCTCCCCCGACACACACTTATCACACATCAGATGCAGTGTAATAGAATACTAAATCCTTGTCATAGACTAAAAAGAGACAACATTCCAAGAAATGTTAAGGAAGCACTTAACCATGTGGATTTCTTTATTGGATTCCTGAAGCTTCTAATTCCTTAAGCTCCACCAATGATTTCACTTACAGATGACAACTAACATTCTTTTCTCCATGTACAGATTTAGCATTTTAGTTTGGGGAATATGATTCCTTTCTTTAGTCTTCAGCCACTTCAGGAAGAATATATCCAAGTTGGAAGAAGAAATTCTGATTTATTGTGGTTTCTTTAAAAAGAAGGAATCATGGCCAGACGCGGTGGCTCACGCCTGTAATCCCAGCACTCTGGGAGACCAGGGTGGGCGAATCGCCTGAGGTCAGGAGTTCCAGACCAGTCTGGCCAACATGGCGAAACTCTGTCTCTACTAAAAATACAAAAATTAGCTAGGTATGGTGGCAAGCGCCTGTAATCCCAGCGACTCAGAAGTCTGAGGCAGGAGAATCACTTGAACCCAGGAAGTGGAGGTTGCAGTGATCTGAGATCGTGCCACTGCACTCCAGCCTGGGCAACAGAGTGAGACTCCTTCCCCACCCCCCCCCAAAAAAAGGAGGAATCATAGCATCATAGCATTCAACTTGTCTGTGAAATACATTACTGCACATTATGGTTATAATTAGAAGCTTAGTTATTTTGAAATGTCTTATTGATAGGTACCATTGATTGAATGTGTTCTTTCTGTTGGGCAGTGCTTATTGTTTTCAGTCATCACAATTTTCCCAGATAAATGTTTTAATCTCTTTGTTCAAATGAAGAGGTAGTAGTGGTTCAAAGGGATGATTTTACTTGGTCTAAGACACACAGCTAAATACAGACCCTAAAAGTTAAATTTATGTCTACCTCAAACTCCTGTTTCTACTATATATTCGTAGCCTCTCAGTTTGGATATCTTACACTATCTTGCTATTTCCCAAGTATTTACTCCAAATAAAGAACAGAATATAATATAAAGTCAACCAATATTCCCTAAGCAAGAGATGCAGTAGCAGCAGTTTCACAAAGACTATCTCATTTATTCCTTTAATAATCCTGGGCAGGAAATTATTAGCAGTCCCATTTTATAGCTAAGAAAACTGAGGCTCTGAGGATTAAGTAACTTGCTTGGGCCACAATCTGTAAGTGGCACTATCAGGACTTGAATAGTGATCTGGCACTAATTCTGGAGCTCTTCCTACCTCCAATTTTTTATTAGTTAATAAAAATAATTCAGAGAGACAATAAGTGCCTTGCATTAGCATCCCACAGTCATAACCCCTCAGGTAGTGCTCCATATATGTAATGAACAAATTAATGGATTTACCTCCTACATCTGATGGTGAACTAAAATTATCACTAATTTTTTTTTCCTGCCTTTCCTTCCTGTTTTCCCTTTGATTTGTGATACACATAACTGGAAAGCCTGTTAAAAGATAATTTTCAAAAAACGATAAAATCATGACTCTCACACAGATACAAATATGAAGACATATTAAAGAATGTCTGTTACTGCTATAATACGAAGGAAAGAGGCAGATATCATAACCAGTTCAAAGGAAAAGTCAAAAGAACATAAATGTATATGGAATATACATAAATGTATAAAAGAATGTTGAGATGAATTGTAAATGGAGACGAAACTTTTCCACCAGGGAGGTGGTAGTGTTCAGTTAACTATATCCTAGAAAGGACACTGCTATCAGTTACCTATAATTTACAGAGTTACCAAATAGCTCAAAGACGGTGAACAAACAGGGCTAGAACTGGGCAGCCAGACAGGTGTGCTATAGATGATGAATATTTTTCCATTGAGATATTTGTATTTTAACAGGCCCTTAATGTAGTAGAGAAGCTCATTTAGAGTATTACATGCAGTAGATGATAGACAGGTTGTTTGAAATAAACATAATAGGACTAGTCCAATATATAGTAGATGTATGAATGAATGGGATGTTCTTTTCTATGCTATTTCCGTATTCTGTGTAAATGATCAGTAACGAACATCCTTGTAGAGCTGGCAAACACACAGAAGCAGCCAACATAGAGAGAATGGGCCTGAAATGCTGCTACCCTGAAGAAAAAAAAATACATATATATCAGCTCATCCTGGTTCCGGCCTGGGGCATGGGTGGGGGGTAAAGGATTAGAGTCCCTTGGTCCTGGTCTGCCATACATAAAGGGTCTCAAATTTACACTTAAAACGTCAGTGACCTCCAAATGAGGTTACACGGTCTCAGCTATACACTCCACGGAATGAAGAAAGAAAAAACACATCACGCAACTTTCAACATGTGTCTCATTTCCAACCACAATTGCTTGGAATTTAAAGCTGGCATTTTTAAAAATCCTGCAAGTAATTAGCAAAATTATATTTATGTGTGTCCCTCGTGTGTGTATATATATTAAGCACATTAATTTGTACAACATAACACTTCTTGCTTCCACATTTCATTTTTCTTTTTGTAACTTATTAACCAGGAGGCTCATAAACGCAAGTGGCCTTGACTCTCCCAGAACTGAGAGGACCTGCCCTGGCCCGAAGCCAAAGGCATTTTCCCCAGCAAATAGCTGGACTTAGGATCTGTTTAACAAAGCTCCTTTAAAAGTCCTTTGGAGTGCGCCGGCCGGTGACACCCAAGAGGCGACCCCTCCGCCCTTCCGCTTTTGGAGGGTGGGCGGCCGGGGGTGGGGGTCACAATGGCCAGCGTCCCCGGAGGGCGCCGGCTTCCAGGTGCGGGTGGGGCTGCGCGCCCCGCCGGGCCCGGAGAACTTTCACTGGGCGTCCGCGGCGCGCAGACAATGGGCCGGGGAAGCGCCTTATCGCGGCGCGCAGGCCTTCCCCGAGCGCGGCGGGAGGCGGCGGCGCTTCCGCGGGCCCAGGGCCGCCAGTCCCCCGTTCCCCGGTCGCCCGCCGCCCCCTAGCCAGGCCCCGCCGCCGCCGCCCGCTGCTTCCTCCCGCTCTTCCTCCCTGCGACCTCGCGGCCTCCTGGCGAGGCGCGGCCGGCGGAAAAGCTTGGTGGGGTGGCCGCGGCAGCGACACGCGCGGCCGGCCCCGGGAAAACAAAGGGGGGATGTGTGTGGCCAAGAGTCCGGAAATGGGGCGCCGGTGGGGGCCGGGGCGGCGCAGCTCTGCCTCCTGGAGCCTATTGTTTGCCGGCTGCACATGCACACGCGCTTAACAAGAAATTAACACATCCTGCCGCCGCTTATCTATCCATCGATGGCCAAACAGACGGCGCAGTCACTTTGCACGGAGAGGGCTTTTAATGTAATGACCAGGCCGGAGAAGAATATCTCAAGCCCTTCGTAGAAGTTCCTCTTTGTTTCCATACGGCCCTTGATACCATTTGTGATTCTCACGCTACTATGACAGCTTTTTAAAAAATGTATTACTTTTTTTGGTAGGGGGCGTCTTTGAATTTCTTAAAAGGGGGCATTCTGAAGATCCCTTGCCTAACACATTTTTTTTTCGTCTTTTTGGTACTAATTCTAAAATGATGTAGTTTTATAGTGTGCCAGGCACTATTCTAAGAGTTTCAACTGTATGAACTCTTTACGCTCCTTAACAACCCTGTGAGTTCCGTGGTATTTTTATCTTCATTTTCTAGATGAGGAAAGGAAGACATAAAAGAAACCACGCTGCTAGAGAGGTAGTAAATGAGGCAGCCCGGATCAGAATCCTGGCTTGCCAGCTTGAGTCCATACTCTGAAATGAAGCCTTCCAACTTATTTTTTCACCTCTGGGTTGCCATGATTTGGGTTTTAATTTAATTTTTTTTGATCACTGAAGTGCAGGACGTTTGTCTAGCCCTTGCTGTTCCTGAACGGGTTATCTAGGGAAGCTTGTAACCGAGCCGAATTTCATAGATCAGAGGAGCAAATGACTTCATTACGCATATGCTTTGCTGTATTAATGACTGTCTGCACGATTTAGGATTTAGGCTGTCTCTGGGTTTTTGATGAAGGGCTGTGGAATTGAAGTGGAATTTGTCGTTTCTATGAAAGGGACATGTTGTCATGTCTATGGCAAGTATTCAAGCAAAATGAGCACCAATAAATTTGAAACCGATTAATCAACCTGGACAATAAGCCAGAATTTCCATTTTCTGGAAATTTTCATCCAAGTTGGGTGAATGTGGCCTAAATTACCCTTTAATGAATGATTGGGTCTCTTTTGTGTAAAGCTGGGCCCTGTGTGCTGTTCTAGAGAAATGCCAACCCAATCTCCTACATTATTCAAACCCCCCGCCCCCCAACCCCAGCAGGTGAGGTCACCCCAGTTAACTCATGCTGAATTCTCAGTAAGGTCCAAATGCTCTTTGGGGACAGAGGATGCACGGATGAATAAGACACTCTTCGTACCTAAAGCAGTAACTCACTGAAAGACAATGACCAATAACTAAAATTCGATTTGATAAGTGCTATATAATATGGGGGAAGAATACACATGAGAAATCTCATATGTGTACTTTCACCTTGGGGTCAGATTACTACAGAGAGGTTCAAATGTTGGCTGGGCGTGGTGGCTCATGCCTGTAATACCAGCACTTTGGGAGGCCGAGGTGGGTGGATCATTTGAAGTCAGGAGTTCCACACCAGCCTGGCCAACATGGTGAAACCACATTTCTACAAAACATACAAAAATTAGCCAGGTTGTGGTGGCGTGTGCCTGTGATCCTAGCATCCGGTGGAGGCTGAGGCATGAGAATCACTTGAACCCGGGAGGTGGAGGTTTCAGTGAGCCGAGATCCCACCACTGCACTCCAGCCTGGGCAACAGAGTGAGACTCTGTCTCAAAAAGAAAAAAAAAAAAAAGGAGAGATTTAAATGCTTCGAAACACTCTTGTCTTTTACAAAGGAGCTAAGAAATCATTTGTTTAACAAATGTTTATTGAACCCCATTTTTGTGGCAGGTACTGTTTTATTTTCTTTTCTCCCCCGAGACGGAGTCTTGTTCTGTTGCCCAGGCTGGAGTGCAGTGGCGTGATCTCAGCTCACTCTGTCTCCCGGGTTCAAGTGATTCTCCTGCCTCAGCCTCCTAAGTAGCTGGGATTACAGGCGCCCACCACCACACCAGTGTACTACCCAGTGTACTCTTCTACTCTTGCTTACAGTAGAGGAGACATCTGTCTTGCATGTAGGATAATTCCATCCCTTCCCACCACCCACCCCAAAGATCCACTTGATGACATCTTGGACACTCAAAGCCATCTTAAATTCTACATGCCTAAAATGTACCTCGTAACTATCCCTCCTACATCTGATTATCCTGCATTTTTCCCACTCTCAGGAATGACCTTGCCTTTCATCTGGATGTACTCACAAGCATGGTGGAAGGCAAGGAGGAGCAAGTCACACCTTACATAGATGGCAGCAGACAAAGAGAGAACTCGTGTAGGGAAACTCCCATTTTTAAAACCACCAGATCTCATGAGACTTATTCACCAACATGAGAACAGCATGGGAAAGACCTGCCCCCATGATTCAATTACCTTGCACCGGGTCTTTCCCACAACACATAGGAATTCAAGATGAGATTTAGGTGGGGAAATAGTCAAATCGTATCACCCATGTTTCAGGGAAGTAATAAAAGGAAAGAGATGTTGTAAAAGTATAAGGAATGGAGTCCAAGGAAGTAAGAAACAGTCAAAGTCAAAGTGGTTACACTTCAAATGGAGAAAGATCATGTGTAATGGTTAGAGAGAACATGGCTAAATTAGTAAGCCAGTGATGGCTTGGGCCAGGGATGGTCAATGACGGGAGTGAATGAAGTGAAGTAGAAAGGAGGTCATTGGAGATGAACAGCTTACGATGTTGAGTGCTCAGACTCTTGGATAGTCTTCCACACACAGACTGGATTAACTCAAGATGACAGCAGGACTGGCAATGAAAAGGAAGACTGCCAGTCATGTGCTGTTATTTTTGAAGACAGGGAGTGGCGAACAGGTCTCTCAGTGGCAGCAGCAAATAGGGAGGAATGCGGCATAAGGAAAAGGCAGGATATTCAAGAAAGGGGGGCGTAAAGCAGATGAATGATAAGTTGAAAACATTTTATCTCTTCTGCTGCCCTCTTCCTGCCTCCACCAGATTCTGTCCCTGAGAAAATCAATAACATATGTAAATATTTGCATCTTTGAAGTATTTCAGGAAAAATTTTTCGTCATCATTTTTTGAATTTCAAGTTTTATTTTAGCTACAAGGAGGACATGTGAAGGTTTGTTACATGGGTATATCGCACCCAGGTAGTGAGCCTAGTACCCATTAGGTAGCTTTTCAACCCCCCTCCCACCTCTAGTATTCCACAGTGTCTATTTTTCCCATGTTTATGTCCATGTGTGCACAATGATTAGCTCTCACTTGTAAGTGAGAATGTTCAGTATTTGATTTTCTGTTCTTGCATTAATTCTCTTAGGAATATGGCCTCCAGCTCCATCCACGTTGCTGCAGAGGACATGAGTTCATTTTTTTTTTTTTTTTTTTTTTTTGAGACGGAGTCTTGCTCTGTCACCTGGGCTGGAGTGCAGTGATGCGATCTCGGCTCACTGCAAGCTCCACCTCCCAGGTTCACGCCATTCTCCTGCCTCAGCCTCCTGAGTAGCTGGGACTACAGGCACCCACCACCATGCCCAGCTAATTTTTTCTACTTTTCATAGAGACAGGGTTTCACCGTGTTAGCCAGGATAGTTTTGATCTCTTGACCTCGGGATCCACCCGCCTTGGCCTCCCAAAAGTGCTGGGATTACAGGTGTGAGCCACCGCACCTGGCCAAGTTCATTCTTTTTTATGGCTGAGTAGTAATATATCACATCTTCTTTATCCAATCCACCATTTATAGGCACCTAGATTGATTCTATGTCTTTGCTATTGTGAAAAGCATGGTGATGAACGTATGAGTGCATGTGTCTTTTTGGTATAATGATCTATTTTCCTTTATGTGTACACCCAGTAATGGGATTGCTGTGTCCGATGGTGGCTCTGTTTTAATTTCCTTAAGAAATCTCCAAACTGCTTTTCACAGTAGATAAACTAATTTACATTCCCACCAGCATTGCACAAGTGTTCCCTTTTCTCTGTAGCCTCATCAACTCTGTTGTATTTTGACTTTTTAATAATAGCCATTCTGACTGGTATGAGATGGTATCTCATTGTGGTTTTGATTTCCTTTTTTCTGATGATTAGTGATGTTGAACATGTCTTTATATATTTGGTGGTCACTTGTATGTCTTCTTTTGAGATGTGTCTGTTCATATCTTTTGCACATTTTTAATGGGGTTATTTGTTTATTGCTTGTTTAAGTTTCTTATAGATTCTGGATATTAAATCTATACTAGATGGTTTGCGAATTTTTTCTCCCATTCTGTGGTTGTCTGTTTACCCTGTGAATAGTTTTTTTTTTGTTTTTTGTTTTTTTGCTCTGCAGAAGCTCTTTAATTGATTTAGATACCCCTTGTCAATTTTTATTTTTGTTGTAATTGCTTTGAGGGATGTAGCCATAAACTCTTTGCCAAGAAGTGTATTTCCCAGATTTTCTTCTAGGATTTTTTTAGGTCAAGGTCTTTTGTTTAAATCTTTAATTCATCTTGAGTTAATTTTTGTATATGGTGAAAGGTAAGCATCCAGTTCATTCTTCTGCATATGGCTAACCAGTTATCACAGCACCATTGAATAGTGTGTCCTCCCTGCATTGCTTATTGTGGTTGGTCTGTCAAGAATATATAGTTGCAGGTGTGTTGCTTTGTTTCTGAGTTTTAAATTTTGTTTCTTTCTTCTATATGTCTGTTTTTGTACCAGTACCATGCTGTTTAGATTACTGTAGCCTTATAGTATAGTTTGAAGTCAGGCAATGTGATGCCTCCAGCTTTGTTCTTTTTGCTTAGGATTTCTTTGGTTATTCGGGTTCTTCTTTGGTTCCATATGAATTTCAGAGTAGTTTTTTTTTTTCTTTTTCTAATTCCATGAGGAATCATATTGGTAGTTTGATAGCAGTAGCATTGAATCTGTAAAATTGCTTTGGGCAGTATGACTATTTTAATGACATTGATTCTTCCAATCCATTAGCATGGAATGTTTTTCTAATTATTTGTGTCATCTCTGATTTCTTTCAGCAATATTTAGTAGAGTTTTCATCTCCTTGGTGAGCTGTATTACTAGGTATTTCATTTTCTTTTGGCTATTGTAAATGACATTATGTTCTTGATTTGACTCTCAGCTTGAACGTTATTGATGTATAGAAATACTACTGATTTTTGTTCACTGATTTTGTATCTTGAAACCTTGATAAAGTTATTTATCAGTTCCAGTAATGTTCTGGCAGCATTTTTAGGGTTTCTCTGTATAACATCATATTGTCAAATGAAGAGAGATAGCTTGACTTCTTCCTTTCCTATTTGAACATCTTTTATTTCTGTCTCTTGCCTGAATGCTCTGGCTAGGACTTCCAATACTTTGTTGAATGGAAGGGGTGAAAGTAGGCATCCTTGTCTTATTCCAGTTTCCAAGTAGAGTGGTTCCAGCTTTTTCCCATTCAGTATGATGTTGGCTTGAAACATAATGAATGTTTCTTCAATGCCTAGTCTGTTGAGGGTTTTCATGAAGAAGGGATGTAGGATTTTATTGAAAGCATTTATCAATTGAGATGGTCATACGGTTTTTGCTTTTAATTCTGCATATGTGGTGAATCATCTTTATTGATTTGCATATGTTGAACCAACCTTGCATCCTAGGAATAAAGCTTACTTGATTGTGGTGTATTCATTTTTGCTGTGCTGCTGGATTCAGTTTGCTACTATTTTGTTGATGATTTTTATGTCTATGTTCATTGGGGATATTGGCCTAATGTTTGCTTTTTTTCATTGTGTATATGGTGTAAGGTAAGGGTCCAGTTTCATTTTGGTATTAGACTGCTGCTGCATTCATAGAATGAATTAGGGAAGAGTCCCTTCTCCTTAATTTTTTGGAATTGTTACCAGTTCTCTTTTCTATGTGTGGTCGAATTCGGCTGTGAATCCATCTGATCCAGGGAAATTTTTTGACCGGTAGGATTTTTATTACTGACTCAATTTCAGAAATTGATGTTTGTCTATCCAGGGTTTAAATTTTTTTTAATTCAAAATTGAGAGACTGTGTGTTTCCAGGATTTTACCCATTTCCTCTAGATTTGCTAATGTCTGTGTATAGAATTGTTCACAGTATTCTTTGAGAATCTTTTTTATTTCTCTGGGAACAACCGTAGTATCATCTTTGCTATTTCTGATTGTACTTATGTGCATCTTTTCTTTTTCTTTGTTAATCTAGCTAGCAGTCTATCAATCTTGTTTATTTTTTTCAAAGGACTAACTCTTGGTTTCATTGATCTTTTGTATGGATTTTTGCATCTCAATTCTGTTCACTTCTTTGCTAATTTTAGTTATTTCTTTTATTCTGCTAGCTTTGAGGTGTTTTCCTTTTTTTTAGTTATTTTATCTACAATTTTAGATTGTTAATTTTAGATCTTTCTAACTTCTTGATGAAGTTAGGGCTATAAGATGTTTAGGGCTATAAAATTTTCTCTTAACAATGCATTAGCTGCATTTGAGATTGCAGTAAAATGTGTCCCTATTTTCATTAATTTCAAATAAGTTTTTATTTCTGCCTTAATTTCAGTGTTTGCCAGGAGTTATTCAGGAGCAAGTTATTTAATTTCCATGTACTTTTGTAGAGAGATCTTCCTGATATTGATTTATATTTTGCTGCACTGTGGTCTGAGAGTGTGTTTGGTATGATTTCAATTTTTTTAATTTATTGAGACTTGCTTTATGACTGAGCATGTGGTCAATCTTAGAATATGTACTGTGTGCAGATGAGAGGAATATATACTCTGTAGTTGCTGGGTGGAGTGTTCTGTAGGTGTCTGTTAGGTCCAGTTGTTCAAGTGTTGAGGTTAAATCCAGTTACTTTGTTTGTTTTTTGCCTCAATAATCTGTTTAACACTGTCAGTGGGGTGTTAATCACTATTGCTGTGGTTGTCTAGGTTTCTTTGTAGGCTAAATAGAACTTGTTTTCCGAACGTGGGTGCCCCAATGTTGGCGCTGCATATATTTAAAATAGTTAAGTCTTCTTGTTACATGGTACCCTTTATCATTGTGCAATGGCCTTCATCATCCTTCTTAATTTGTATTGGTTTAAAGTCTACTTTAACTGATATAAGAATTGCAATTCCTGCTCTTTTTTTGTTTTCCATTTGCATGGTAGATCGTTTTTCATCCCTTTACTTTGTGTTTGTGGGTGTCAGTACATGTGAGACAGTTTCCTGAAGATAGCAGATGGTTGAGTGTCTTTTTATCCAGTTTGTCACTTTGTCTTCTAAGTGAGGGTGTTTAGCCATTTACATTCAGGGTCAGTACTGATATGTGAGATTTTCATCCTTTTATTATGATTTTAGCTGGTTATTATGAGACTTGATTGTGTAATTGAGTTATAGTGCCTGTAGGCTATGTGCTTAAGTTTTTTTTGTGAGTGTGGTAGTCAGTGGTGTTTCGATTACATGTTTAGCACTGTTTTAAGGATTTCTTATAAGCCTGGTCTAGTTGAAGCAAATTTTTTTAGTGCTTGCTCCTCTGAGAATGATTTTATTTCTCCTTCACTTGGGAAGCTTAGTTTCGTGGGATATGAATTTCTTGGTTTGTATTTCTTTTATTTAAGGATTCTGAAAATATGTCCCCAGTCTATTCTGGCTTGCAAGGTTTCTGCTGAGAGGTCTGTTGCTAGTGTAATGGATTTCCCTCTGTATGCAACTTGACCCTTCTCTCTAGCTACCTTCGGTTTTTTTCTTTCACCTTTACCTTGGTAAATCTTATATAATATTAGGCAGAGTTCTCTGTATTTCTTGGATTTGCATGTAAACCTCTCTAGTAAGATTAGGGAAATTTTTGTGGCCTATATTCTGAAATATATTTTCCAAGTTGCTTGTTCTCGCTCCTCTCAGGAATACCAATGAGTTGTAATTTTTTTTACATAATCTCATAATCTTCTCTCCAAGGTTTTGCTCATTTAATTTTTTTTTTATCTTACTGAGTTGATTCAAAGAACTTGTCTTTGAGCTCTGAGATTCTTTCCTCGATTTGATCTATTCTCTGTTAATACTTCAGAAAGTAAAGTATAGTATTATGAAATTGTATTCTGCAATTCTTGTGGTGAGTTTTTTTCAGCTCTAGAAGTTCAGTGTGGTTCTTTCTTAAAATGACTATTTTGTCTTTCAGCTGTTGGATCATTTTTCCAGATTTCTTGAATTTCTTAAACTGGGTTTCAACTTTTTGCTGAATCTTGATGAGCTTTCTTGACATCCAGATTCTGAATTATATGTCTGTCATTTCAATCATTTCAGACTGGTTAAGAACTATTGCTGAGGAGCTAGTGAACTCATGAGAAGGTAACAGGACACTCTGGCTTTTTTAATTGCCAGAGTTCTTGCTGATTCTTTCTCATCTGGGAGTGCTGGTGCTCCTTCAACTGTGGTATAAATTGCGTATAGTCGGTTGGCTTCATTTCTGCATGCTTTCAGGAGGCCAGGACTCTGTATATGATCTTTATTTGTGGGTGAATTAGTGTGCTTAGTTTCACAGGTGTATATATTAGCAGCATAATTTTTGGTATTTTAGTTTGGGCTGTGAGGCAGTAGATGGCAATTAAGAGCAATGGCCAGCAGCTAGGCTAATACACAGCTGCATGCCTCTTTTGTACTTTCTTGTGTTCATAGGCGTGTTCTGTGGTGGGGTGGAGAGACAGATGGCCCTGCCAGGCCTGCTCCTGGGCCTTGAGGGGAACTTCTCTGGTCACTGGTGCCCCATCTGCATTTCTTTTGTGAGAAGTCCCAGGCTGCAGGGTTCCCTAGGGCTGAGGCTGTGGCAGGGAGACAGGCCACACCCTCTGTGGACCAGCCCTGTGGAGGGAGGCATGCTCCATTAACATCCTGGCCCAGGAAACTGCACATCTCACCCCTTCAGTGCTCTGAGAGGCTCCTCCTCTGCTCAAATGCTGGCCACAGATTTGGGCTCAGTACTCCTGAGCTATGAATCACAATCCTGTGGGCAACAGGATGTCCTGTGACTTGGAATCAGGCTCCAATTGCACTGGGAAAACCAATGTGTTCCCAGGTTACCCAAAAAGTACTCTGGTGGAGCTATGCGTTCAGACTGGGCTGTGAGGCTGCTCTATGCACCCGCTCCTACAGGGTGGCTGGGCATGGGCCTTGAGATGGACCAGCGGGCAGAAGGGTTCTCAGAACAGATGTGCCCCAGTCCCACAGGAGAACTGGCCATACTCCCCCTTGGCTCAGTGGTCAGCTGGGGTGACAGCCTTCCAGAGGCAGATGGGGTACCCTGGGGGATTGATGTCTATGACCACACTCTGCCAGAGCTTTTCAGTATACGAAAGCTCCCAAGCTCCACACTGTCCAAACACCTGTCTCTGTTTGTTCCTCAGGGACATCCTAATACCAGCTCACACATCTATGGGGGGTGTGAGGCCCCCTGTATCTAGGATCCCAGAGGTCTTCAGCAAGAGTGAGGTACCCCTCAGTTCCCTAACTCATCTCTTGCCCAGGAGCTGTTAAGGGCCAGGAACTACTAACCCTAGTGTTAAGCGTACCCCACACAGGGTTCCCATCTCCCTCCCTTTTCAGCATGGGCTTCAGCATTACCTCTATCCACTCTCAATGTTTTCTCAAAAGACCTGCCCAAATTACGTTGGTTTGTTTGACAATTTGATCTCTTTTAGTGGGAGCAGCACTTTCTGGCTGCATCTAGTCGCCATCTTGTCTTGCGTCTGTCTTCATATTTTATTTTCGAAGACTGACAGACGTCATTGAACGGTTAGTTCTCAAAAGAATTACGTCAATTATGTAAACTGAAGGGACTGACAAACAGCATTGGATAAATACCATAACCTTTGTATTTTATATTAAATGGAAATTTGTAAGTGGGATTTTTGCTTGGAATGTGACTCCTTTCTTACGTTATCAGTTCCATTTCAACAACTTTTCTAATCCTTCAAAATCTCGCCTTCCTGTGAATACATATGAGATACCCCTTTCCCACCATGGCTGCTCATCTCTTATTCTTGTATCTTGTTATATCTTATTTGTTACATATTCTTGTATTTATTTGTTATATAAAGGAGATCCACATTGTGAATTAATGAACTCAGTGTTATGCCAAATTTTACTATTCATAGCACATTTTTCATGTTTCTGGTGGATATTTTTAAGTAACTTGATATAATAGATTAAAATGTACATATTTCAAAAGAGAGAAAAGGAAGCAGTAGGAAATAAGACAGAGGAGGGCCTTTGACAAGATGGCGGCAGGAGGCAGTGGCGTTGGTGGGAAGCACAGCTCGAAAAGCGATAACGATTCTGGTTTCCTGGGGCTGCGGCCCATTTCGGCGGACCCAGCGCTGAGGCGGCGGCGGCGAGGCCCAGGAAATAAGAAGTGGGGCTGGCGGCGGCTTGCTCAGGAGCCGCTGGGGCTGGAGGTTGACCAGTTCCTGGAAGACGTGCGGCTACAGGAGCGCATGAGCGGTGGCTTGTTGAGAGAGGCCCCAAATGAAACACTCTTCTTCCTGGACACCGGCTCCAAGGAAAAAGGGCTAAGAAGAGAACCAAAGTCCAGAAGAAGTCACTGCTTCTCAAGAAACCCCTTCGGGTTGACCTCATCCTCGAGACACATCCAAAGTCCCTGCCCCCAAAGACGTCCTCGCCCACCAGGTCCCGAACGCCAAGAAGCTCAGGCGGAAGGAGCAGCTATGGGAGAATCTGGCCAAGCAGGGCGAGCTGCCCCGGGAGGTGCGCAGGGCCCAGGCCCGGCTCCTCAACCCTCCCACAGCCGGGCCCCAGGACACCGTGGAGCGGCCCTTCCACGACCTCTGGGCCTCAGACAACCCCCTGGACAGGCCATCGTTTGGCCAGGATGAGTTTTTCCTGGAGCAGACCAAGAAGAAAGGAGTGAAGCGGCCACCACGCCTGCACACCAAGCCGTCCCAGACACCCGCCGTGGAGGTGGCGCCTGCCGGAGCTTCCTACGACCCGTACTTTGAAGACCACCGGACCCTGCTCTCAGCGGCCCACGAGGTGGAGTTGCAGCGGCAGAAGGAGGCGGAGAAGCCGGAGCGGCAGCTGGCCCTGCCCGCCACAGAGCAGGCCGCCACCCAGGAGTCCACGTTCCAGGTAGCCGTGCGAGGGGCTGCTGGAGGAGTCGGAGGGTTCGGGGGAGCCGGGCCAGGGCGAGGGGCCGGAGGCTGGGGATGCCGAGGTCTGTCCCACGCCCGCCCGCCCGGCCGCCACAGAGAAGGAGACGGAGCAGCGGCGGCGGCGGGAGAAGGCTGCGCGCAGGCTGCGGGTACAGCAGGCCGCGTTGCGGACTGCCAGGCTCCGGCACTGGCACCAGGAGGTGTTCCTGCTGCGCGGGATCAAGGCCCAGGTGGCCCTGAGGCTGGCGGAGCTGGCGCGGCGGCGGAGGCAGCGGCAGGCACGGCGGAAGGCCGAGGCTGACAAGCCCCGAAGGCTGGGGCGGCTCAAGTACCAGGCACCTGACATCGACGTGCAGCCGAGCTCGGAGCTGGCAGACTCGCCCAGGACCCTGAAGCCCGAGGGCGACATCCTTCGAGACCGGTTCAAGAGCTTCCAGAGGAGGAATATGATCCAGCCTCGACAGAGAGCCAAGTTCAAACCCAGGTACAAGGTGAAGCTGGGGGAGAAGGGGGCGTTCCGCGAGATCTAGTTGTAGCTCCCATCAGAGGCCGGAGCCTCGCCTTTCAATAAAAAGTCCCTTCTAGCTAAAAAAAAAAAAAAAAAAAAAAAAAAAGAGGAGGAAGAATTGCAAATAAAATGGCAGGCATAGTTCTAAGTGCTTTACATATGTATTCACAGTAATCCTTCGAAAATAATACTATTATTGGCTTCATTCACATGAGGAAACTGAGGCTCAGAGAGAAAAGTTAGGCAACTTTTCTGGATTAAATGGTTAAGTGGCAGAAACAAATATAAACTAATAAAATCCAATTTTAGATGCAGTATAACCCTGCTGTCCAGTTATACAGATAGGTAGAATTGGTGAGATTGAGGAATTATCAATAGAAAACAAAGTAAAGAGAATCACAGAGAAAAATAAGGCAGGAGAGGCAGAGAACAAGTTAGACGCCTAGAACATAAGAATAGAACATGTTGGAAAACTTGTAGATTTAGGGATAAGAGAGACCTTGGTTGACATGAAAATTAAATGACTTAGCTGAAGGATGATTAATTATCCAATTAATGCTTGTTTTCTTCCTTTCTTTCTGAATTGTTAGGTGAATTATCCTTGCCATACTATGTACATTTTCTTCCTTGAGGAGAAATCTCCTCATCTCAACTGTATTGTGCTGAGAAATATAGAGCCAGAATGCTAATGCAGAGGTGAATGATCCATTTACAATCTGCACCAAGTGTGCAGGCTTTTGTGTTTGTTCATATGCCTCTGTGTGTGTGTGTGTGTGTGTGTGCACATGGGTGAGCGTGTGTGTGTTGATGGGATGGGGGGTTATGCTTCCATCCCTTTATTTAGGACAGTTCTTTTCTCAGGTGAAAATATACTGAGTGGATAGAAATCTCCTCTCATTATTTCTGTGTATCATTGCTCTTCTGCCTCAGAGGCTCATCTAGGGATAGAACTGTTGTTGACCAATATTCTTCTTTGAACTCTGCATCTACTTTTGTATGTTTTTGAATACAGCAGTAGGAAAGTGAAGTTGGAAAAACAAAAGTTCATAGTTTTCTGCTTTCATACTCCTAATTTGAGCTCACTAGGTTTTTGTTTTGTTTTTCACTAAATCTGAATTAAACAGAATCGCTAGGTTTTTCTTATTGTTTCACAAGACCTGTACAGCATTAGAGTTAAACACAGTCACCAACATTAACTTATTACCCAGTGAAAACGTTTCTGTGTTTAACATTCCAGATAGACATCACCAAGTCCTAGATTGATAGGAAACCTAGGAGTCATCTGGGCCAACCTCCTGTCTGAGGCTGGATTCCCGAGACTCATCTTGAAAACGTGAAAAAGGACTCGCTATTTTACAAGACAGACCACCTCATCAATAAAGAGTTTCACTTCAAATCCAAGAATGTGAAGAATTTAAAGGGATTTCAGTAGTCATCAACATTCCCTATCCTTTTCATAAGATCTCTGGCACTCATCATGCATTCTACTTGAATTTTTTCAATAATAGGACACTGACTAATGTGTGAGACAAGCCTAGTATTTCTGTAAGTTTCTCCCATCTCTGTTCTTGTGACCTCTTCCCACACCTAAAAATCTCTTCTCTTAAGACCATGTGTTACTCATTTTATTAACCATTCCTCTTTCAATATTATTTTAAGATCTCTCATTGTCTAAATTGTCATTCTCTGCATGATTTATGTAAGGTATAGAAAAAGGAATTTGGCACAGTAAATACCTCAGGTGTGTTTGACAAATACCACGTAAGAACACGGGGTGGAGAGTTAGGGCTCATCTACTCACCAGCTGTACAGCTTTAAAATGATCACTTAGTCACTTTCAAATACAGAGCATTCTTTGGGGTTGTGCTGGGGCACAATTTAGCCAAAACATTCAAGAATATCACTGTTAAGTCTCTTAATATAGATATTCAAGTTTTTAAAACACAGCGAAAATGTGTGTGATTCATTTGTTTGGCTGCTGATGTTGTGTGTTTGGTTTCATTTTGTATTCACTGAAACTGCAGGCTCACATGATACTTCCAGGTAACCAAAGCCTTGGGTTTTTTTTAATTCACCTTTTCAGATTAACATGAAGCAAATTTCACTCTTTTTGATGTGCATTAATAACCACTAACTCAATCAGGATATTAAAGAGTCTGTCACCATCCCCATTCTCCTGTGCCACTCTAGAGTGAACACGCCACCCTCCACCCTCTACCTGGCAGTTCCTGGCAACCACTGATGTATTATTTTCCTGTAAATTTGCCTTTACTGGAATGTCATATGAATGGAATCATGCAATATGTAGTTTGTGTCCATGTCTTGGCAACTTTGGTAAAGTTGCTATAACCATTGTGTACACACTCTATGTAAGCATAGATTTTATTTCTTTATGGTAAATGCCACAGAACAGTTGCTAAGTAATATATGCTTAGCTGAATAAAAAACTCAAACTATTCTCCAAAGTGACAGTATCATTCTGCATTCTGCATTCCCACAAGCACATACGAAGAGATATTATTTAATTATTATTTTAATATTCGTGAGATGAGTGCAATGACCTCTTTTATTCCTGTTGTTGGTAATTTATGTCTTTTCTCTTTTTGTTAGGGTAGGTTGGCAAAAGTTTGATACATTTTGTTGATATTTTCAACGAAACTGCTTTTAGATTTATTTTCTCCATTTTCTGTTTTTAGTTTTATTGATATCTTCTCTACTGCTTCTTATTTCCTTTTTTAATGCTTTTTCTAGGTTTAGTTTGCTCTTTATTCTTTAACTTCCTGAGGTGGAAGCTTACATTATTGATTTTTAGATATTTCCTTTTTCCTCTTATGTGCATTTAGCGCTTTACATTTCCCTCTAAGCATTTCTTCCGCTGCTCCCCACAGATTTTGAGAAGCTATACTTTTATTTTCATGTATTTTACAAATATTTTAAAATTTATCTCTAAACTTCTTATTTGACTCATGGCTTATTTAGAATTTTTATTAATATAAAAAGACACGGGGATTTTACAGCTATCTTTCTGTTACTAATTTCTTGTTTGAATCCATTGTGTTCAGAGAATGTATTTTGGTTTCCATTCTTTGATATTTGTCAATGTATGTTTTATGGCTAAAGGTGTGGTCTATTTTCATAAATCTTCTATGTGCTCTCACGATTATGATGTATTCGTCTGTCATTGAATGGAGTGTTCCATAAGTTACAATTAGATCAAATTGATAAGAATGCTGTTCAGGTCTTCTATATCTTTACTGATAATCTGCCTCCTTGATCTACCAATTATTGAGAGATGGGTGTTAAAGTCTACAAATATAAACGTTGAATTCTCTATTTGTCCTGTAAGTTATGTCAGTTTTTGCCTATTACATTTTAATTAACTGTTGTTAGAAGCATAAAAGTTTAGGATTGTTATATCTTCTAGAAGAATTTACCATTTTATCATCATGCAATGTCCCTCTTTATCCCTAATCACATGACTTGTTCTAAAGTACTTGTTCTTTGTTTGAAATTAATATATCTACTCCTACCTTTGTTTGATTAGTGTTAGCATGTTATTTCTTTTTATGTCCTTTTACTTTTTTTTTTAATTTTACTTTAAGTTTTAGGGTACATGTGCACAACGTGCAGGTTTGTTACATATGTATACGTGTGCCATGTTGGTGTGCTGCACCCATTAACTCGTCATTTACATTAGGTATATCTCCTAATGCTATCCCTCCCCCCTCCCCCCACCCCACAATAGGCCCCGGTGTGTGGTGTTCCCCTTCCTGTGTCCAAGTGTTCTCATTGTTCAGTTCCCACCTATGAGTGAGAACATGTGGTGTTTGGTTTTTTGTCCTTGCGATAGTTTGCTGAGAATGATGGTTTCCAGCTTCATCCATGTCCCTACAAAGGACATGAACTCATCCTTTTTTATGGCTGCATAGTATTCCATGGTGTATATGTGCCACATTTTCTTAATCCAGTCTATCATTGTTGGACATTTGGGTTGGTTCCAAGTCTTTGTTATTGTGAATAGTGCCACAATAAACATACGTGTGCATGTGTCTTTACAGTAGCATGATTTATAATCCTTTGGGTATATACCCAGTAATGGGATGGCTGGGTCAAATGGTATTTCGAGTTCTAGATCCCTGAGGAATTGCCGCACTGACTTACACAATGGTCGAACTAGTTTACAGTCCCACCAACAGTGTAAAAGTGTTCCTATTTCTCCACATCCTCTCCAGCACCTGTTGTTTCCTGACTTTTTAATGTTCACCATTCTGACTGGTGTGAGATGGTATCTCATTGTGGTTTTGATTTGCATTTCTCTGATGGCCAGTGATGATGAGCATTTTTTCATGTGTCTTTTGGCTGCATAAATGTCTTCTTTTGAGAAGTGTCTGTTCATATCCTTCGCCCACTTGTTGATGGGGTTGTTTGTTTTTTCTTGTAAATTTGTTTGAGTTCTTTGTGGATTCTGGATATTAGCCCTTTGTGAGATCTAATTAAACTAAAGAGCTTCTGCACAGCCAAAGAAACTACCATCAGAGTGAACAGGCAACCTGCAGAACGGGAGAAAATTTTTTTTCTTTTTTGAGACAGAGTCTCACTCTGTTGCCCGGGCTGGAGTGCAGTGGCGTGATCTCGGCTCACTGCAAGCTCCACCTCCCGGGTTCACGCCATTCTCCTGCCTCAGCCTCCCGAGTAGTTGGGACTACCGGCGCTCGCCACCACACACGGCTAATTTTTTGTATTTTTTAGTAGAGACAGGGTTTCACCGTGTTAGCCAGGATGGTCTCGATCTCCTGACTTCGTGATCTGCCTGCTTCGGCCTCCCAAAGTGCTGGGATTACAGGCGTGAGCCACCGTGCCCAGCCTGTCATTTTACTTTTAACTTATGTGAACTTTTATATTTAGAGTCAGTTTCTAGTAGATACCATATTGTTTTGTTTTGTTTTGTTTAATCCGACTGACAATCTCTTTCTTTTATCTGGTGTGTTTAGACAAATTCACATTTAAAGTGATTATCGATATAGTTGAATTAAAGTTTAACATCTTTTTAACTGTTTTCCATCTGTTACTTTTGTTCTTTGCTTTTTCTTCTTCACTATACCTTTGTGCTTTTCTTGCATTCTCTGGTTTTAATTAAAAAGTTTTTATAATTCCAATTTATCTCATTTCCTGACATATTATCTGCACATTTTCCCCCAACGTTTTAAGTTGTTGCTCTGTAGTTTGTAATTTATATTTTTCACTAATCTAAGTCCACCTTCAAATTAAAATTATATCACTTTACATGTAGTATAGGTACCTATAAAAAGTATTACAATTTTGTTTCTTATTCCTTGTGATGTTGCTGTGATTTATTTTAGTTATCCATATTCTTTAAAGACTTAAACACGTTTTTACTATTATTGCTTTAAAGAGCAGTTGGTTGTCTTTTAGATCAATTAAGAAAATAAAATAATTTATTTTACTTTTATTCATTTTCTAACCCTCTTCCTTATTTTTATTTTATGTAGATACAATCTAATCAATATCATTTTTCTCCTCCCTGAAGAACATTTCTGTTTTTTAACTTTCTGTGACACATGTCTACTAGTAAGGAATTTCCTCATTTTTTGGTTGCCTGAGAAAGTCTTCATTATTCTTCACTTTTTGAGGATAATTTTACTGGGCATAATTCTAGGTTGGCAGAATATTTTTTTTCTTTTTTCTTTCAACACTTTATATATTTCACTTTACTTTATTTCTACCTGTATAATTTCTGATGAAAAGTTGCCCAAATTTGTATTGTTCTTCTGTGGGCAAGGTTTTTGCCTCTCTGGTTTTCTTCAAGATTATCACTTTGTCTTTGGTTTTCTACAGTTTAATATTATATGCGTAGGTACGGAGTTTTTGGTGTTTCTCCTTGTTAGTATTCTCTGAACTTCTTAGATCCAAAGTTTGGTGTCTGTCATTAAGTTTTTACAGTTTTTGGCTATTATTTCTTGAAAAATTTTTTTTTCCTGCACTCTCATTTCTTTCTAACATTTCAATTGTACATATGTTACACCTTTTACTATTGTTCTGTAATTCTTAGATGCTCTGTACTGTTTTTGTGTTTCAGTTTGGAAAGTTTCTATTAATCTGTCTTCAAGTTAAATGATTATTTCATGATGGTCAGTTGTACTAATGAGCCTATTAATGGTATTCTTCATTTCTGATGCTGTTTTTAAAATTTCTAGCATCTCTTTTTGATTCTTTCTTAGAGTTGTCATCTAGCTTCTTACATTACCCATCTGGGCTTTTATGTTGCCTAATTTTTCCATTAGATCCTTTAAAATATAATATGAATTAAATGTTTGTCCTCTGTAAAACTTATGATGAAATTTAATTGTCACTGTAGTAGTATTAAGAGGTGGGACCTTTAAGAGATGATCAGGCCATGAGGGCTCCACTCTTGTGGGTGGGTTTAATAACTTATTTCTTAGCTCTTCTGTCTCCTGCTATATGAAAATTCAACATTTCTCTTCTTCAAAGGATGCACCATGCATGGTGCTATCTTGGAAGAAGAGAATGGCCTCACCAGACACTGAGTCTGCTAGAGCTTGACCTTGGGCTTCCCACCCTCCAGAACTGTGAGTCCATAAATTTCTGTTTATAGATTATACATTCTCAGATATTCTGTTATAGTAGCACAAAATTAACAAAGACAACTGTGTTAGGCCATTCTTGCATTGCTATGAAGGAATACCTGAGATTGGTAATTTATTTAAAGAAAAGAAGTTTGATTGGCTTACAGTTCTTCAGGCTGTACAAGCATGGCTCCAGCATCTGCTTCTGCTGAGGGCATCAGGAAGCTTACAATCATGGTGGAAGGTAAAGGGAGAGCAGGCAATGTCACATAGCGAGAGAGAGAGCTAGAGGTGGGGCGGGGTAGTGCCACACTCTTTTAAACAACCAGATTTTGCATGAACTACCAGAGCAAGGACTCACTCATCACCAAGGGGATGGCACTAAGCCGTTCATTAGGGATCCGCTACCATGATCCAAACACCTCCCACCGGGCTCCACTTCCAACATTGGGTATTACAATTCAGCATGGGATTTGGAGGGGACAAACATACACACTTTATCAATAATGTATTAATCATCGTTATTTTAAGTTCCTGGTCTGATAATACCAATATCTGAGTCGTCCCTGAGTCTGATTATGACGACTGCTTTATCTCCTTGGCCTATGTTTTTCTTCCTTTTTGACATACATTGTGATTTTTGTTCTTGTTGAAATTTGCTGGGTAACGGAAACTAAGATAAACAGGCTTTTAGTGTGAAGATTTATTTTAATCTAGCTTGGAAGTGGATAGTGTTTAATGTTGTAGCTATAGGCACAAAAAGCTTCTAGCTCATGTTGTGTTTTTGTTGTAATCTCCTCTTGGCTTTGTGGCTTCTTTTCATATTGCTCCTCAGAGTCTGTATCTTGCAGCACTTCCTGTAGTAATTTACTGTTGTTACTCCTGGAGGGTTGTTAATGGGGTGGTAGAGTGTAGAGGAGAAAGCTAGTTCTCTAATATTCTTAGTAAGCCTTAGTCTTTTAATGGTTCTGTTTCTCAAAAGTATGGATTTCAGCAGTGTTTTTGTCCCACCTTTTGGGGTAGAGATTCCCCTTGCTATTGCCTCTTAGTCTATTACCCAGCTATTCCATTCCCAGCCTATATATTTGACCTGTGTCCTCTGTAAATTATGGTTCTTATATACTTGATTTTCCTTAGGCATAACAGAAAGGCTGGTGCAGGCTGGAGTGGAGCAGAGATCACCTCCCTCAGCTAGGATAAGGTCTCAGAATTGCCCTCTAAAAAGTTCTTCCCCATGGAAACCAGGCCTTTGTTAGGTACAAGAGTCTGGAAGGGCTTAACTCTCTCTCCTCTTCCTCTTTTCTTGCCAGGGTCACATGGGGAGCTTTCTCCTGTCTCCACCGTGAAAATTTGGTGGGGTTCCTGGAGGGAAAGCCCACAAAAGTTTACAGTCTTACCTACGACTGTGGCCCTCAGGAGCTTATCCTTCTCATACTAATGTGCACTTAATCTCCAGCCATTCATCAGAATAATCATTTAGGTGTTTCTACAGGTTTGTTTTGCCCCAAGTAAGAAGATCCTGAGTCCTGTATATCTCTGAATGGGCCTAACACTCCAGATTTCATGGTGGTAGTCTGTCCTGCAACCTCATCTCTCTGATGGAGCCAAGAAATGTCATCGGCTTCAGGTTTCTTCTAGTTTTTACTTATTATGAGGGCAGGAGTCATAACTTTTAAGCCTTTGATATGTCAAAGCTAAAACTGGAAGTCTTCTCATTGATTGATTTTTTAATGTTAAACTAACCTTGCAGGTCTAGGATAACCACCACTGGTCATGATGTATTATTCTTTTTATACATTCACTGTTTTGATTCACTAACATTTTGTTAATCATTTTTGGGCATATGCTTATTGAGAATATTGTTTTATAATTTTCTTATAGCCTTTCTCCTTTTGGTGTATCAGGCTAATATTTCCCTCAAAAAATTAGCTGAGATTTCTGAGAGGATCTTTTTATGTTGGACTGGGATTATTTGTTTCTTAAATATTTGATATAATTTATCAGTGTGCATGCTTCCGTGTTTGCATGGTATGTTGTATAAATGTCAATTAGTTCAAGTTTATTTATAATAGCATTCAAGTCTTATATATTTTACTAATTTTCTGTCTGTCTGTTCTATCAACTTTTGAGAAAAGAGAGCTTAATGTTCCAGCTATACGACTGGCGTATTCATCCTATCTGTTAACTTTTAGTATACGTATTTTGCAGCTGTATCATTTGGTATGTGATTATTTTGACTTTTTCATGAATTAACTTAATAATTGTTATTTATCCCTGGTTATATTCCTTTAGTGTGAAGGAATCTTATGTTTTTTGTTTGACATGCAGCTTTCTTATAGTTAAAGTAATTTATCTGTGCTTTATATTTAAAGTGTGTTTATACCATCACTTTGTCACCAGGATATAGTTGGCTCTTGATTTTTATTTTATATATTTTTACATAGACAGGGTCTTGTGCTATCACCCAGGCTGGTATGCAGTGGTGCAATCATAGCTCACGGTAACCTCCAGCTCCTGAGCTCAAGTGATCCTCCTGCCTCATCCTTCAGAATAGCTATGATTATAGGAACACACCACCATGCCCAGGTCATTTTTAAAAAGCTTTTCTAGAAACCTGTTCTTGCTGTGTTGCTAAGGCTGGTCTCAAACTCCTGGCCTCAAGTGATCATCCCACCTTGACCCCCCAAGGTGTTCGGGTTACAGGTGTGAGCCGCTGCACCTGGCTAGTCTTGATTTTTTATTTGGGTTAATGGAGACTCCAATCTCTGTCTTTTAATTGGAATGCTCACAGCATTTACATTAAATGTAAGTATTGATATGGTGGTTTAAAAGATACATTTTGCTATTGCTTTTCCATTTTTTCATATGTTCTTTGTTTCCTCTCTTGTCTGTTTCCTTCTTTTTGATTAATTTAGTATTCCAGTTCATCTTCACTCACACCTTCTTATATTACCTTTTAGCTACAACTTTGTGTATTACTCTTCAGCTGTTTTCTACATTTAGCAATGTGTGTCCTTAACTTGTCAAAGTTTATCTTTAAGTAGTGTTATTTCATAAATAATACAATAATTAAAGTAGTATACTTTCATTTCTCCTGTCCTTTTCTCTCTTTTGCCTTTATCATATATTTTACTATATGTGTGTATTAATTCCTATAATGTGTTTTCCTTTTAATTTTCAGAGCTGTAAATATTTAATATGTACAACTTGAGGTATTTGGAGATAAGTATATACCTGTGAAACCATTGTAACTATCAATGCCATAAACTTATCTATCATCTCAAAAAATTTTCTCCTGCCTTCCTTTTTTTGTTGTTGTGGTTAGAGCACTTAACATAAGATCTACCCCCTTAGCAATTTTTAAATATTATAATACAGTATTTTAAATTATAGGTTCTATGTTATTGATTAGATTTCCAAAACATATTTATTTTGCATAACTAAACCTTTAATTCTTTAACGAATACCACCCTGTTTCCACCTCCACCAGCTCCTGGAAACTATCATTCTACTTTCTGTTTCTATGTGATGATTTTAAACTCTACATTTACATGAGATCACACAGTGTCTCTCTTTCTGTGTCTGGCTTATTTCATTTAGCATAATGTCCTCCAAGTCCATCGATGTTGTTGCAAATGACAAGATTTCTGTCGTTTTTTGGGGTAATAATATTACTCTGTATGTATATACCACAGTTTTTAAATCCATATTTCTGTTGATTAACATATAGGTTGTTTCCGTATCTTGGCTTGGCTATTGTGATGAACGTTGTGTATTAGTCTGTTCTCATGCTGCTAATAAAGACATACCTGAGACTGGGTAATTTATAAGGAAAAAGAGGTTTAATGGGTTCACAGTTCTATGTGGCTGGGGAGGCATCACAATCATGGCAGAAGGCAAAAGGCATGTCTTACATGGTGGCAGACAAGAAACGGGCATGTGCTGGGGAACTCCCCTTTATAAAACCATCAGATCTCCTGAGACTTATTCACTATCACAAGCATAGCACGGGAAAGACCCACCCCCATGATTGAATTACGTCCCACCAGGTGCTTCCCACAACATGTGAGAATTGTGGAAACTACAATTGAGATTTGGGTGGGGACACAGCCAAACCATATCATGTTGCAATGAACATGGGAGTGCAGATATGTTTTCCGGCTCTAGATTTCAATCCCTTTGGATATATAACCACTAGTGGGATTGCTGGATCATATGGTAGCTCTATTTTTAATTTTTTAAGGACACTCTGTATCATTTTCTATCACAATATGTTGTTTATTAATTTTGTAACCTCTAATGCAATTGATTGATTTCCCTTGGAAACAGTTTTAATTTTTTGTATTTCCTTATTTCATCCAGTCAGCTGAAATACCATGAGGATATTGGATATAGCTCTCTTGATTTTAAGGACAGAGAAATTGAGGGAGATAAACCTCAATGTGGACAGCTCTGCGTAGGGTTAAATATGGTGTATTAGTCAGTTTTCACACTGCTATAAAGAACTACCTCAGACTGGGTAATTTCTGAAGAGAAAAAGTTTAATTGACTCACAGTTCTATAGGGTTAACAGGAGGCATGACTGGGAAGCTTCAGGAAACTTACAGTAATGGCAGAAGGCTAAGGGGAAGCAAGCATGTCTCACCATGGCAGAGCAGGAAAAAGAAAGAGAGCAAGGGGGGAGGTGCCACACACTTCTTTTTTTTTTTTTTGATGGAGTCTCTTTTTGTTGCCCAGGCTTCAATGCAGTGGTGCGATCTCAGCTCACTGCAACCTCCATCTCCCAGGTTCCAGCGATTCTCCTACCTCAGCGCACCGAGCAGTGGGGACTACAGGCACACGCCACCACACCTGGCTAATTTTTGTACTTTTTAGTAGAGACAGGGTTTCACCATATTAGCCAGGCTGGTCTTGAACTCCTGATCCTGTGATCCACCCACCACAGCCTCCCAGATTGCTGGGATTACAGGTGTTAGCCACTGCAACCAGCCACCACACACTTCTAAACCATGAGATCTCATGAGAACTCACTCACTATCATGAGAACAGCATGGTGGAAATCTGCCCCCATGATCCAGTCATCTCCCACCACACTCCCCCCCCCCCCAATTTGACATGAGATTTGGGTGGGGACACAAATTCAAATGGTCTTATACAGTTAATTCCTTCTCACCTGTCCTAGTCTGTCTGGGCTACTATAACGTAAATAATATAAACTGGCGGCTTCAACAAGAAACATTTACAGCTCATAGTTCTGGAGGCTGAACATCTGGGATGAGGGTGCCTTCATGGTTGGGCTCTGGTAAAGGATCACTTCCTTGTTGCAGACTGCCATCTCCTTGTATCCTCACATAGTAGGGAGAAGGCAAGAGAACTCTCCGGGGTGCCTTTTATAAGGGCACAAATTCCATTCATGAGGATTTCACTGTCATGACATTATCATCTCCCAAAGACCCTAACTCCTCATATCATTGCAGCAGGGGTTAAGATTTTAACATCAATTTTGGGGGCACATAAACATTCAGTCCATAACAGCATTCCCTTAAACAACTTAAAGGCTGGGCACAGTGGTTCACACCTATTATCTCAGCACTTTGGGAGGCCACAGCGGATGGATTGCTTGGGGGAGTTTGAGACCGTCCTGGGTAACATGGCGAAACCCCATCTCTACAAAAATACAAAAATTATCCAGACATGGTGGCGCATGCCTGTGGTCCCAGCTACTTGGAAGGCTGAGGTAGGAGGACTGTTTGAGCCCAGGAGGCAGAAGTCATAATGAGCCATGATTGCACCACTGCACTCCAGCCTGGGTGACAAAGCGAGAACCTGTCTCAAAAAATGCAAAAGCAAAACGACTTAAGTAACGTTGAAAACCGCTGTTATAGTTCTTTTCATCTATTATCTTTGGTAATATTGGGTTATTCTATCTTAGTATAATGGTGTTATCTTCTCCATCAAAATTCAGTTTAAAGTGTTTCTTGTCCAGCTTAGCAAATCAACTGCCAATCATTTCATTCTTACTGGTTTTTCTGAGGTGTGCTCTATTTCCCTGTCATGAAGTCCTGGCGAGAGGTTCAGAAAACTAATTCTTATAACAAGCCAACTATATTTCAATACAGAACTTTCCAAAGTATTAGACTTAAGTCAGCAAGAGAGTGTGTCTAGTTTATTTTCTAAGTACATTATCAAAAATATTATTTGGGTGCCCTGTTGACCTCTTAAATTCTGTAATTTACGCAAAAATACCACACTGCATAAATTATATGAGTGAGAATAAATATTTAGTTTATTGGAATTCTTGAGAAACAGGACAGACTACAAAATTTTCGTCACAGATTGTAGTATATCAAGGACAACCAGAAGGTGCGCTGACATGGATATTGAGCAAAGTGTTCAACATAGCCAAGCGAAAATTTTACAATGACAATAAAAAATTTTAGGCATTGGTGACATTTGCCAATGGCATAAAAATAAGCTTCGCTAAGTTTATACCTGGAAGAAAAAAAATGTTTCCATATGACACTCCTACCCAACATAACGTAAGTTATGTTATCATAACTTCAGCTGCACATCTCATGAGTGCATGCTTGCTATGCAAATCATTGCTAGAAAAAAATATTGTAGAGCAAATAAGTAGTACAAAATAATCAAACCAGAATTTAAAGGTAAGAAAATTATTAACTGTGTTGTGCCAATACAGCTATTGTAGTGAAAGGTAGGTACAACAATAATTTTTAAAATGTATGCATCACAATACTTGTTTCTGTGTGCACACACAGATATATTAATACCAAAGTTTCATCCTTTTATGCCTTGAGCTAGGCAACTAGAAGAACTTATCTAGCAAATTATGCTATTCATAGTAATTTAATAACTTGCAAAATCTTCAATGTAACACTAAAATAGTATGTGAATGATTAGCTATATTTATTTCTATGTGTCACACTTATTTTTGGCTGATAGTAGTAGTGATGGGGGATATTTTATTTGACCTCATGACAACTCACTCAACTTTTCTTCTTGGCTGGAAAGCTTTCTAGGTCTAAGGTTACTGAAAACAGTGATCATTTAGGTGAGAACCCTTGTTGGTGATACGGCGTGTCAAAATAGCCATATATAAGAAAGTTGTACATAAAGAAGTAGTTATATTTTGGAAGCTCATGTATTTTCTGACAAGGTGAAGCAAAGTTTACTTGCAAGCTCTTTCGGCTCATTTGCTTTCATTGCCCGTCCACCTGTTTCAGCTGGTTTGTTATCTTTAGAGCCATGGAATTGCAGTCCATCTAATTCAACCTGCAGTACTCAGTTCATTTAACTAGGTCAATGGCTGGCTATGTCAGAGGGTATGTGTGTGTGTGTGTGTGTGTGTGTGTGTGTGTGTCGTTCATGTATCTGTGTGTGTTGTTGTTGGGTGTGTTTGTGGTTTTTTCCACTGAAAAGAGAACTAACCAATCAATTTTTTAAAAAGTCTCATAGAAAATGTGTTCATTATAAATCCCTAGTCAGATTTAGTCAGACTTAGTAAGTTTTTCTGGAAGTGTCATTAGTCTCAAACAATGACAGTGTTTTCCTAAGTAAGACCTCAGATCCTCCAGGGAGTCACCCATCACTAAGTGACACAGAAAATCATGGCTAAATGTGAACAGTAGTTATTACTGAGGCATGAATATCGAGGAGGTCTTTTTTCTTAATTTTTACATTTTAAAAAAATTTTTTACTTAAAGTTCTGGGATACACATGCTGAAAGTGCAGGTTTGTTACATAGGTATACATGTGCCATGGTGGTTTGCTGCACCTATCAGCCCATCATCTAGGTTTTAAGCCCTGTATGTATTAGGTATTTGTCCTAATGTTCTTGGGGAGGACTGTCTTTAACCATGGTATGCACTATTCTATTGTTTGCATTTTTTAATAGTGAGACTTATTTCATTTGAATTACAAAATAACAACAGAAAAAATAGTTAAGGAGACAGATGGTTTTACAGTGTTTCTGTGTAACTATACATTGAGCCAGGCCATGAGATGATGGAATTGAAGGGACCACATAGATACAGCTTTAGTTGTACTTTGCCATTTTGAACAGCCGTGAGCAACCCTGAACCATTCGCTTCCTTTCTTTTGCCTATCTGCCTTTCTTCTCATTGTTATTCCTTTTTTTAACTGAAGTGAAATTCACCTAACATAAAATTTATACATTCACAGTGTTGTGCAACCACCATGTCTACCAAGTTCCAAAACATTTTAACCACCTCAAAAGAAAAGCCTGTACCCAATAAGCAGTTATTTCCTATGTTCCTTTCTCCCTACCCTTCAAAACCACCAATGTGCTTCCTGTCTGTGTGGATTTATATAACATGGATATTTCCTATAGATGAAATCTCACATGGCTCTTTGTGTACCTTTTCATATAGCATAACACTTCCAAGGTGCATGCACATTGTGTCATGTATCAGTACTTCATTCCTTTTTATGGTTGAATAATGTTCCATTGCATGGATATACCACAATTTGTTTATCCATTCATTCTTTAGTGAACATGTAGGTTGTTTCCACCTTTGGCTGTTATGAATAGTGCTGCTATAAACATTCATGTAAAAGTATTTGTTTGAATGTGTTCTCAGTTCTTTTGGGCATATACCTAGTAATGGAATTGCTGGGTTGTCTGATAATTTAATGTTTAACTTTTTGAGAAATCACCTGTTTCCCGAAGGGTGCTACTAGATTTTTCATTTTCTGTTTTCCATTTTCCTCTCCTCTTTTTACCTGACAACTCTGCTCTTCTTAAGGGAGGCAACTGTTATGTTGTAGAGAAAGCACTTGACTTGTGGGTCAGGCCTACATCTTACTGTGAAGTTGGGCAAATCATTCAATTATCAGTTCTGAGACTCAGTTTTGTCCCCGGATAATGTAGGACACTGATAATGTTTACTTCATGCAGTGTTGGAAAGATTAAATGTTATAAAGTATGTTAAAGTGCTTGGACATTTGATAATTATTGAAACATGAGTTGAGCAGAGTCAAATAATTTTCTAAGGCATAGGAGAGCATTTTCCAGTCTCTTGAACTCCTCCGTTTCTACCCCATTCCACATTAGAAGTCTGCATCCGTTATGACACAATTACGCAATTACAGCCACATTAAAATTTAGGTAAGAAAGATACAGAAGAGAAAGAATGAATACATTAGCTGGGTAGTTATGCTTTACTTAACTTTATTCCTTCTAAGGTCTATAAGTGTCAGTCTGTTAGGGAAGAAAGTCTGCTTTGATACTCTGCAAGTTCTGAATGATGAACATTTTGCTTTCTAGGAATTTTATTCTGTATTCATCTAAAATCATCATCACTCCTCTGCCCAGAATACTCAGAATCTACCCCTTCCAAGTCAGAGGACAATCTGGAGTCATCACTATGGTCTGGGAGGCCCTTCATGATTCTATGGGCAACACCTCCCTGACCTGATTCTCTGCACTCTCCAGTAGCTCATTCTGCTCTAGTGACACTGGTTTTTCAATCCTACCTCCAGCACACCATGTACACTCCAATGCATCCTTTGCATTTCTTCCTTCTGGAGTGCTCTATCTGCAGAAATCAACATAACTAACTACACAGTTCTTTCATGCCAAGTCAATGGGTACCTTAACAGAGAAGTTTTCTCTGAACACCTCATATAAAATAATTTATCTATCCTACTGTTACTTTCTATTCTCTTAATCCAACTTTATTTTTGTCTTTGTCATAACACTAGTCATCTTCTGCAGTGTTATTTGTTCATTTATTTATTTGCTTATTGCATGTCTTTTCCCACTACAATATAAGTTTCTGAGGGCAAACCCTTTGTTTTCTTGCTCACTGCTCTTTACTTGGTACCAAAAAGAGTGTCTGGTACATAGTAGGTGTCTTAATAAATATCTGTGCCAAAATGACTATTAATACAAGTAATAATACTATAAAACATCTTTCTCAGAAATATTACACGAATTATGCAAACATAAATTTGCTCATTGAAGCAAAATTAAAACTTTTGTCAAATTCCCCCCTTATCTCCCAATGAAATATGACAGATTTAAATGTAGAACGTATTTTTATGTAGGTTATAAGCTCTCACAGGCTGCCCTTTTATATTTGTTATAGGAAATAGCCTATTATGAGTGTTGAATTAATATGGATCATGATTGATTTAAAATGCATGGTGTTTTGTGCTGGTATTCAGCCAACATCTATATTCAATTAAATAATCATTACAGTTGCCAGCATTTGTGCATTACACTAATGGCAAGAGATACACTTGCAAGGGCTGAATTTTATTCTGGGATGATATAGGTGCCATCCCAAGTCTGAGAGAGATGCTGAAATGTGAAATTCTGTTCTCATAAATTAGTATGTGCAGAGTGGAGAGTCAACTCATGCGAGTACCTAATTGTAAAATCTCCGTGTGCACATAAAAAGAAAACAAAGGAATTCCTTGATTTTATTGAGTTTGAGGGATAAACTGGAGAACAGATTTGCATTAAGTTTAACTGCAATATGTGTCACTTTTCCTCCTAGCTGGATCTGCAGGCAACATCTCATTCTGGAGCTGATTCACCTGCTCTGCCAGGTGTCCGCACCCACCATATGTATAAATATTTGTCTAAATTCTTCCTTTTTTATCATTCTGTTTTTGTGTATATTAGAAGAACCAGAGCCAATTTGCTAGAGAAGAGCAGCTTTTCCAGCTTTCTTTTGGCTGTTGATGTCTTTGGTCGCTCTGAATAGTCCCTCTTATACTTGGCTGGTAAGAGACAAATTTTTCTGAGCTAAAAGCAGCCTTGGTGCATTAGAAACTAAAAGAAAAAGGTAACCTATTATCTTTCCAAGAGTCTCGAGTCACATATATGTGTTAGCATCTTTTCAACATGCCTGTTTTGCTGGGAATCATTTTATGTTCACATTTTTTTTTTGTCGTGGCAAGATTATTGGTTTTGAAGTCAGACAGATTTGGATTTGAATTTCACCTTTTTCGCTCTAGTTCTGCCATCTTGAGCAAATTGCTTGATCTCCCCAGACCTCAGCTTGCTCATCCGTGAAATGTGTGAAACTGTAGTGCAGAGGTACTGTGCAGTTTTCTCCTTCAGATTCCTGCTCACGGGTCACCTTTTCTGAGAGACCTTCCCTAACTACACTCCGCAAAAAGACACCCCTGCCCCAGTGCATAGATAGTATCTAATGTGATGTCTGGTCCATAAGGAAGGCTCAGTTCATAAATACACCCTTATCTTTGTGGAGTCAACAGAGGAGGTGCTGAGATTCAAGAAGCTGGTGGGTTAATAGTGTGCTTGGCTGGATTAATGAAATCAAAACATTGGACCCAGTGTAGACACATATAGTCTTGAAAATAAGATAAACTTATCCATTTGCAGAGGGCTCGGAGGAGTAGACCAAGTTGCTTGCTAACAAGCAAACAAGCAAGCAAACAAATAAAAATCAGTGTGGGCTCCACAGAAGGCAGAAAGTTGAATCTCATCAGTCAACATTCAGATCAAATCACAAAATCTTTCTCGATTATTTTATGTTATGTAATGTGATTGTCATGTGGATTTTGTGTAGAAGCAGTTTGGCATAATGAAAATGTTGCTAAGCTAGCAATTAAAAATTAGGAGTTTAGTTCCTTCTTCCATTAAGTAGCTAAATAAAATTAAGAGGTTTGTAAGTCATGTCCCTGAAAAATAAGCTTGCTTCCTTTCATTTTTAATCAGTATTATTATTTGAGAGAGACAGAGGGATGGTTGGTCTGTTTTAACATTTAGGCCTCCAGCAATCCTGACTTTCTGTGCTGATTAGCACCTAGAAAGTTCAAAGTAATTCCAAAGAGGATATGGTCAACCCTCATCCAGCTTGACCTATTTAGTGCAAACATGATAGATATTTTCTTGGACCTATTTACTGTTAAAATATATTTTTGAGGTCACTATTACAGTTCTAAAGATGTAACTTAATAATATTAAATTACATTTGCAGGTAAAATGAAAATATCTATAGAGGCAGATAGGATTTTTTAAACATCATGACTTCCTTACACATTATTTACATAAATATGGAAGTCACGGAACATTTCTAGTCCGTGTTCTCATCTATAAAATAGGCAAAATGCACTAAAAAGCCAGAGCAGAAGATTTTGCATGGATTTGGATGGCTGCCAATCATTTCTTCAGACCAAGGAACACTTTACAGCCCATAATGTCCAACCATGCACAGAGAGATACCCTCCTCAGAGTAGTAGTTTGATAGAGAAGTAGAACGGGCAATAGAAACATTAGTTGTATAAAACGGGGAGATAAAAGCATGAGGGGCTGGCTTCCATGCCTTCACTAGTGTGTGCTCACACTCACCATGAGTGAGAGTAGAGTGTCCCTCCTAGATATTTTCCCTGTCTTTCTGGTTGATCTGGGGAAGATGGGGTGAGGAGGATGCTGGTATGACTATGCAATTCTTGCCAAGGGAGGAGTACACTGGTATAATGACTATATATTTTTTTCTTTGTTCCCTAAATTACCTCAGAATAAACATTTATTTTTTTCTCCCCTACCTGATGCAGTTGTTCTTTGACTAGGGCTGCAACTATCAGTGCCAGAACAGCAGGGATGATTTCTAAGCAAAAAACTGTTAATTGTGTTTTTAAACTTTCTATCAAAATTCCTAAGGCATGATGGGGTGGGTTGTTCCTTCACCCTATCTAGCAAAATTGGGGCTAACAGTGAATGCAGTCATGTTGTCTGGCAGTAAAAATCACTCAGTAGTTCTGCACCTATGCAACCTTACCCTTTCTGAATGGGAGTGGACTGAGGAGCTACTTGCTAGATTTGCACTGCCATCTGCAATCTAGACCAGCATGGTGATGATTCTGTCTCTTCCAAAGGTGAAAAAGTTTGGGTTTTAATGAAGAGAAGGAGAAATAGGAGCTGAGAGTTAAAAAATGAGTAAATGGGTTGCTAATTGAGGAAAATTCAATATTATTTAAAAAACCCAAGAGTTTCAGAACAAGAGATGACCTTGTCTCTTACACTTGATCTTAGCCAAAAGGCTGAGAAGCAATGACCTTGTCTCTTAACTCAGTTATTCCAGATGCCTGCAAAGGTGAAGCTGTGTATTTGCTGAGCTCACTCCTGCTTTTGGAGCCTGACAAGTTTGAGAGGACACCTGCACACATGAGTGGCCTCATCTTGGGAGAGAGTCATACAATATGATAAAACTGAACTAATTACTAATGACTTTGTGTGTGTGTGTGTGTGTGTATGTATAAGTGTGTATAAATATATATATATATATATATACAGAATCTGTAGTCAAAAACCAGGGGGCAGACTGTGGTGTTACGATATATACTGGTTTTCATCCATGGTTCCTGGCTTATAACTCCCATAGCCCTTTAATATTGGGTGTGTCAGGCCTCAGGGGCAGGCATCTGACCTTCTCCTGCCCTCCTTTCACTCTGATGTTCCTCTGTGTTTCTAATTGTGGGCCTTAAGACTCTCCCATGAGAGGATCCCACCCCCATACCCTGGGGGAAGGAATGCTGATGCCATGAAGCTTTCCTAGAAACCCAAGATGACAGGGTTCACTGAGCTTCAATAGCCGAGCATGAGGTTTCCGGAGGGCAGCACCGTCAGGGAGGGAATGGAAGCGCTGTGCCTCGTCCCCCAGACCTCTTCATCTGTATCCTTTGCAATTTCCTTTATACTCAACTGGTAAATGTGTTTCCCTGAGTTCTGTGAGCTGCTCCAGCAAAATAATCAAACCCAAAGAGGGGGTTGCTTTACCAGTCAGAAATTTCCATGTTTGTTCATTTGTTTCTGCCCACTGCATACTTCAGCAAATGGGGACTTACCCCAGCTTATTTGGTCTGCTGCGCCACTCTAGCCCGCAGCTCCTGGGCTGGCCCTGCTCCGCTGCCTCTTCCTGTCACATAAGTCAGCTGCTTGGTGCCAGTGGTGGGTGGGAGGGCTACCGTGGTATAGCTCCTTTCCACCCGCCATTTGGTGTGTCCCAACTCCTTGTCCCACATCCAAGAATAAGATTATGCAGACAACTGGAGGGTGAGCAAGGTGGAGAAGAGTTTTATTGAGCACCAGAACAGTTCTCAGTAGAGAAGGGACCAGAAGCAGGTAGTCCCCCACCCAAAGGCAGGTCATCCCCACCCAAAGGTGGGTGGTTTCAAAGTGTGGCTCAGTCTGGGGTTTTTATAGGCTTAGGTGTGTGCTGTAGGTAGCCTTGGAAAAGGCAACATTCGATTGGTTTATAAGCATTATTCGGGAAGAACTAATCATGAAAGAGGGGGCAAACAGGAATAGAAGTTCTCACTGTGGTCAGGGACTGCATCTGGAACCGACAGCCTGGTTTTCAGGCTTCAGGCTGTCTCGGGTTGAAGGTCAGGTTTCACCAGGTACCTGCTCCCATCTGCCTAGGATTTTGTCTGCGTCCTGCTGCTATCAGTCCCCCTTCTGAAGAAGTACATCTAACTGCCATTAGGATAAGGACAGTGTGATGGTTAATACTGAGTGTCAACTAACTTGATTGCATTGAAGAATACAAAGTATTGATCCTGGGTGTGTCTGTGAGGGTGTTGCCAAAAAAGATTAACATTTGAGTCAGTGGGCTGGGCAAGGCAGATCCACCCTTAATCTGGTGGGTATGATCTAATCAGCTGGCAGCAAATATAAGGCAGGCAGAAAAATGTGAAGAGGAGAGACGGGCCAAGCCTTCCAGCCTACATCTTTCACCCATGCTGGATGCTTCCTGCCCTCGAACATGGGACTCCAAGTTCTTTGGTTTTGGGACTAGGACTGGCTCTCCTTCCTCCTCAGTTTGCAGACAGCCTATTGTGGGACCTTGTGATCATGTGAGTTAATACTTTAAAAACTGTCCTTTATGAATATATATCCTATTAGTTATGTCTCTATAAGAGAGCCCTGATTAATACAAACAGTGACTACCCTTTACTACTTCATGCTGACAGGAGGCATTGTTTTGGGAGAACAGCAGTCAGATCTCTCTCAGATGCCTACCTAAGCATCCCCAGTAAGAGAGAGCCATTGTCCGGGGTTCTGTTTGCATGACCAGCTGGAGTTTGATGGTCTGAAGGTGAGAAGAGGCAAACTGGGTTATTAGAAGACATGGATCAAAAAGAAACAAGGGGGTAAAGGACAGCTCAAAAATCCTAAGCCTGCTGACACACCTATCTGGGGCTGTAGTTATGCCTAGTAAGACTTGGGTGCATGGGGCTTGGCTTTGGTTAGCTCCCTTGGTCTTATTTTCCCAGAAAAGAAGCCTCTAGGTTATGGGCACCCCATTTATCCCCATCAACTGGCATGATTTGCAGGATAATTGCCCAGATTTAGGGTTTTGATCCAGATTTTTACGTTACCCATCCTTTCTGTTTCTTCTGAGCTGCAGCCATAGATCACTGGTTGGATCACAGGAATTAGCAGTGTTAGTCTAAAATGCAGGAAAAAAAACACAGAAAAACAACTAATAAGATTAGAATTCAATGACAAGTGTATGATAAGTTTTAAAGCATAATTTTTGCTTTTCTAGTTCTTATTTTTGTTTAAGCAAATCATGGTAGAACTGAGTTGTTTGCAAAATAAACTTTAGTCTTATACTTGGCCTGATTATTTGCATAAAGAGCAGCAAGAATAATCATTTTCACATAGGCTTTTAAAATTGGCTCTAATGGAATTCTATTCCATAAGGAATCTCAGATAAGACTTTTTGAAGCTGAGCCCAGCCATGGTCTTGTACCCTTAGATACCTATGAGTTGGGTGCACTTTTCTCTTCTTAAGGTCCCAAGATAACTTGGGGATCCTGGACCTGTTGGAAAGTGACATTCTTTACTCACCACAGGTTAGGAACCCTGTACAAGGACTGCAGACAAGGTATGAGGCCAGTTTTCCCAAGGGGCTTTTATTGGCTCTACAAGTCAAGCTTGATTTCTTAAAGGGAAGTATACCCTTCCAGTCAAAGCCTTGATAAAACAACCAGTTTCTCCAATTGAGTCCTGTTGCAAAAGAAAATGGATTCTTATTTCATGTATGCAAATAACTATATTGCCATAAGTTAAGAATACTCACAAATAGTTTCCAAATTCTTGAGAAACCAGGCAGAGAGAAACAAACATGCTCCAAATTTTGTTCACAGGAGTGTACTTTACCGAACTCTTAAAAGCTGTAAATTGCTAAAAATCAGTTTCTCTGACTCTGAAAAACAAAACAAAGGATCAGCAGTGTATTAAGCCAAATCAAAAAGATTACTTCAGTCTTCGATTCAGTCCATTCAGTTAACTCTTCTGCTTGATATTCATGAACATTTCAGCTCTTCATAAGTCCTGAACATTTTTCCTTTATTCCATTGTCACAATCTCCAAAGTTATCAGAAACCTGCATTTAAGAACACCTGTCAAAGTCCTATACCTGATTATAAACCATTTTTCAAAGAGGATCAAAACAAGACAACATTTGTCTATTAATGACAAAATGTCTTAGGGTAGTCACAGTCAAGAACATGATTGACAAATTTGATTATTTCTGTGGTTTATAATAACTTAAAACAATAACCCTAATTATGATTAATAAAATATACTCAGACATTAAAATTTTGGAAATGCCATGCAATTTTGGAACATATATTATTATTCACTAAACTATAACCTGAAGAGGATTAAACATTATTTTTATTTTGACAATTCCAGGTAACTAAACATGTCAAATAAATTTGTTTACCTCTCTTTTGGATGTTCCGGGGGCCCTCTCTAGCATCACAAAGTTAGGGGCCAGGAAATATAATTTTGAAACTGAAATTTGATTTTGGAAAGTCTATCAAATATGTTAAAGGTTTGAAACACTTGCTATTATGAAATAGAATAGAAAGTTACCATAAGTCATTTATTTAGTCAAAAAGATGACTCAAAATTTTTTTAAAAAGCAAAAACCTTAATTTTTTAAGAGGGAAGACGTAGCTTTCCAAACCATCTGTCTCTTGTCTTTCCCTTCTTTTTTTGGCGGTTTATTCACAAGGCAAACAAAAATCTTTCATTATCCTTTAATATTACATAAAAATCTTGTTCAAGAGAGGGAAAACCAGATTTCACCCTTGCATGTAAATCTATTTTCAGTAGTCTCAATTACATGTTATAATGGTAACTCTTAAACATTTCTAATTTTCTAATCTTGTAAGTTATTTTCATTATGTTCTAGTTACAGATAAGGTCTAACTCTTAACAGCATAGTTGGGGTGTGGTTGACTCCACATGTCCCAGGCCTTACCAAACTTTAAAGCAGGCAAGTCAAATAATTTGCAAAAGCTGAAGAAGCAGTTTATGACCTTAAAGCATTTAGTGAACCTAATACCTGACCTGCATAATTTAAGCCACATGTCTACATTTTGAAGATGATTTTATTTTACCAATAATCTTTAAAGCTGTCTTTATTTCTCAAACGTTAAAGTCACATGAACTAAAAGGAATTATAGCTTTCATTTTTCTTTTAAAAACACTTAATCTAAGTGCTTATTTTTCTTTAAGCCAATCAACTAGAGCTCTTTTATGTTAACATCACACACATAATATATATATACACACACACACACACACACATATATATATATAACTACACAGACAGAAGAAGATGCAATAGTTGTAAGATTTTTTATTTGCCAGTTTATTAATTGGATTATAGACCTTAGGGTGGCATCCTTCAAGAAACAAGGCAGTTAGTATGGCTTAATAAGCAGCCACAGCTGGAAGACAGAAATGGATCCCCAAAATTAAGGGTCCCATTTTTAACCAGATCCTGGATCCTAAAAAGAGGGAGTCAGCCCATCTCCCATTGGAGTCTTTGAAGTAATTTTCTGATGCCCATCATAACTCAAAATTGTCAGATAAGACAATGCAAAACAGAACACAGCTTTAGATTTTGAGAGGGATCTATCTGCTTTCAATTCCTGGAGTTCCATGAGTAAAACAGAGATTTTTCCCAAAATGGGGTCTGTGACTTCTCCTCTGTTTTCACAATGAGTCCCAGGCTATCAGAATTTGCTTGGGGCATTAAGAGTAGCAAGACAAAATGGAGAAAATAATTCAGGCAACTGAGGAGAAAAAAATACCTTTTTTCAGAAAAACAAGATCGACAAAGAGAAAAGATATAAAGGCCTTTAAAATATACCTATAGCTTGAATATCCACTTTTAATTAAGCTGACTTTTAATCATAGCACTCCCTCCTTAAAAGGTCCTTTTAAATCTCTTATTACCCAACCTTAGCCATGCCAAATGGCCAATATTTCTAGTTTTTGAACTTATTGGGTAGGCAGAGAATACAGTGATTTTTACCATTCCTACAACCAATTTGCACAGAGAGAGGGAAGCCAGAAGTCTGATGGGAAGAATTTTTACCCTTGGCCAGCAAATCAGGCTTTTGGGTTCCTTTCCCCCAAGCTGTGGAACCCTATTGACCCTGGAGTCTGTGAAGGGGGAGCAGACAAAGAGATTATCTCCATACTGTAGAAGTTGTCCATCTTCAAGAGATTGCACAGTTAGATTTGTAATTTCTTCCCAGTTTGTTTTTAAGCCAAGCAGTTTAATGTTTGGAGAAATTAAACTTTTTGCAGTTTGGGGGATGCATCCAAGGGGAGTGTTCCGTGGTATGGAGACATAATTACCCAACTGCAAAGAGAAGACAGAGGAGGAAAAAGAAGGCTTTTTTTCTTTTTCCACAGTCTAAGGGTCAAAGGAATCCCAGTGATTCAGGATGCAATCAAGAAGAGTGCAGGGTGAAGATGATTGGTTACCCATCTAGAAAGAGGGGGAAAAGGCATCCCTTTGCTCCTTTCTCTTTCCAGTGAATACCTGGAGCATGTGAGGGAGATAAATAGTGTCCCCTTTTTTCTTCTGTCTTTTCTTATCCAAGTCATGGCTGCCATGGGGGGTGCCACTTATGGGTGCAAGTGTGATCTTCAGCCATTTAACAGGGAGACCTAGAGGGTAGGGATATTCACACTTACCTAAGCTGCTCTGTCCTCCCACTGTTTGTAACCTTTTGGTTCCCGAGAGCTCATCTGTGCCATGGATGCAAGCAAGTTCTCCACCCATGAAGTGGGAAGGCCTAATCTGCAGGGCTAATAAATTATGCTCATCTGTTCTGCACCCTGGCCTTCTGCTATAAATGCCTCTGGGTCCCCCAGATCTAGTCTTCCCTTTGGGGCTTCAAACCAAAGCTTGAAGTAGAATTTGGGACAAAAAGATGCCTCAGGAGACTCTGCGGACCCATTAAATTAGCCCCAGATGGCCCTCACTAAATTGTAGCCAGCAACCAGTAGGGCAGCTCCTCTGTTGCTTCCCTATCATAAACAGAATGCTAAGGTGAAGCTGTGGAACCAGGTCCTCCTCAAACAAGGGATAGAAAAGGAGTCCCAGGAATTTGGGACCTGGCCTAGTAAGATGCTGCCCAAAAGGAAAAAAAAATAACCCCTCACATAGAAAAACTCCCTTTATTCACAGGACTATGTTAACTCATGTCATGCTGGAGAAAAAACAACAACTGCAGAGGAGGGGAAGGTGACAGGGGGAAAAACTTCTTGCCCTATGCAAATGGGTTCCTTTAACAAGGGAAAGAAAGCTCTCAGTCACTGATTGCATCCTTCTTGCTTCTAAGAATAGATAGAAAACGCATTGTTCTGAATTATATTCCTGATGACTGAGCCAAGGGCTCATTATACACAGTAATATTGTCTCTATGGTTTGCAACAACACCCTTAACATTGTATATAAAGAAGGGATAGGCACCATGAGAGCCACAGGAGAAAAAGAAAAATGCCATAGGAAAGATTAGGGTCCATAGTGTTGACACCCTAACAGGCGGCTGGGGACTGGAATCAGTCCAGGGACCTTTGAATAACACCAACATGAATCTTAGCCATATACCCTTAGCTGCCCCAGGACCTCCAGCCATTCCCACATAATGGCTAGAGCTACATACAGGGAGACTGAATTGGAACAAAGCTAACATTCTCAACACCCGAGAGTGATGGGGGTGGGTTAACAAAGTCCTCCTGGGCAAGCATGTCCTCTGAAGCCACACCATTCGCTCTTAACTGGCTGACAGAGGCTCAGTTCATCATCTGCCTTCAGAAAATAGTCTGAGAGCAAGAAGACTTGGAAACTAAAGTCAAAGAGTTTTAGGTCCACATTTATTCGCCCTTCTGCAGATCCCAAACAAGCCCCCAATAATGACACAGGATGTTTTCGGGTGCCACTTCACCAACCAGTAATTTCCATGGCCTGTGGTGTTCCAGCCTGGGCTTCGCTATGCTCCAGGCTCACTGCTGGACTTGGCCTGCCCACGTGGCCTGGCAGGCTGCGCTCAGCTCACACTACCAGTCTGGATACCATGCTCACTTCAGGATCCACACCCAGCCCATGGCTGGCCTAGGCATGCTGTGACCTGCTTCTGCCTTGGGCACTGGAGACGACAGCAACCACAAAACCCCAAAGTGGGTGTTACAGCATGTCACAGCTCTTGCTTGGGGAACCCCGAGGTCTGGGCCTCCAGAAGGGTCGCAGCTCATTTGTGTTACAGTTCATTTGTTCCCATGGTCTGCACACTTCAGCGAATGGGGGTGTGTCCCAGCTTGTTCAGTCTGCCACCTAGCTCTGCCCCACAGCTCCTGGACAGGCCCTGCCCTGCTGCCACTTTCTGTCACGTGGGGCAGCTGCTTGGCACTGGTGGAGGGTAGGAGGGCTACAGTGGTACAGCTACTTTCCATCTGCCAGTGGGTTCTGAGTTCTTGTCCTGCATCCAAGAAGAATGAGGTTATATGGACAACCAGAGTGTGAGCAAGTTGGAGAAATGTTTTATTGAGTGATGGAACAGCTTTCAGTGAAGGGGGACCTAAAGCAGGTAGTCCCCCACCTGAAGGCAGGTTGTCCCCACCTGAAGGTGGATAGTCCCAAAGTGTGGCTGAGTCTGAAGTTTTTATAGTCTCTGAATGAGGGTGGTGCAGGCTGTAGGTAGCCTTGGACAAGGCAACATTCGATTGGTTAAAAAGCATTATTCAGAAAGAACCATCAGGAAACATGGGACAAACAGGAATAGAAGTTCTCACTCTGGCCGAGGACTTCATTTGGAACTAGCAGCTCATTTTTGAAGCTTCAGGCTGCTTTTGGCTTGAAGGCCAGTTTTCATTGGGGACCCACCCCTGTCTGCTTAGGAATTTGTCTGCCTCCTGCCACTATCAATGGGAACCCCTACTTGAAGCTGGTTGGTCAGAAGTTCCAGAAGCCCCAACTTGCAACTGGTGTGGGACTTAGGGACTGAGCCCTCACCCTGTGGGATCTGACACTATCTCTGGATAGATATCATCAGAACTAAATTAGAGGACACCCAGTTGGTGTCTGCTGCTTGGTGTGTGGAGAAGAAAACCCTATACATTTTGCCACAGAAGTCTTCTGTGTTGATGATCATTGTGGTGTGAGAGTAGAGGAAACACATGCTTAAGAGAGTTCTCCTTACACAACCAGTGACTCCTTTCTCCCATTTTCTCCCTTTTGGAATGGGAATGTCTATAACTGTTATATTATGCCTATCTCATCATTGTATTTTGGGAATAGATAACCTGTTTCTAGTTTCACAGTTTCAGAAATATAACATATTTTTCTCCAGAATGGATTATATGTGGAGTCTCAGTCATGCATGATTTTGATGAAGAGATTTGGAGTTTTTAGCTGATTTTATTTAGACGAGACTTTGGACTTGAGTTGATTTTGTAATGCCTTGAGACTTTTGAAGATCTTGGGATAGAGTGAATGTATTTTGTGTGGGGGATGGAGGAGAATCTTTTGGTGTCAGAGGGAAGACTCTGGAAGGCCAAAATGCCCTCACCCCAAAGATGTCATATCCTCATCCCTGAAACCTGGAAATGTGACCTTATATGAAAATGTAAGGTCACATTTGTAGATGTAATTGATCTTGAGATAAGTAGATTAATCTAAATTATTAGGGTAGACCCTAAATGCAATCACATATATCCTTATAAGAGGGTGTCAGAAAGAGATTGACACAGACAAAAAAAGGAGAAGGCAATGTGAAAATGGAAGAGTGATGTGGCCAAAAGCCAGGGAATGTTGGCAGCCACAAGAAGCTGGAAGAGACCAGGAGTGAATTTTCCTTTGGAGTCTCCAGAGGAAGCATGAAGCCACCAACATTTTGATTTTGTCCTAGTGATACAGATTTTGGACTTCTGGCCCCAGAATGGTGAGAGAATAAATTTCTGTTATTTTAGGCACCCAATTTCTAGTGATTTTTTACAGTTGCCATAGGACGTATATGCAATAACACAATGCATTTATCCATTCTCTGCCCATTGGACACAGGGATTGCTGTTGTGAGTAGTCTTGTACATGTTTCCCAGTGCAAATGCACTACAGTTTTTCTAGCATAGATACCTGGGAGTGGAACAGTTTGATCATATGCAAAGGTTCAATTCCATAAGGTAATAGCAAATTGTTTTCCAGAGTGGTTGCACCAATTTATACTCCTACCAGCACTACATTTTCTGCCGATCCTTATCTTATACACCACTTGGTGCCATGAGATTTCTTAATTATTTATCAATCTTAGTGAATGTAAAATTGTGTCTTATTGTGTTTTTCTTTGCACTTCCTCGATTACCATTGTGGTTAAGCTTGTGTATATTTTCAAACTTTTTGGCCGTTTATAATTCCTTTTCTGTGAATTGCATGTTCTTGTCTTTGCTCATTTTTCTAATGCATTATGTTATCTCTTTTTATTGACTTTTAGGAGTTCTTTTATATTCTAAATACTAAAACATTCTTTTTACGGCTTATCTTTTTACTTATTTTATGGTGTCTGTTGATGAAAAGTTTTTGATCTTAATGTCAATTTTATCAATCTCTTCGTTGATGGTTAGCATTTTTATGTCTTTTTAAAAATTCTTCCCTTCCCTGAAGTAAAAAAAAATAATTTGTCTACAATTTATTTTAAGAGTTTTGTCTTCCACATTTAAATTGTTAATCTATCTAGAATTCATTTTTCTGTATAGTGTGAAGTGGTTTCATTTTTTTATCCATGTAGGAATGACCAATTATTCCACACTATGTATGTTATTGTCCCTTGTTTCTCCACCTATCAGCAAGGCCATCTATGCATCTTCAAGCTCCAAATATGTATAGGTCTGTTTCTGTTTGCAATTCGACTTTATTAGTCTATTTGTACATTCCTTAGCGAATATCATACTGTTTTTATTGCTAAAGCTTTATAATTACTCTTGATAACTGGAGGGCACCTGCCTTCTGTTTTCTCCTTCAGGGGTATCTTAGATATTCTTGACTCTTACTCTAAATTTTAAATTCAGAATGTCAGAGTTCAAGAAAATCCCTTTTGGAATTTTAAAGGCAATTGCATGACATCCATAAATCAAGTTGCATAAAATGGACACCTTTGTGAAATATCCAGTTTTATAATTTGCATCCAGTTTTTATGTATGTATAAATATAATAATTTAGATTATATAATAATCCATATTAGAGTGATTATAATTTTATGATTTGCATTCAGACTTATAATTTTTTTCCATAAGACTTGCACATCTTTTGTTAGATTTATTGTAGGTGCTTATCCTATATTGCTATAGTAATAATATATATTTAAAATTCTATTTTCTGGCCATGCATGGTGGCTCATACTTGTGATCCCAGCACTTTAGAAGGCCAGTGCAGGATGATCGCTTGAGCCCAGAAGTTCGAGACCAGCTTGAGCAACATAGTAAAGCCCCTATTTTTACAATAAGTAAAAAACAAAATTAGATGGGTGAGGTGGCATGCCCCTGTAGTTTCAGTTATGCAGGAGGCTGCGGTGGGAGAATTCCTTGAGCCCAGGAGGTAGAGGCTGCAGTGAGCCATGATTGTGCCACTGCACTCAAGCCTAGGCAATAGACTGAGACCCCATCTTGAAAAAGACCAAATTCTGCTTCCCAACTGTTGCCAGTATAGAGCTGCAAATGATTTTTATATTTATAATAGTCAACCTTTATGCCATACTCTCTTATTGTAATGATTTATCTATGGAGTCTTTTGGATTTGATATGTAGGCAATCATATAATCTGTGAACAATGATAGTTCTGGTTTTTCTTTCCCAATCTTTATGTTTTGCATTTCTTTTTCTAGTCTTACTGCACTGGCTACGATCACCTGTAGTATGCTGTTAAATAGAAGCAATGAGAGCAGTCATGCCTGTTTTTAAAAGAATGTTCATAGCATTTCACCATTAAGAATGCTTTCTGTGAGGTTTTGGTGGATGCTCTGTAAAGTTAATGAAGTTCTCTTTTATTCCCAGATTTCTGAGTTGTTTGTTATTGTTGTTGTTAAGTAAATTGGAATTGAATTTTTTAAAAATAGACAAAATAATATCTCAATTTCAGGATCACAGGTATGATTATATTAATGACTATATCTAATATATCTAGCCCAATGTATCTGGATTATTTTGTATCTTATTATTTTTAAAAGGAATGAAGGGAGCTGATAGAACTTATATTGTATATTTTTGAAACCATAACTTGATACTGATGTTTCCCAGAGATTTCAGACTCTTGATTTTTTTTGTAAGATACAACTTTATCTTATTTAACCCTTACAGCAAAACACAAATCTACTTATATTCACTCAAGTCATAGACTTACAATAGCAAAATATGAGTAACATAAACTTGTGGGCAGGCTAGATACTACATTAGAACTCTTCATGTATCAAATTACCAAGAGATTTCCTGGTTATCTTATAACAAGAATGATTTGAATGTCCAAATATCTGTCTTTAGGCTTTACTTTTATCCCTTTCTATAGTCTAGCGGTATTCTCAAGCATGGTGCGCCTGAGAATTCCTCTGTAGGTTGTATGTAGGAGATTTGGGGAGGCTCTGAACTGTGTTTATTTATTTATGTTTACAGTGGTTGATTTTCATCATCTATGCATATTTTGAAATTTAATTCTCTTGTAAGATATAACATTCTATCCATATAATTACAGCCAATAATTCCAAATATAATAGTTCCAACTCTGCAGGAATAGATTTGCAGCATTTTTTAGAGTCTCATGACATAGTCTTCTATTAGCATCAGTCCTCTTGAAGTGAGGTCCATTTGACTTTTTATTTGCCTAAGTTGACTATTTCTGATATTAACTCATTTCTAAATCAGTTCGAGCCTTTCTTCTCATCTTCATTTCTCCCAGCATCTAATTCCTTGTCTTAATAACCTTCAGTTTCCCAGAGTCCCAGAGTCTTGTCCTGATTTTGCGGCTCCCCACCAGTCAAGGACTCATTCCCCTAGTTACTGTCCCTTCAGCCCTGTTCCAGCAAAGCTGGACTTAACTCCATCTGACTGTCAGCCTCTCTGGTACTCTGCATATTCCTATCTCTAGAGTCTCTGTTGACTCCATTAATTCTGGAATATCTCTGGGGTCACACCAATCTCCTGCCTAGCCTACACACACATTCCTTTCTATCCCTGACAAGTGAGAAAAAAGAACAGATCCTAGAAAATGTCTTCATTTTCTTGGTAGGCTTATCTTTTATGTAAGTATGATAATATTATATATATTCTGATATACTATATTATAAGTAGAGCTTATAATTCCACTGATAAGCAGAGTAAGGAAACCCTACCACAGAGTGTTGCAAAAGAATAAGCATCTGACAGCTTCAGTGAGTCAGCTCTCTGTATGATACTAACCTGAGTGACTTAAGCAGCCAGATTTCAAAAAGAAATAGATTTGCCTCCAATTATTCTAAATGCATCTGTTTAAATTGGCTATAATACAGCAAATTTCATGTAGCTTTAATGGTACACATTAGGACATGTAACTTTATGACTGGAAATAGGTATGTTATTAATTTAAAAATCCAGTTTCCCATATCCCCTTTGATACAGTAATGGGCTCTTGGAGTGAGAGACTCATATTCCAAAAGATCCATGTGCAATCCAACTACAGGTTAGAAATCAAATAATACGCAGCCACTTTCATTTTTCAAAAACCTCAAACAGGGCATATATAGGTTGTTACTTTATGATGACTTGCTAAGATGCATTGTTTATGATTCTTTAGTTTCTCTCTGTTTTCAGATTTCAGTGTCTTCCTTTGCCAAGTTTTAAAAGGAAAAAAAATAAATTAATCCTCTGGAGCTGAAACAGAAACATTTGGTCTCCTGTAATCCTCAGTTCTTAACCTAATGTGGCAGCTCATAGGGAAACTGTCAGATCTGCAATCCTAATTGCTATAAGTTGCCTACCATGTGTACACATGTAATGGTCAGGAGTGAATATGCGTTGACAACTTATATTCTCTGTTCCATAGTTCTAAACATCCTTAGTGTGTGTGCGGTTTTACCTCTGTGACTCTTGGGTAGGCTACATATGGGTGTGTAAAGTAGCTGTTGCCAGCCTGGAAGCTAGCCTCTTCTGAGAACATTCCTACTCATATAGAGACAAACATGAGAAACTATGGCATTAAAATGTTTTTTGAAACATGGTGGCATGAATTCAGTTGAACATTGTGTCTTCATGGCCACATTTAGTGAGACTGTCAAACACAAAACAAAGGACCCCATCATAAATGCTGTGTAAAAACTCTAATAATTTCATGATAAAGAGAAAAATAACCAAGGAATATTCTCATTAGCAATTATTCGTATCTTATTAAGCATGGGTTTTTATTCTCATTTTGACAGTTCATGTGCTATTTTTGCATATGTGTGTGTATATCCATGCACATGTACACATGTATGCACACACGTACACTCACTGCAGGGTCCTGTTATTAAATCACTGTTGGCAGATGGCAAGTCATCAATAGATGCTTCTTGAATTGAAAATGATACCACATGTAATTGACCTTCTGTAACAATTTCTTTCTCATTTTATTCTAATTGTAATTGGTGGAGGGATTTTTAATAAAATTAACATGGTCCTTTACACTAAGCTGGAGAACTTTTCTAATCTATTGGCAGTAAGTGATGGATTTGAAATTTATTGCAGAAGGATTGGGACTTTGTGCTAATTTCACCTTTGAAAAACTTTGATTTAGAGGTCAGTGATGTGATTTTTCATTTTCTAATGAAAGGTTGATCCTTTATTGACAATAGTAAAGTTAGTAGGTCTCCTGTATAACATGATAAAGTACTAATAAGCCAGCCGGTCTGGAAATTTTTAGAATCAGATGGGGAGAGCAGTCCTTACCCCATTGTCCCTGTCATTTGTTCTCAAGCCCCTCTCTTAGTTTTTACACTCAATCCTTGCAGAAAGTAAATGTTCATCATCAGGCCCTCTTAATCTGTTTCAATAAAATTGTTCAAGTAACAGAAGAAACTGCATCTGTTCTCTAGAAGGCAGGAAGGTAGGGAGGGTGTGGTATGTGCTGCGCCTACCAGGAGAACAACATTTCTTTGAAGTGTTATGTAGTATTTTAACACATTCCTGCATTTTAAAAATTCACCTTTATTACAAATATGTATACTTTTACATTACATAATTCTCCTCCTTCTAACTAAAGGAATTTGAGAATTTGCCTTTTTTTTTTTTTTTTTGAGACAGAGTCTGGCTCTGTCACCCAGGCTGGAGTGTGGAGTGCAGTGGCGCGATCTCGGCTCACTGCAAGCTCCACCTCCCGGGTTCATGCCATTCTCCTGCCTCAGCCTCCCAAGTAGCTGGGCGCCCGCCACCATGCCTGGCTAAGTTTTTCTATTTTTTAGTAAAGACGGGGTTTCACTGTGTTAGCCAGGATGGTCTCAATCTCCTGACCTCGTGATCCGCCTGCCTCGGCCTCCCGAAGTGGTTATTTGGTATTTTTTGATGGACGTTAGCAGAAGAATTGACATACACCAACTTAAAAACCCTGACTTTGGTTATACTTGCTCTCATCTAACATCATAAGTTAGCTTTGTGGTAATCCTTGATCTGTGGGTCAATCCCCAGATTTTCTTTGCTAACCAACCTAATTTGGGGCTCAGTTTCTATTTTGTCTTACAGCTAAGCCCCAAGTTATGATAAAAGAAGAACGGTCTCTCTCCATGACTTGTTCCAATGCCAAGGAACCTAGACCCAGTGAGCACACTCTGTTTTTGCATCAGCACCTCAGGGTCCTATGTCCTATGCCAGGCAAGGGCTCACCCTTACAATCTTCTTTCCATTTGATGACACCTCCCTTTATGGATCACAATGGTACTTAGTGTACCTGGGATCCTACTTTTGATCCCATCAAAGATAATACATACAGCCTGATTCCAGTAACAATAGTGCTTGCCAATACACAATGAGTCATCGTAGTCTTCATATTGTACATCTCAAATGTCCTAATTGGCTCATGCAGTTGAACCGTATTCACTGGTAAGTTCTCACTTAATAATAACATCAACTGCTTCACAAAGAGATTTATTGTGGTTTTCCATTCATTCAAAATTCTGAATGACAAACGGGTATGACCTCTTTTGAGGAGTGCCTATTTAACCTATGCTTGATTGTAGTTATTTCACAAAGTGGAGATAGAGTTATTTAGAATGAAAATTCCAGATCATTTTTTTTTTTCACTCAGTCACAGGACTGCAGGATATCCCCAAAGAAGACCACCCCAGAGTTTCCACCCTGTTTCCTCATGAATTTCCACTCACTCATCTCATATCAAATCTACCTGCAAACCTCAGCTCCTCAGGTTTCTCTAATCAATATCCACTTCAACAAGCCTTGCTGAAGGTTTGAGGGGTCCTGAGCTGAGGTCCATCATTCATCTCACAGCTTTCTGGGGCAGTGAAATAAAATAGATAAAAATGAAAACTCTAAAACTGAGGTTCTCACACTGCCAATTCTCTCTCTCTGACCTTGGATAAATTACTTTACCTCTCCTCTCCTCAGTTCCCTCCCCTTGAAAGTGGGAATACAAATAGATTTTGTCTCATAGGGTTGTGGTGAAAAGTTAATGAATTGTTACAGTAGAAGCATTTGGAACTTTCTGGGTCCAGAGGAAATACTCAATGCAAGTAACTTCCAATTATCTTATGGTTTTCCCTTCCTTTTCTTTTCATACTCTTCAGAATCACACAGTTTTTCCTATTTGCTTTAGGATATTAGTTCAAACAAGATTTCTTCTTAATTGAGCATGCTTTTAGGGTCTCACCAGCCATGCAAGAGATTTACAGAAATATTTATTCAAATTATTCAGAAAACTACTCTGGAGAATAAAATTGGATTTTTCTACTTCATTTTTACAGTGGCTTCGATAGCTAGTTTTATTCTTCTCTTCCTCCTGCTTCTCCTCCTTCTTCAATAGTTATAAGATGACTATAATATTTGCCCTTCCTTTCAAACTGTCAGTGTTCTCCATCTCTTCCCTGAATATACTTTGCACACTTGGGCTTTTGTACTCACACGCATCCCATTATTTCTGCCTGAAGTGCCATTTCCCACACTCCTAATGTCCAGGTAATATACATCCTTTAAAACCCAGTTTACATACTATCTCGACATACATAAATAAGCATTCTCAATTCTGCAATTCAGTGGCATTGCATATATCTTAGGCGGTGTTTATGACTTCGTATTTATAATTTGGCATTCACGTGTCTATCTTCTTTTTTTGACTGAAAGCATCTTTAAGGCAAGAGTCTTGGATTTCCATTTTGGTTCTACTATGTCAACTGCAGTGTATACACACCCAGATAAATGTTTATTGAGTGGAGTAATACCAAGGTGTGAAAGGGAGAGTTTCCATCAATTTCCCATACTGGGAACGGGGGAGAGGACAGTAATAAAAGAGAATTAGAAATACGAGGTTTGTGGTCAGTCTTTAAAGTGCTGTGTTCTTTTGTCAGATTCCAGGTGCTTAGATGGAGTGACTCTGCATGCCACCCTAACACTCCATCATCTCTTCCATTACTTCCAAGAAATCCACACTTCAACTGAATCAAACCAATCCAATAACCTGAATGTACCAAATCATTTTGTGCCTTTTAGGCCTAATCATCTAGCATCCTCTAGCCTACTGGAAGATAAGGAGTTTGCCTTTTATCTCTGTGTTCCCAGCATCTATAGTGTCTATTCTTACTGGATGCTCAGTAACTACTTAGGGATGAATGGATGAATGAATTCATGTTTTTAGATGCTCTTAAATACATATTTGGCAACACTCAGGCCTAATGTTAGAGGAAGACTCTGGCAGTGTACAGCCAAGGATTCTGTAATGATAACTAAACTGACTACTATCCTTCCTCTGAGGTAGGGCAGAGATGGTGATGAACAGTTTAGTATAATTTGTAGGTATGTGTATCAGTCCATTTTTACACTGCTATAAAGAAATGTCTGAGATGGCTTATTTATAAAGGAAAGCAGTTTAATTGACTCACAGTTCTCCATGGCTGGGAAGGCCTCAGGAAACCTACAGTCATAGCAGAAGGCGAAGGGGAAACAGGCACCTTCTTTACAAGGTGATAGGAGAGAGAAGAGTGAAGGAAGAACTTCCAAACAATAAAACCACCAAATGTCAAGATAGCTCATCCATTATCACAAAAAGAGTACGGGGGAAACTGCCCCCGTGTTCCAATCACCTCCCTCCCTCTACACATGGGGATACAATTTGAGATAAGATTTGGGTGGGGTCACAGAGCCATACTATAGCAGTATGTGACATGAGAGCAGTTACATGGGTAACAAATCCTCTTTGATCTCCCCTGCTGGAGGAGATAGAGCTGAGGAAGAATTAGTATTCATATTTATTGTTATCATTATTCTTTGAATAATTAAATATTAATTTATGCCTGAATTAACTAGACCTTATATAAACCATAAAATAGACAAACCTGGCTAAGAACAAAATTGATGTCCAAGAAGATTTCAAGGATCTGCTGTTATATAGAGACTTTAGGTTTATCTAAGATGTGTGCAGAGTGTGGAACATCATATATCCTCTCTGAAAAAAAAATCCTAAATGCTATGACATTAGCCACTTGCTTATAATTAAAGTATGTTGCCATTTCACCAAGCTTTCATTTACAGGAGAAAGTGCAAATTCCATTCCCCTTGAACTTTAGCTATTTCCAACTTTTTTCTTTGTTCTTTTCTTTAAAGCCTTGCAACAAATGCATCCCCATATGCTTATATTAGTTAATCTAGTATTAAACATATTGGCTGCGCAAAATGTTGGCACCCATTAATAAATGTTTTCATTTTTTCATTCTCTCTCTTTTTTTTAACTTTAGATTCTTCCTTTGACTACACAAGCAACAGCTGTCTAGCTGCCTGAACAGGACTGGATCTAATGCCTCTACAGAAATCTAGGTCAAAACACTTGGAATGCATGAATATCAAACAGAGTTTTCAAAACAGCAAATGAATACATCTTTAACTGGTGACATTTTCCTGTAGCATATGGCTGCAAGCTCAGGGGACTAGATGCTTTTTTGATGAATATGTTCCATCAAAAACTAAGAGATGGCAGTAGGCTTTTTCCACCTTCTGTTTTGCCTTATGAAATGATAATGCAAACTCATAGATAGACACAATGATCACAAGTCTTTTGCCTTCAAACCTATTCTAAAGATGCATTTTCCCTTTTGGATGAGTTGCTTTATATTTATATGGGTTTAGGTTTTGTACATAGTCATTAAAGGTGACAGCCAGTGGGGTGGTTTCTTTTCCTGGGTAAAATGTGATTGGTGGAAAGCTTCAAAAAATTGAACCGAAAAGCAAATACTCACCAAAGAGGGAGACTGGGGAGTTTGGTCACATAAGTAACTTATACTCCCAGTGGCAAAACATTGAATCCCAATCCATTGTCAGTGTCAATATTGAGGTGCTAGACAATCATTTACCAATGAGTAAAAGAGAAAAGCCTTGGGAAATTGGAGGCTAGCTCCTTAGTTCTGGATCTGCCAACAATAAGCCAAAGGTGACCCTAGGCATGCCTTATCATCTCTATGGCCTCACTGTCCCTCTCATATGTCAGATAACAGGACAGGGCTATATTATTTCGAAGGTCTCTCCTAGATGTAAACTTCCAGCTATGTGTAAGTGTATTAAGCTGTTTTGTTGTTATTATATCATGTTGTTTGGAATGAATGTCACAGCAGAGAAGAGTAGGCCTTGATTTCTTTTTTGATTGGCTGTAAAATTCATTTTTTATCAAAGAAAAATTCTCCAGAATTCTACCTTTTCCCCACCAATAAAATAAGGCAACAATGGAGCTGTTGGTTAAGCAGGGGAAGGAATTAGGATGCCCCCTTGGCTTGGTTTGTCTCCTACTTCTCAGGGCAGCATCTGAAAACTAAGTGTGGAAAATCTGGGTCTCCACCAAGCCCAGTGTGAAAACCACTGGCTTCGAGGATGTGCGTATTAGTAATGGTGTTGGCTGTGGAGAGAGAGGTGTCAGAAACGCATTTTTTTCTTTGTGCATTTAGCTAAAGTGTATTAACCAAACTTAGTTCATTTCAGTGACAGCTTAAACTTTAAGCCTGATATTCGCTCTTGGTTTGGCTTTTGTTTAAAAAATAACCAGCAGAACCTGTGATTGTAACAGGAATCTATAAATGGATTGTTTGATTCACAAGGTGAACTTGGATATATGTTGCCTTCATTTGGTAATGCCTTACAAGAGTCTTGAAAAACTCATTTTAGAGGTGAATTCTCGTTCCCACCACAGATATTCTGTTACCCAGTTTTATGCCTCAAAAGCTACCACTGTTACTAGGTACTTGAGTAAGTGTTCAAAGTAATTTATAATTATATACTTATACGCATATGTATGTGTGTGTGTGTGTGTGTGTGTGTGTGTGCGCGCGCATGTTTTACTTTTTAGTGAAGTGGTAGGGTGTGGTATATACATAATAGCCCTTTTTTTTTTAACCTAGTAATACGTCTCAGATATCATATCTTAGCAGACCTGTATAGCCTGGTTCTTTCTTTTAAAAGACTTCATAATCCCTTATTGTGGACATATAATAAATTTTAAAATAATCCGTCTTAAAATACTTTTACTTGAACTTACTTGTTTTTTTCCCCATTTACTGTCAAGATAGTGATGAATATCCAAGCATGTATGTATTTATGAATAGATATGAGAACATCTAAAGGCAAATCTCCTAGAAATAAAATTGCTGGGTCAAAGGATATGTATACATTTAATTTAGGTAGATAGTGCCAAATAATGTTTAACTATAGTTATTATTTGCAGTTTAAAAACTTGACTGTAGTTGAACATATTTTCATATGTTTAAAAATTACTTATATGTAAAATCTCTGTTCATCTTGTATGTCCATAAATGGAGTTAAGACAACTTAGTAGCCATCTGGAAAAAAATAAAATAGTATTTCTACTTTATTTGCAGAACAAAAATAAACTCCAGATGGACCAAAGATTTTATGCTAAAAATAAGTACATTAAAGTACTATTAGAAAACATGACAGGATGTTTTCTTGTAAGTAATCCGGAACTAAGGAAGATCTTTCTAAGCATAATACAAAACCTGCAAGCAATGACTCTGAAGGTGTGTAAGTCAATAAATCAATAGATATTGAAAAAATTTTAAAAAGGAATGACCAACTTTGGGTAATGACAATGACACATTGGACCCAGAGTTGTTCACATCGAATAGTTTGTAGCAGACGCCCATTTAGGCTCAGTTTGTAGAGACTTGAAAAACTGTTGCTTTCACCTGAACAGTGAAAATAATCTGGATAAGCTACAAAATCATATTTTATTTAAAACCCATCAGAGGACCAAGAACACAAAAAAAAGCTAAATGAAATTAATTCTAGAAAACAAATATCTCTTCATAACTACACTAGACCCACAGCCACTCTCCTCCCTCATGGAGCTGCAGAAGAAAAGGCCAGACCATAGATAAGAATAAGGAGAAGCCAGCCTAACCTATAATGGTCTTTTAATAACTCTGGGTGGCCTGGCATGACAGATGAGAATTCTACAGGGCCTCAGCCACATAGCAAGTCAGTATCCATCCTCCAACTCTTCACGCCCACCCTTCCAGGTCTTCACTGCCTGCTTGACTGCTGAAAGGTAGCTCACTGAAGGCTGGTGACACCTTAGGACAGCCAAGAATAATTTCTGCTGATCAGGAGAAATGAGAGAAACTGTCCAGCCATACAGCCCTTCCAAGAAAGTGAGGCAGCCACACACACAGATATACATACATCTCAATGAATAACATATTATAGAGTTTGGCATGTTTTAAATTTTATAAAAAGAGTATGTCATTCTGTAGTTCGTCTTCTGAATTTTTATTTTTCATTTAAATTACACTGACAGCCATTCATTATATGAAATGTGGCTGTGTTTCATTTCATTCATTCATTCTTACTGCAATTCCTTTTTGTGACTATACCTTAATATTTTTAGCCATTCCCTTCTCTATGAACAAGCATTGTTTCTGGATGACAAAAATGCTGCTGTAAACATTCTTGTACATTCTTCTGGTACTTATGTGCTAAACTTTACATTGTGTAGGTACTCAGGTATGGACATTCTGAATAAAGAAATATTTAACTTTACAAGATTATGCCAAATTATTTCCCAAGTGGATTGTAGCAATTTACACCAGCACCAGCAAAATATGAGATCATATTGAGCCATAGCCCCTTTAACTCTTGGTATAATCAAGAATTCTTAATTTCTGCAATTTGAAATTTGTAAAAAGCATCTCACTTTTGTCTTGACTTTCATTTTCCTCATTGCTAGTGTTGTTTAGTGGACGTATGTATTTTCTCTTCTGTGCGATTTTTCTGTCTTTTTCCCATTTTTCTACTGGATATTCCTTTTCTTGATTTTTAAGAGTTCTTTATAATTACTTGATAGTAACTCTTTTGAGATATATGTATTACAAATACCTTCCTCCAGGATAAAGCTTGTCTCTACTTTCTCCTTTCCTTGAATGAAAGTTCCTTTTCCCAATAGTCTCCACACATTTCTGTTACACATCAAAGTTCCATATGTCCATAGGCTATTTCTGATTTCCTATTTTATTCCACTGTTCAATTTGTCTATCTTTGCATTAATGCTGTATTGCGCTAATTACTATAGCTTTATAATATATTTTTTCCATCTGGTAGAAAAAAGTCCCTCTAACTTTTCTTCTTCAGTGTATCGTGGTAATCAATGCTTTGTTTTCCACATAGACTTTTAAACAAAACTCGTCAAATTCCCTAAAAAAGGTTACTGGGAATTTGAGTGGGAATGCATTAGATGCATAGATACAATTATCTTTTCAGATTATTCCTTCTTTTCATAAATATGTGCCATTTCTTCATTTATTTACAGTTTTTTAAATGACTTACAATAAAATTTTAAAATTTTGTACATAGACGATTCCCATTTTTGTTGGATTTATGATGATATTTTATAATTTTGGTTGTTACTATAAATAGTGTATTTCTAAAATGTTTTTAATTGCTTATTGCAATGGAAAAGCAACTGGGTCTGGATATGCAGACATCTTGCTAAATTTGTGTGTTTTTCTTAACAATCTACTGATATATTAGGAGTTTCTACATAGACCATCATATCAACTGCAAAATAATGTTTTATTTCCTCCTTTCCTATCAAATTACCTTAGAGTTTTTTCTTTTCTTATTGTTCTAGCCAGTATCTCAAAACAATGTTGAATAGAAGTGATGATATTGGGCATCCTTTTCTTTTTCTTCGTATTAGAGGAGATGGTCTCAATATTTCTTTATTATGTTATTTGTCATTTTTCAGGTTGAGAAAGGAATATTCTATTTTAGGAAGAAAATTATGTGTAAATAATCCCGTTTTGTTGTAGTAGCTCTACCTCTGTTTTATTATATGTTGCTCTAAATATAGCATTGGAAAAATAACTCATTAATATCGGTGACATTGGAAATTCCTCTTTTATTTGCGACAATGCTCATTAGTTGTGTTGGCACTCAGAAACTGATATTCCAAAATATGGTGCTTTCTAAATGCTGAACTGAAAAAGAAGCCTCCAGGTCTCTGTGATCTTCACCCTACGCCCCTCTCCCAAAGCATAGCATATTGTCCTTTTTAAAAGTTCTCTTATCTGCTTAAGTCTGGACCTAACAAAGAATAATACAGTTACCTCTGGTCTCTTCTCTGAGTTTTCATTAACTGAACCCATATTGTAGGAAAGAAAACTAAAGTCTGTCAACAAACCTGGGCAAAATTTTATCACAAATTATTTTCTGCTCTGCAGGCCCAACACACTCTGCCCCAGACCATTGAATCTTCCCCAGTAATCATTTATTGTCCCTCAACAGAATTCCTCTTCTCCCCCTTTCCATCACATGTTTTGCCAGGATCCAAGCCCTCATTCTTTCTCTAACCTGAAAACAGCATCTGAGCTTTTGCCTTCTGTACCCCAATGAGGGGCTGGGCCTTAATTCTGATTTTGTGTATATATACAAACTTTCCTCATTAAAGGGATAACTTTTCTAATATCAAATAATTAGAAACTAAAAATAAATTAATTTTTATATTATTCTGTTTTCAAGAGTTTGTATAGTGTACAATGTAGTTTTTCTTGAAAGCTTAAAAGAATTCACTCAGAATACTTTGTAGCTCAGCATCTTTTCTTCTGAAACTAATTTTTAGTAAGTGTAAAAAGAATGCTCATGTGTTCGGCTCCCTTTTAGTCAATTATGAATTATATTTTCCCATGAATCTTTTTTCACTGTTAACTTTTAAATTATTTGGCATAAAATTATATGTATTTTCTTATACTTTTAACATCTTTTCCATATCTTTTATTCTTCATCTTTTGATGATTTTTTTCATTTTTTGATTATACCTGTCAATAAGTTTTTACCCCTAAAAAAGCAAACTTACAAAGATTTTGGGGGGATTAGGTTGGCATCAATATTTGCTTTACTTTTATGATAAATTTAATTGTCCCTATTAATTTATTATTTTAATTCTTTCTTTTAATCTTAGGCTAGTTTTAGTCTTTATTTTTGAATGTACTTTACCTTAATGTAAATGTTTTCTTCACCCTCCCTTGTTTACTTGTGAAAATATCTTTAATAAATGCTTAAAACTTTGAATTGTATTGAAGACCAGTGGTTCTCAATCAGGACATTTGGCAATGTCTGAAGACTTTTTTAAAAAATATTATATGACTTGAATTGGATCTAACTGTCATGTAATGGGTAGAGGCCACTAAACATCCTACTATGTTGCTGCCGAACATCCTAAATGCATAGGACTGCTCCACAGAACAAAAAATTATCCAACTCAAAATGACAATATTGCCAACATTGAGCAGCTCTTGTATCCAGGAATATACACTTATTTTGATATTTGATATTTAGATAATATTTGTTCAATATTATAGGCAAGCCATACTAAGAAACACACAACTTTCTCCTTTTTCCTTTTCATAATTTGCTAGAGGACAAAAACTAGTGGCATTCACATGTGCTTTATTTGGCTGGTTCTATATTTTAAAAAATAATCATATTCTACTGGATAGATAAGCATGTTTCACATTTTTACAGTTTCTGCTATTTAATATTTATCATAAAAATTTGGTTTATAGTATCCATCTGATCAATGCAGAAATGTAAGTTTGTACCCCTGAATTATATACCAAATGGTCATCAGTGTCTCTTTTTAAAATTTTAGTTTGCCTGAAGGAGACAACACATTTCCATTGACAGTAGTGGCTCACTAAGTTATCGTAGCTGTTTTCCTCAAAGATATGCCAGCCACAGAGGGTCAGTCATATTATGATCTTTTGACATGGGATGGGTGTCTCTGATAATATCCTACTTCTGTAGGGTGACGTAATGTCTATTTCTCCCCTATCGGAGTCAAAACTTATTGATATATACAAATTACTAAATTAAATATGTAGTACTGGATCTTTGTTTTATATTTTACTATGTAGACAAAAGCCCTGGGTTTCTGACTTTGAAATGCTAATAACTGATGCTTATTTATTTCAAAACAGGATGCAGTATGTTCTTATGTAGCATCAGGCTCACTAAATATTACTTTGCTGTGGTTATTAGGGAACCATTGCATTATGGAATTATTTTCTAGGCTTTACTTAAAAACTTAAAATATTCAATAGATTTAGATGTTTGGTAAAATTTTATTTAAGTTTATACTTATGTATCAGAAAAGAATGAAGTTTCCTTTTACAGAAGCTACATTGATACCAAACTTTACCATTTTCCTGGAAAAACCAGTTTTCCATAACTTTGCCTTTTCCTTTTTGATTGAAAAAATCTTTCATGTAGGTGGGTTCATAAAGTCAAAATTTAGATCACTCTAATTAATTAAATTTCAGAGAATATAACCATTGTTAAGAAAAGAAATAGAGCCAGGAATATTTTCAGACATTGAGAATAAATGCTGGTAAATTTTGTTTTATTTTTCTTAGTCTGGCAATCCATACTGTCTAAAATGTTGACTATACGAGAAAATACAAGTTGTAGTTCATTTGGAGGAAAAGTCGTATCATCATTTCTTATGAAGTCTGAGAACTTCCTCGGCTTTCACTTGATAATATGTCACTTTTTTCTCTTGATGGGAGGTAGTAGGGAAGGGATATTAATTACCATTTCATATTTTAAGCTTTATAAATTAATTTGGCAAATACAAAGTGATATGGTTTGGATCTGTGTCCCCACTCAAATCTTGTTCAGTTGTAATCCCCAATGTTGGAGATGGGGCCTGGTGGGAGGTGATTGGATCATGGTGGTAGTTTCTCATGAATTTTTTAGCACCAACCTTCTTGGTACTGTCATCAGAATAGTGAGTTCTCAGGAGATCTGGTGGTTTAAAAGTATGTACCTTGCTCTCTCTCTCTCTTGCAATGTAAAACATGCCTGCTCCAGCTTTGCCTTCCACCATGATTTTAAGTTTCCTGAGGCCTCCCCAGAGACCTAGCAGATACCAGCATTGGTGCTTCCTGTACAGCCTGTGGAGCCTGTGAGCCAATTAAACCTCTTTTATTTATAAAGTACCCAGTCTCAGGTATTTTTTTATACCAATGTAAGAATGGACTAACAAAGTAAGTGTTTTTGTGAAGTTCAATAAATTAACAGCATGGTAAAGACTTCCTGTTCATGTAAGAAAAAACAGAACAAGAAAGCAAATAAACACAAGGCTCTAGTGAACTAATGGATCAGTAATAAGCCAGTGATGTAGTGTGGTTACCAGAAAGGTAAAGGGATATAAATGGCATTAATAGAACAAACAGACTTAGTTTCATTCTCACTGTAAAAGTCACATCTGGAGTAAAAATCCCAAATATTTGTCTCTATGTGCCTTGCATTCAACTAGGCATTTTGCATACATTATATTTAATCCTTTTCCTGAAAAATAATCTCCCTCATTTTGCAGATGAGAGAAGGTAATTGGCTTGCCCAAATCACTTGGCTCATTAATGGATGAGCGGGGATTTGTTCCCTGCCCTATCTGGTCCCCAAGCTGACAGCCTTTACACTATGCACCACTGGCCTTAACTGTGTCTTGAATCTCACGGGGAGAATTTAAAGATTAGAACAGGTCCAGAGGAGGGTGTCTAGGATGACCAAGCATCTTAAACTATGACATGTGAGGAACAGTTGAAACAAAGAGTTTTGCCAGTGAGCAGTAGCATTAGAGGCCATGAAGAAAATGGTCTCCTTAATACTTGGTAGGGTAGAGGAGGGTTGAGATTTATTCTGTGTAGTGTATGAGCATGGACTTTGGACCAATTATTAGAATCTGGTGGAGAGATTTACTTAATACAAGCAATAATATTGTTTTGGTTTTTTTCTGTAGGATGGAATTGGGATGAAGAAGGAGAGATATTCTTTAAACATTTTTTAATAGAGAAGAAGAAAAATTGACTGGAAGTGCTCAAACTGCAGTTAGGTGAATGGGATATTTTGCACTATTTCTGCCTTGGGCATGATACTGAAGAAAGTGAATTTTAAGCTCCCCTCAACTGTAATAAATCATGGGTATACTTTTTACCACAGGTGTATCAGCTTAGCAGGGTCAAGATCCTTGTTTAATTACACTAGTTTCTTACCTCTCCACCTCCTCACACCTTGAATGCAATAGTTGTACATTAATTTAATGAGCAAGTGAATGCACAGAAAAGTCAAAGATAAAATTAAGTAGTGTTATAGTGGTGTGAAAATACCTTTACAACCAAGAAGAATCTTCTTATTAAAAGACCTAGAAGGTATTAAAATGGAACAAATTATTTCCATAAAGCATTACTGACTTTTTTATATGTTAATGATATTTTGACATGTAAATGTAACTTAGGAGTCTGATTGTAATGTGTTAGATTATTTCCAAATGAGGAGAGATTTTAGAAGAAACACAAGTTTCCCCCACCACCTTTCAGAGCCAAAAATCAGTATTTTGTTATTTGATTAAGAAAGAGCAGAGTGGGATACTATGTTCATTGGAAAAACAAAATTAGGCAGTTTGGTGGTAAATATGCTCTAGGCCACTGCCCAGTCCTTTAAATTTGTGATCGTGTCTTCCTTTTGAAATACATGTAAATGCTGAAAGTAACTCGAAGTCCTGCGACACCAAATAGTGACTAGAGGCTATGGAGAATTTGATAAAACACAAACACGTGGCTTGCAAAAAATAAGACAGGGCACATGTGGGCACGGTGTCAATCCTGGGCCCTGTGAGAGCACAGCAATGATGTGAGAGCCTGATACTTAGGGGTAGAGATGGAAGGAGACCTAAAGGTTGCCAACAATTAGAGATGTAGGGAGTGAAAGAAGACAGAGAAGGGCTAACTTTTATTCCTACACTAGGTCTCTTGATTTGGGTCACAGTGGGGATGGTAGATTTTACCTTCTGCTGTTTGAAAGCCATCTCTTGGGTTGGACAGATGCCGCTCATTTAATAGGAAACAAGAACTGCTCCTGGATGGAATAATCCTTAGGACAATTTTCAGATGTGGCCTTTCAAGGAATGCTAGTGAGGGACAGGGCTGCAAGAGAAAGCAAGTGCTCACAGGATTCAGCCACTGTTGTATAATAATTTGCAGACTCTTTGTTTCTGGTTCCTAGAAGGGAGATTCTAAATCCTTGGAATTTCCAGAGTGCTAGGATTGTCCTTGTTATTCATAATGGACCCCTTAAATCATAGTTGACTTTATGCTAGTGAGTTTATGACTATACATGGTGGGCCCCTAGATAAAGGATGAGGGCTGGGCCATGCCAGACAGACCAACCATGTCATTAGATGGTTGGGGCTTTAAGCCTGGTGATATCAGCCAGACCTGAAATCCAGAGGGAGAAGAGGAGCTAAAGATTGAGTTCGGTCATGTACCCAGTGATGAAATTAGTCTTGTCTATGTAATAGACTTTAATAGAGACGCGAAACCTCAAAGTTCATGTGTGCTTTCCTGGTTGATAATCATACACTGATGTGCTGGGAGGGTGACAATACTGAGGACATGGAAGTTTAATGTCTGGGATCCTCCAGACCTTGCATCATGCATCTCTTTCTTTGGCTGATCTTGATTTGTATCTGTGACGATAAAGCTGTAATCAGAAGTATAGTGCTTTCCTGAGTGCTGTGAGTCATTCTCGGAAATTATCAAACCTAAAGGGGCAGTGAAAATCCCCCAATTCTTAGCTAGTTGGTCAGAAATGTGTATGTCGTGGACCCCGGAGCTTATGAGCTTGAGAGAGAACTCTGCCCTTTACCTGTGAAATTTGACCTATCTACCAGTAGTTAGCATCAGAATTGTATTGCACCCATTAAGTAAAACACTCACTTCAGGATAAACTTGCATGGGTGAATCCATACTGTGGGAGGCCCTCTTGCATGGTGGTGAATATCTTTGCCTCTGGTGAGAGGTGGTCCATGTTCCATCCCAGCTCTGCCACTATCCAGCTCAGTCAGTTTGGACAAATAGCTAACCTTCTTTTCATAGCTTTGGCATCTATTAAATGAGAATAGTAGAAGTAACATTCTTCTAGGGTTATTAGGAAACTTAAAATAATTAGTATGTCTAAAGCACTTATAAGGTAATTTCCCAATAGATTCTCCTTGTCTGCTGCCTAGATAGAGCCAATTTCTCAAGACAGGGGGATTGCAATAGAAAAAGGGTTTAATTCATGCAGAGCTGCTGTACAGGAGACTCAAATTTTATTATTATTCAAATTAGTCTCCCTGATAATTTGGGGATCAGCGTTTTTCAGGATAATTTGGTGGGTAGGGAGTCAGAAAGTGGAGAATGCTGATTAGTGAGGTTGGAGAAATCACAGGGGGTAAAAGTGAGTTTTTCTTGCCCTTTTCTGTTCCTGGATGGGATCACAGAACTGGATGAGCCAGATTATTGGTCTCAATGGCATCAGCTGGTGCATCGGAACCAGGGTCTGCAAAACGTCTCAAGCACTGATCTTACGTTTTACAACAATGGTGTTTTTCCCAGGAGCACTTTGGGGGAGGTTCGAAATCTTGCAGCCAGTTGCTGCATGACTCCTAAACCACAATTTCTAATTTTTTTTCTTTTTTCTTTTTTTTAAGTTAAGGTCTCACTTTGTCACCCAGGCTGGAGTGCAGTGGTGCGATCTCGGTTTACTGTAGCCTGGACCTCCTGGGCTCAAGGGATCCTCCCACCTCAGCTCCCTACCCTCAAGTAGCTGGGACTACAGGCAAGAAGGGGGTTTATTTGGGGAAAGAACTGTTATCATGTGTGTTTCAAAGCTAAACTGTAATCCAAATTTTTCCCAGTTAGTTCAGCCTATGCCCAGGAATGAATAAGGACAGCTTAGAGGTTAGAAGCAAGATAGAGTTGGTTAGGTGAGAAATCTTTCACTGTTATAATTTCCTCAGTTACAGTTTTTGCAGAGGTGGGTTCAATAGCAGTGATTGGCACACACAAAGCCCTGCTATGACTACTTTAACATAGCATTTCATGGCTCTTTTTAGCAAAATAATAGAACATTTAGGAAGTATAAAGAGTAACTAGAGTATAAAGAGTATAAAACTAAAGTATAAAGAAAGCATAAAGAGAAACTATATGAGTAACTTTTTAGTTTCTTAGTAAATTATCTTCTTCCAACGGGTAAGCCAGTTACAATGGAAATAATATAACAAATACACTATGCTGTATTTATATAAACATATTTACATAGAGTCAAAAAATCTGCTAATTATTTAATAGATTTTATTATGTTACTAAAGTTTCAGATGCTGCCTCCACAATGATGTAAACTTTGGTCTTGAGTGTAGCATGCCCTCTTTGCTCCAGGCTGCACTCAACATGGACGCACCCACTCCAGAGAAAATAGGATAAACAGGAGATGGGCAATCACATCTAATCTGGGATAGCTGTGCTGATTCATGTTCTGTGCTTATTTAATTTTATTTTTTGAATCAACATTGAGAAGGAAAAAGTTGAGATATTAATTACCCGTTTACTGCCAATGTAGCAGAAAATGTAATTTATAGCCTACTTGCGGGAAAAAAAAATCTGCGTGCTTAATTTAAGAACTCAACTTATTCAAATAACATTTTCAATTTGATTATTCATTTAATTGAAATGGTGCTCTTTCAGTCAGAATTGCTTTTGAGATTCCAATTTAGCAATAGTTAACTAAGAGCTCTCTGTGGAAAGGATCGGTGGACGGTTCATGGATAAAAATGCATGGGGAAATAAGCGTATTTGGTGAACTGCATTTACCTGCAAGTAGTAGTCAAATCCATTAGCAGTGTTTCTTTTTCAACTCAGTTGTTGTTTCAGTGTAAAAAAGAATCATGAAGTTAATCTGGGCCCATAGAGTACCTGAAAATGATAATTAAAAACAGAGCCCAGAAGCAAAGTTTGTCCATGGAGTTATGAATAATCTGAGGGTTACACAGACGGAAGTCAGCCTTCAGATTCATATTTAGAAGAATAAAATTTTGGTACCCCAGAAACAGTAGGCTCTGTCTCAGAAAGAAAAGTCCCTCCGTTTTGCCATAGTGATGTTTCATGGCTGGCTATCCAAGCCAGCCTTCTACACTGCAAAAAGACAGCAGATATATTCTGGCTGTCTCTAAGAGCTGCAATAATTTTTTTAAATGGCCGTCAGAATTTTTTTATTATTATTCAGGCACAATCTGCAAACAATAAAGTTTGCAGTGTTTAAGTATACACTTAATAAATTTTTGTAATTGTATACTATCGTGTCACCACCACAATCAAGATATAGAGTATTTTTCTCACCCTAGAGCTGCGTCTAGCTCTTTGTAGTTGATTCCCTCCCCTGCTGCCCAGGCATGGGCAACTAATAATCTACTTTCTGACATGGCAGTTCTGCCTTTCCTAGAATGTCATATAAGAGATCATACAATATGTTTGTCATGTGGACTTGATTTTTTTGGCTCAGCATAATGTTCTTCAGATTCATCCATGAACGATTATTATGAACATACATATAAAAGTCATTCTGTAAAATTATGTTATCATTTTATTTGGGTAAATACTCAGGAGTCAGATTGCTGGGTCATATAAGTGGAGGTTTAACTTTATAAAATTCTGTCATATGGTTTTTCAAGTGGCTATACCATTTTGCAGGCCCACAGGCAACATTTGGGAGTTGCGATTTCTCTGTATCTTCACCAGTACTTGATATTGACAGACTTTTAAACTTTAACTATCCTAGTGAGTGCCTGATGGTATTTTATTGTAGATGTAATTTGTATAACCCTAATGACTAGTAATTTTGAATGTGTTTTCGTCTTTATTGTATTTTATATACATTATTTTGTGAAATATTTTCACAAATAATTTGCCCACTTTTTAAGAAGACTTTATTTTATTATTTGGTTACAAGCGTTCTTTATAAATTCTTGATAAGAGTCCTTTGACAGATACATGCTTTGCAAGCATTTCCGCTGCGTTCATGGCTGGTTTCTATATTTGCTTTCTTTTTTTCTTTTTTACTTTTTTTTACTTTTATTTTAGATTCAGGGAGTGCATGTGCAGATTTGTTGCCTGCATCTATTGTGTGATGCTGATGTTTGAGTTACAATTGATCCCGCCACCCAGGTACTGATTATAGTACCCAATAGTCCATTTCTGAACCCTTGCCTTCCTCCCTTCCTTCCCTAGTTTCTATTGTTGCCCTCTTTATGCTCATGAGTACCCAATGTTTAGCTCCCACTTATAAGTGAGAACATGCAGTATTTGATTTTCTGTTCCTGTGTAAATTAGCTAAGGATAATGGCTTCCAGCTCCATCTATGTTGCTGCAAAGGACGTGATTTCACTTTTTTATGACTGTATAGTATTCCATGCTGTGTATGTACCACATTTTCTTTATCCAGTCTGTCATTGATGAGAATCTAGCTGATTCCATGCCATTGCTATTTGTAAATAGTGCTGCAATGAACATATGAGTGTGTATGTCTTTTTGGTAGAACGATTTATTGTCTTTTGGATATATACCCAGTGATGAGATTGCTGGGTTGAATGGCAGTTCTGAGTTCTTTGGGAAATCTCCAAACTGCTTTCCACAGTGGCTGAACTGATTTACATTCCCACCAACAGTATATAAACATTCCCTTTTCTCTACAGCCTTGGCAGCATATGTTGTTGCTGCTGTTTTCTGACATTTTAGTAATAGCCATTCTGACTGGTGTGAGATGATATCTCATTGTGGTATTGATTTGGTGATTAGTGATGTTGACCATTTTTTCATATATTTGTTGGCCACTTGTATGTCTTCTTTTGAGAAGTGTCTGTTCATATCCTTTGCCCATTTTTTAATGGGGTTATTTGCTTATTGCTTGTTGATTTAGGTTTCTTATAGATTCTGGATTTTAGACCTCTGCTGGATGCATAGTTTGGACATTTTTTTCTCTGTTTCTGTAGATTGTTTACTCTGTTGGTAGTTTCTTTTGCTGCGCAGAATCTCTTTAGTTTGATTAGATCCCACTAGTCAATTTTTGTTTTTGTTGCAATTGACTTTGGAGGCTTAGCCATACATTCTTTGCCAAGGTCAACGTCAAGAAGGGTATGTTTTCTTCTAGGGTTTTATAGTTTAAGGTCTTACATTTAAATCTTTAAATTTCTGATTTTGCTTATTTGGATCTTCTCTCTTTTTTCTTTGTTAATCTACCTAGCAGTCTATCAGTCTTGATTATTCTTTCAGCAAACAAACTTTTGGGATCTTTCTGAGTCTTTGTATGAACTTTTAGGTCCCAATTTTCAAGAGTTTGGCTCTGATTTTAGTGTTTCTTTTCTTCTGCTAGCTTTGGGGTTACTTTGTATTTGTTTTTCTAGTTCCTCTAGCTGGGGTGCTAGTTCATTAATCTGAGCTCTTTCTAACTTATTGAGATAGATGTTTAGCACTGTACACTTTCTTCTTACCAGTGCTTTTGCTGTGTCCCAGAGATTTTGGTATGTTGTGTCTGTTTTCATTTATTTCAAATAATTTTTTGACCTTTGCCTTAATTTCACTGTTTACCCGAAAATCATTCAGGAGAAAGTTGTTTAATTTTCATGTAACTGTGTGGTTTTAAGAAATCTTCTTTATATTGAATTATATTTTTACTTCACTGTGGTTCAAGAGTATGGTTGATATGATTTGGATTTTTAAAAATTCTTTGAGACTCACTTTATGGCCAAACGTGGTAGAACTTGAAGTATGTTCTATGTACAGAAGAGAAGAATGTATATTCTGTAGTTGATGAGTGGGCTATTCTGTAGATATCTATTTGGTCCAGTAGTCAAGTGTCAAGTTTAAGCCTAGAGGTTTTTTGTTAGTTTTCTGCCTCAATGACCTATATGATTCTGTCAGTTGGGTGTTGAAGTCCCCCACTGTTTTTGTGTGGCTAAGTCTTTTTGTAGGTCTAGAAGTACTTGTTTTATGAATCTAGGTGCCCCAATGTTGGGTGCATATATATTTAGGATAGTTAAGTCTTCTTGTTGAAATGAAATCTTTATCTTTATGTAATGCCCTTTTTGGTCTTTTTTTTTTTAATGTTGTTGGGTTAAAGTCTGTTTTATTTGATATAACAATAGTGACTCCGGTTCTTTTTTGTTTTCCTTTTGTGTGGTAGATCTTCTGTGAACTCTTTACTTTGAACCTATGGGTGTCATTACATGTGTCATAAGTCCCTTGAAGACAGCACATGGATGACTCTTGTATATTTATCTAACTTGCCAATCTGTGACTTTTCAGTCGGACATTTAGACCATTTACATTCAAGGTTAATATTGATAATATGAGGTTTTGATCCTACTGTGAAGTTGTTAGCTGGTTGCTTTGTAGTTTCTATTGTGTGGTTGCTTCACAGGGTCTGTGGGCTATGTACCCTATGTATTCTGTGTATGTATGTATATATGTATGTGCTCTATGTATATGTGTTATTGTGGTAGCAGGCATCATTCTCTTGTTTCTATATTTAGAACATCCTTAGGGATCTTTCACAAGGCTGGTCTAGTGGTAACAAATTCTCTTGGCACTTGCTTGTCTGGAAAATATTTCATTTATTCTTCACTTACGAAGCTTAGTTTGATAGAATATGGAATTATTGGTTGGGATTTCTTTTCTCTACGAATGCTGAAAATAGGCCCCCAATCTTTCCTAGCTTGTAAGGTTTCTGGTGAGAAGTCCACTTTTGGCCTGATGAGGTTCCCTTTGTACATAATCTGACTTTTGTCTCTAGTTGCCTTTAAGACACTTTCTTTAATATTGACTTTGGACAGTCTGGTGATATATCCAACATGGCTAAGCATATTCTTGATCTTTGTTTACTGACAGATGGTCTCTGTTGCCTCAGGCATTGGGGTGATTCATAGAATGCACAGTGGTCTGAGCTCCCTGCTCTGTCTTGTTGTGGCAGGGACCATGATGGGCAGAGCCAGACCAGATAGGTCCACCTACAGGTTCCCTGATGGCAGCCATGATCGCCCGTACTGAGGGAGAATCCACTGGGTAGCCACCAAGCACCCAAAAGTGTGCCTAGGTGTGGAGCTGGGAATCTTCCTATCCCCAAGTTCTCTGCATAAGGATGGGAGACAGCCTAAACTCCTAATCCAGGAGAATGGGTGCTCCAAATGCCTGGAGATCTGCCTGGGCATGGTTGGGGAGGGCCTCTCTCCACACAAATCTCTGCACAGGAAGGGTGGGACTTACCAGGCTGTTTATCCAAGTGAGTGGGTGCTCTGAATGCCTGGAGATCTGCTTGAGCATGGAGCAGAAAGGACCCCTCTGCACCACGATCTCTGCACAGGAAGATGTGCCAACTCAGGCTTTGGAACTAGACAAGCATGGGTTCTGAATGCCTGGAGATCTGCCTGCCTGTGTAGCAGAAAGGGCCTCCCCTGCACCAGGATCTCTGCACAGGAAGGATGTGGGAGCTCAGGCTGCTAATACCAGTGAGCAGGTGCTCCAAATACTTGGAGATCTGCCTGTGCATGAAACACAGAAGGCCCCTTTGCATCACAGTTTATGTCTGTGAAGGATGAGGTGACTCAGCCTGCTGGTCCAGGCAAACAAGTGTTCTAAATGTCTGGATGTCTGCCTGAGGCTAAAGTGGAGAGGACCCTGTGGCACTATGATCTCAGGGGAGCTGGCTGGAGCACCCAGCACATACAGTACCATGTCACCAAGCTGGTCCTGGCTGCAAGTCTTGCTACCCCAAAGAAACTACAGCTGTGGCAGCTTTCCTCCAACCCCAGGCTTTTGGTGGGGGGCTGCACAATTCCATCTCCTTCTGCTGAGGTGCCTTCCACAGTTCTAGCTGCGAAGGCCTCTGATGCACTCCAGAGCAGGTGTTTTGATCTCTGACCCAAGACTAAAATGCGTGCATGGCCACACTACTGGGCCACCACAAGAATGACTGACTTTGTATGTACCTGGATTAAAATGGCATCCTGCTGCTGGCCCCGGGGTCTGGGAAAATATCTGCAGCTTTTCCTGGTGTCTTTTCCTCACAGTGTCTCCAAACCTCTCCACAAGTTAGCTCCGGGACTTGGGAGTAACAAAGTGTTCTCCCTTGGCCTGGATTGCTCAAATCCCCAGTGGAAAGTGAGTCACAGAGGGAGGCTCTTTGCCTTTCTCATGTACTGGGGCTTCACTTACTTTTATCAGTTGGATGGCATCACAGGATCTTTTTTGTTAGCAATCGCCTTCCTGGGATGTGGGGTCTCCTTTATGATTCCAGTGACTTCTGTCTTCTTGAATTAAAGCTTACAAACTTGATCTTTATGTAGTATTTTGCTATTTCCAAGTGGCTGAGGCATGCTAAAAGCCTCTAATCCACCTTCTTTGGTGATGTTCTATCTCTCTTTTTGTTTACTTACCTTCATTTTTTAAAAAGAAAACATTCTTAGGGTTGTGGGTTTTTTTGTTTTTTGTTTTGTTTTGTTTTTGCCCTATTTAAGAAACCTTGACCTAATGCAATATTATAGGTTTAAAAAAACTTTTTTGTTATATATACATTAGCTTTAATCAGCCTCTAATCCACCATCTTTGATGATTTTTCTACCTCCCTTTTGTTTTCTTCCCTTCATCTTTAAAAGAGAAAAAGTTTTAATTTTAAAGTCATTTTAATAATATTGATAATATTATTTTCATCATTTTGAGGGGTTGTGCTTTTTGTGTCCTATTTAAGAAATCTTCACCTAAGCCAAGATTATAGGGTTTTTGTCTGTTTTTCTTTATATACTTACTAGCTTTATCATATATGATCCATTTTTGTTTGTGATGCAAGGGATGTCGAAATTGACTTTTTTCTCATACAGATATTCATTTGTTTCAGCACCATTTCTTAGAAAAACATTTTTCCCCATTGAATTACCTTGGCATCTTTATCAAAAGTCAGTGTTCCAACTCTACTTTTCTGATTCATGAATCTTGTATATCTCTTTATTATTTTAAATCTTCCTTAACTTTATTTTGCAGTGTTTTACAGTTTTCTGTGTCCAAACTTGCATATCTTTTAAGTTATTACAATGTATTTAAATTTTCCAATTAAATTATAAGTGTAGACATTTTTAAAATTTCATTTTTAATTGGTCACTGCTAGTACACAGAAGTATAATTTAATTTTTGCTTTTGTTTGCTTATTTCTGTATATAGACCTTGTATCTTTTAACCTTATTAAACTAACTTTTATTTTAGCAGGGTTTTTGTTTTGTTTTAGATTTCTTAGGATTTTTTCTGCAAACTATTATGGCATTTTTGAATAAGGGCAGTTTGATTTTACCCTTTCAAATTGTATGCCCTTTATCTCACCTTAATTTTCTGGCTAAGGATGCAGGGCAATGTTGACAGTAAGTAATGAGTAGACATTCTTGCCTTGTTTATTCCTTCTAGGTAGAAAAGATTGATCCATTCACTGTTGAGTATAATTTAATGTTTATTTTCTCACATTTCTTTTTACTTAGCTTGAGGAAGTTTTTTTCTATTTTTAGTTTGCTAAGGTTTTTTTTTATTCATGAACAAGTATCAGATTATGTCAGATGATATTTTTTCTTCAACTTGTTCAATGGTCCTGTGGTTTTCTCTTTTTTTTCTATTAATTAGAGGAGCTATATTGATTGTTTTTTCAAGTGTTGAAGCAACATTGCATTGCTGGAATATATCCCACTTGGTTATAATGTATTATACTCTTTATGTATTGTTGGATTTAATTTGCTAGTATTTGTTAAGGATTTTTCTGTTTATATTTGAAGCTAATGTCTTTGTCTCATTTTGGCATCACAGTTCTACAGCCCTACTAAAATGACATGAAAAGTATTCCTTCTCTATTCAGTGAAAGAGTTTTTATAGAATAAGTATTATTCATTTCTTAACTATTTAATAGTATTTATCAATACATATACCTAGACCTGGGGTTTTGTTAGTGAGTGTGTAATAAATAATTTGCCTATCCAAATAGGAGTCTATCTTTTGACCTAGGCTCCTGAGGAGTGATCTCTAAGCCTTGGAATGTCCTGCCTGATAAGAGTGTCATTATTTATCTGGAGGCTTTGGGCCACACCGGGTAGTCTGGTAGTCTAACAGGGTAATTTATGGTGGAGCTTTGAGCCACATGATATCCATTCTACCTGTATAAGTGCTAGAGCCTAAAGGTCAGCCACATGCTTAGTTAATGACATCTATATCTACATGGCTGAGTCACCCCAGAATTCTGGGTAACAAGGCTTGGATGAATTTTCCTGATTTGGCAATATTTTGTATATTTTGACAGGCATCATATCTGGGTAAAATTAGCACCGTCTGTGACTTCACTGGCAGAGGACAACTTGAAGCTCTGCTCCTGGAAGTTTCTTGTAATCTGCCCCACTAGTCTCTTCCCTTGGCTCATTTTTAATCTGTATACTTTTACTATAATAAACCACGATAACCATTAGTATAACAGCTTCCATGAGTTCTGTGAGAACTTCTAGCAAATTATCAAAACTGAGAGTGGGCTTGGAGACGATCAAATTTGCATTTAAAAAATTGATATAGAGATATTCGAGTTTTAGATTTTTTCCTGAATCAGTTGGTAGTCTTTACCTTTAAAGGAATTTGTCTATTTCATGTAGATTGTCGAATTTATTGGCATAAAGTTGTTCATAGCATTTTCTTATCGTTTGACTATTTGCATAATCTGTAGTGATGTCCCTTCTTTTATTCCTGGTATTGATAATTTTATTTCTCCTTTTTCCCCCTAAATCATTTTTCTAAATATATAATTGCTTTAATCTCTGTAAATAACCAGTTTTTGGCTTCATAACTTTTCTATTATTTCTTCATTTTCTATTCCATTGACTTCTGCTCCTATAATTTATTGTTTATATACATTGTGGTTAATTAGTGTTTCTTGTAGTAATTTCTTAAGGTGAAATCTCAGATGATCCGATTTATGTGTTTCTTCTTTATTAAGACAAATATTTAAAGCTATAAAATTTCCTCTAAGTACTGCATTATCTGCATCTCTCAAATTTTTATACACTGTATGTATAATCATTCAAAATATTTTCTGATTTCTCTTAAAACTTTTTCTCTAGATTATAGATTATCATGTAATTTCTCCTTTTTAATAAATTACTAGAATTATGTTCCTTAATTTTCATATATTTGGTGTTTTTTCTGATTACTATGATTATCATTTTCTAGTGTAAATCTCAGTTTGTTGCACAGAGTATGTTTTCAGTACAGAGTATGTTTTCCATCTTTTCTAAGGTATTGAGACTTGTTTTATGATCTATGGTAAATATGGTCTATTGGTAAATATACTATGTACCCTTGAAAGGAATGTGTATTCTGTATGTTTTTAATGTTCCATAAGTATTCAAGTCAAAGTATCTCATAGTGTTATTCAGCTCCTTTGTTGAGTTTGTATAGTTGTTTCATCAGTTGCTGAGAAAATGATGTTAAACTATGATTGCACATAATAGATTCTACAATCTATAGCTATGATTGTAGAATTGTCTTGTTTCTCTTTTTAAATTTGGTTAATTTTTACTTAACTGTTTTGAGTGATATTATAAGGTATAAATACATTTATAATTGTTGTGTCTTCTTGATTGATTCTTTTATCATCATAAAATGTCCCTCTTATCCCTGATAGTACTTTCTGTCTTGAAGTCTATTTTATCTGATATTAATAAAGCCACTTTAGCATTTTTATGCATATTGTTTTGCATGGTCTAGCTATCCATTTACTTTTGGTCTATCTATATCTTTATGCTTAAAGTGTGTCTTTTGTAGGTAGCTTATGTTTTGACCATGATTCTTTTATTTAATCATTTTTTCTCTCTGAAGTCAATTCTTACTATTTTCCATCTTTTTCACTTATAATGTGTATATATAATTTTACTTAAGTGAGAATAGTTACCTATGCTGCTTTCAAATCCTTGCCTGATTTTTGCAATATCTGGGTCATCTTGAAATAAGTGACTTGATTTCTTTTCTCTTGAAAACAGTTTCTATTTTCCTGCTTCCTTATATGTCAGGTACTTTTAAATTGCGTTTTAGACATTATGAGTGTTAACATGTGGAGATTCTGGGTTCTTTATTTTTCTCTGATTAATGTTGTTTCCTTTGTTTCAGCAGGAAATTATCTTGGCTGGGCTTAAACTACAAACACCATTTTAGGCATTAGCTTGGGTCTCTGTTCAAATCTTTTGATTTTATCTGTGCTGCTTTCAGTCAGTTACACTGATGCATGGTTTAGAGTTATTCAGTGATGTGGATGGACAGACTTTGAACATTCTATTTCTGGCTCTTTTCATTCTGTGAGTTTCCCAATTTCTATTGTGGTCATGGATCCCCTGGTTTTAAGTTTTCGGTTCACCAAGTAGGAATCCCTTTTTTCTCATGTGTCCCAACAGTCGAAAAAAATGAGAACTAACTTCATTTGATTCCCCTGCTTGGAGTATGTATTCTCCACCAGAGTCTGCCTACTGCATTTGTCTTATATGAAGGTTTTTACTGATTTTCTGAACATGAGTCAGTCTGCAGGGTGCTTACTCTGGTATTACTGGAAATAGAATACAATAGCAGTAATTTTCATGTAACCGTTTCCTCACCCTCGTCTGAAGTTTAGGACTATGGAATCCAATGTTGTAACATTTTCTGTGTACAAAGGATTTTCCAATCCCGCTTTTGGTGCTATTTTTTTCTTCTTTAGGTCTTTCATGGGGTTTTGTTCATCTATCTATTATAGAATTTAGAGCATAATGTTTCCTTACACACCTGCCTGTCCACACCAAATGTGACCAGTTTAGAAATAGTCCCTTTATGGTTTTCTTAAATTTGTCTACTTTGCATATATTGTGAGAAGATCCCTTTTTACAATAAATATGGTGATGGATACTTCTGCTTCTGCCAAAAAAAAAAAAAAAGATGTAAAAAGGCGGGTTGAATATTGTGCTGCTCAACTGAAAAGTTAATCTTGTCTACACCCATACTACCCCGAACGCACCCAATCTCATTTGAATATTATACTGCCTTGTATTGACTCTAGATAACATGAAATTGATGACATTTCACCCTGACTCTTTTCTGCTTTGCTGCACCCATCATATAACCTCCATTCCCTCCTCCAGCCTCCGCCTGTGTACAACACCAGCCAATTAGGGCCTGGTTTATTGTGAGAAAGGTATGAACCTTTAAAAACCTACATTTAATCTACTTTAAAATGTTGTTTAGGGACCCATATTAATGGAGTGGTCCCTGAACTTATATTTTCTTGATTTTGGATAATAAGCATTTTCTGTACACACATACAAAAATGATGCCTGGTTATATTTGTTTTCATGAGTATATTTTGCCATGTAGAAGATGAGCTTAATAATCAAAACGAAATCCTGTCTTAAATTTAGGATGCTGTTATAAACAGTTGGATAGTATTTCAGTTCCCTTTCTGTAATAAGATGACCAATTTGTTTATAATATTTTTCCCCAAAGGCTTAAACACAGGTTCCTGCAGAAATGAACACAAAGATCAAGTCATAAATGAAAAGAGACACACATACATGTAACACTAAATCACACTAAATCACACAAAGGTTCATAATTTTTCTAATTCAACTTGTGAAATCAATTAAATTATTGTCAGTTTAGCATTTTAAATGGAACTCCAAAAAATTGAATTTTTATATATTTGCTTATATTGTATTTCTTGAACCTCTGCATATTGAGACCCACTAAGAAACCCTGTAAACTTAAACAAATAACATCAATACTTCTTTTTACTTTTTGAGTTTACTTTTTACTGAATTACTTTTTTTACAAGTGAATTCTGTGAAGACGGACCTAAAGGGAACTTACTCTTTGTAGTTATCTAAGTTAGAAAACCCTCTAGGAAAAGGCTTTATCCCTGGTTGCTGAAGACAGCAATTGTTACTATAACATTGGACATAATACTTTCATATATTTTTTTCTCTTTTAAGGATCCTAATTCATGTTTACATATGCAGCTTGCCCCGTTACTCATTTTAGATTCCCTTCTATACTAAGATAATTTTTTATCTTAATGCCCATTTTGACAGTGAAGGGTTAAAAAGTCCTGATTAAGTTGTAAATGGTTGACATTTAGCTATCAAGTATAAATCTGCGGTTAAAACATTCGTGCAAATGAGTTTCAGTGTCTGTTTTTCAACAGGAGCACCCCTGGTAGCTCTCCATCCCTCCCCTTTTTCTATCTTAGCACTTCATTATAAAAGGGGACAAATTGCAGTACTTTTTCTTCTCCCTCTGTTCCAAGCCCACTGAGAATTAAGCTTTCAGAAGAGGTTCTCATTTTGATGCTAAACGGCCCTGATATTTTGCCTGACAAATTAAAGGTGGAATTATACAGAAGTGAGTGGCTTATCCATGAAGTGTTTCTACCTCCTGTATGTGTGGCCGGTGGCTGGAGGGCTGGAGAGGCAGAGGCAGCCCCTCCTGAGCCCCTCTTAATTTCAGCGTCTGAGTGGCAGCTGGAAACAAGGCGCTGACTGTTTGCCTGCTGTCCAGTCTTGCATTATTAGGTAAAATAAAAGTCCTTTTCTCTGAGAAACTTTTCACAATAAAACAATTCTCAGTCATTCACAAGTCAAAGGCAAAGAAAAAGGAGTCCAGTGTATAATGCTGTAAACTAGCACATTGTCTTCCGTCATTTTCTCACTATTCACAGCTGAAAGGGAAAGAAGATGAGAAGGGAAGGGAAGGGGCAAGATAAGGCATCTTTTGACAGAAATGTCAGATCACAGTCACTGAGGCCTCCAACCATGGCCCACACTTGAGCTGTGCAATCAGAGTGAACTCTCCAGTCCTCTCTCCAGCCCCAATTCTCTCCTTAGCTGCCTCAGCAACTTTTCTTTCCTTCAACTGCTTTCATTTTATCTGATAAGACAGCACAAATGTCTATTCCATTCTTCTGTTTAAGGCATTCTACCTAGTTCACAGTTTGGTCTTATAGATACCAAACAATGATATATCCTGTGACTCAACATGCTATTTTTTAAAAATCTAGCTTAATTCACTATCCTCATAATTTGCACATAACATTATTTTAGTTTTGCCTATGGAGATGTGGAGGTCTAGAAAAGTTAAGAAAAAAAGTATCTAAATATAGCATGAAACACACACATACAAAACATACAGATACCCCTTCCTACTATTGCTTTGTCTAAATTTCTGTCTTGGTCATGGCAAGATATATTTGGCCACAGCAATGTCCTCATTGTCAGGACCCCTCTATTCCAGGAGGGAGCTGGGTCAAAGAAGATGACCATGGTAAGTAGCCTAGGAACTTTCCCCTAGACCCTAGATTTGAGCTTCAAGTTTGACTTAGGTCCTGGCTATGGGCACCTGGGAGCCCTCTCACCAACTCAGAGCACCAGAACTTATCTTTTGAAGTGGGTGGGGGCTGGTGTTCGAGCACCCGTTTTTTTTGTTTGGTTTGGTTTTTCTTTTTCTTGAGACGGAGTCTCGCTTTGTCGCCAGGCTGGAGTACAGTGGCGCGATCTCAGCTCACTGCAACCTCCGCCTCCTGGGTTCAAGTGATTCTCCTGCCTCAGCCTCCCAAGTAGCTGGGACTACAGGCATGCACCACCACACCCAGCTAATTTTTGAATTTTCGGTAGAGACGGGGTTTCACCATATTGGCCAGGATGCCCTCGATCTCTTGACCTTGTGATCTGCCAGCCTCTGCCTCCCAAAGTGCTGGGATTACAGGCGTGAGCCACCACGCCCAGCCTTTGAGGACCAGTTTTTAATTATTTAGGAGATCTGTGAGTTGGTTGTTAAACCAGCCATGGTGAAAATATTTACAGCACAAAAATTGGCAAATGCTACAAGTCAGGCCTTTTATTTATTATAGTATTAATTTATTCTCCTTTTTCCAACAGGCTGATTTGCTATCACACCACTGCCTAAAGTATACCATCTAGAAGAAATCTGAGATTTTAGGGATGAGAAACTAGTTGTTTATCCCTGATACAGCAACTTATCTAGAAATTCTTTCAAATGCTGTCTGTTCAGCTTAAGAGACTAGTGAATCTCTTTAATCGCATGACTGACCCTAGGTTGCATATAGTTGTCACATGTCAGTAGCCTATGTGATCCCAAGCACGGCTCCCCAGCTGGCTGCCAGCTTACAATATCCCTCCAGTTTTCCTATCTACCAGGTTAATTGCTCCCCAATCAAAATTAAAGATGCACTAAGTTCTTGCATTGAGAAAAGGACATCACCCAATTACATTTCCCTATTGTCAATTCTGTGCTATGCATAACAGACTTGAAATTGAACTGTGCTCATGGAATTGAGTACAAAAGGGGATTCAATTTAACAAACAGTTGTCGAGTACCTGTTATGTATGGCATAATGAATACAAATAAAATAGTTTTAAAATCTCCAACAACTCAATTGAAGAGTAATGTAGATTTTTAATGAATATTTATTAGGGATGTGGATGGAGTTCAGACCACATCTTGCAGCAAAACATCTTTAAGATAATTTTTAGATATTTTTTCCAACTACTTATTTTGTGCTAAATGCCCAAGTAATTATCACCTTCCTACTCTTTAACTTTCTGTGTCTTTTTGCACTCATCCTCATTCCCTGCCTTTCTCAAGCAATCCATCTTCCCTCTCTTGCCTGATTTTTCCATTTAGTTATGTGTCTGTCTCCCTCGTACTTGCCCATTTGGCATTATGAACTCCCTGGGCTTCCCCAGTGGTGCAAGTCTTTCCATTGTACCACTTAGGCCAAAGCCAGTGACCCATCAATTCAGATATGAGAACCTTCCTTTCCAGTAGCAGGAAGAAGGGTCATTGTAAATACTTACAATTGTGTTTCCAGAAATATAATTTTTTGTCTATAATTTTTAAAATCTGTTTTGCCTTTCATCATAATGATGTGTGTCACTCATAACAGCATTATGCATATGTTGGAATCCAAGGCAATTAATACCTCATCTTTATGGCCTGTGGTACATGTTTTTTATATGGTATGCTTAATACATATTTGTCGAATGGAATGAATGCAGAAGTGTTTCAAAGCCAGCCACCTGTGTTGGATCTATTTAATAAATTCTATCATATTTATAACACGTCTAACTAAGATATATGTCCCAGGGACACAGATAACTATACTATATAGAGTTAGGATCTTAAAAAAAAAATTCAAAAGAAAATATGGTCAGCTTTTGACGTTGGAAATAATGCAACGTTCTTTTTACTAAAGCGAGAGCGATTATGCATATAGGTCCAATATACCTAATGTAGGGAAGACAGAGAATATGTCTGGAAAATTGTTTACTGCAGGAAAGGATCATAACAAAATGCACTGCTATTGTGGGTCTGACTGGGTTATATGCCAGGTATTGTCCTGGTTAAGTGGCCATTGCTCAAGCCTGACTACTGCCTATAGGGTGAGTTGCTGTGAGATTTTAATTCACGAGAGGGAGCTTGTGGGTAGGAGTGATGCAGTTCCCGCGCAGGGAAGATTGATTGCATTCATTCAATCCCCACAGCCTGAAAAATACTTCCTATTTATTTTATTCAGAAGCTTGTTGTAACATATCCCAGAGTTGCCTAGTCATTTTTTTCCACTAGTGAAAAGTCTAATTTCTTTTTCCATTTTTTATTCTTCTATGCAATTGACTCAATTGCAATAAGGGTGTAACATTCTGCTATATTTGCCCCTCTCTTATCTGGTTTCATCACCAATGCTTGTTTTATCCCAGAGAATGGCCAATAAAAGAGTTAATTCCATTGGGGTGCCTACCTGATTCATGTTTGTTCTTGATTGTTCAACCACTACTTAAACAGTAAAATAATAATAATAATAATAAATTAATTGACAAATGGTTTGTAATGAATCTGAGGTACCTCAGTTGTCAATTTACCAGCATATGTCAAGTACAGGGGGCACATTTTCCAAAGCTGTGCTTTACTACTTGACTTTTCTTTAAGTCAGATTCTGAATGAGAATTAAGGTTAATTAATAAAAATTATTCTCTATTTTGGCAGTTAGCTGAAACCAAATTGATAAACTGTAGTTCAGATATCATTCATTAAAGGCTTTATTTTGTTATATGTGTTTGTTTCATACATTGGTAAAAAACATGTTGAATTTTTAAATGTGTGTATAACCATGTATGTCAGCATATGTGTATGGCACATTCACATGCATTCCTACTGTATAAGTCCATTCTCACACTGCTATAAAGAACCACCTGAGACTGGGTAATTTATGAAGAAAAGAGGTTTAATTGACTCACAGTTTCAGAGGCTTAACAGGAAGCATGAGTGTGAGACCTCAGGAAACTTACAATCATGACAGAGGATGAAAAGGAAGCAAGGCATTTCTCCTCATTGTGACAGGAGAGAGAGAGAGAAGACAGCAAATGGGGAAGTGTCACACACTTTTAAACTATCAGATCTCATAAGAACTCTATCACAAGAAAAGCAAGGGGGAAGTCTGGCCCCCATGTTTCAATCACCTCCCACCAGGACTCTCCCCCAATATTGGGAATTACAATTCCACATGAAATTTGGGTGGGGACACAGAGCCAAACCATCCCATCTATTAAAAGTTAGATATCCTTATCTTTTACATTTGAGGAATAGAATATCCCCAAGCCAGAGTCAAAGCTACCAAAGATTGCTTTCATATCAAGACTGCTTTATGGTTTCTTCTTTTTCCTCCTAAGTTCACATCAAAGGGTATTCAATATTAACTTTATTATCACTCTTTTAAAAATTGCTTTTTAGTTCAGTAGGTTACAGATAGCTTTAACCTTTTTCCCCCAAATTCATTTCTGTGGAATATTAATAAGTAGGTGCTTCTACTTATTAATAAGGGTAGGTGCTTCTAGCAAGTCTACCCTTGACAACATGCTAGACAACTTGCTAGAAGAACTCAAAGGACATAGAAAAAAATGTTATACTCATGGTTATAATTTATTACAGCAAAGAATACAAGTTAAAATCAGCAAAGGGATAAGGCTGGGATACAGTCCAGGAGAAACCAGAGGCAAGATTTCAGGTATCCCCTCCTCATAGATCCAAGAGGACCTGCTTAATGCCCTCAGCACTGGCAAGTGACCACATGTATGTGGTGCTAACCAAGGAAGCTTACTTGAGCTTTGCTATCCAAGGTTTTTATTGAGGGTCAATCATGTAGGCATGGAATGCCCTCAGGACTGACCTCAGCTACTCAGACTCCAGTCCCACCATAGAGTTCACCATAAGAAATGTTAGAATAAATAAAAATAGGTGTTTTCTGAAGGTCACATTGTTAGGATAAATTTATCTAGTCAAACTGATACAGCACAGTCCAAAGCCTGAGGCTTACGAAAACAGACATTCGATATAAAAACAGCGGCAACGACCTCAGGGATATAAAATACTCTTATCAGGCAGAATATTCCAAGGGCTCAGAGCTTATCTTTCATAAGCCACTGGCTACGAGCCATTCCTGAAAATAGGCCTTTTTCTGGGATGTCCAGTGTTCGAGCAACCCAGGCCTCCTGAGTTAACCCTTTCCTGTCTAACAGGTGTTACTCAAAATTAAGTTCCCTTGGACAAATACTCAGGACGCACTGAAATGAAAACATTAAACAGCTTTCTCCTTTGCTCTTAACACGCCAATAGCTGTATGACACTTCAAGTGTGTGAGTGTAAATGTTTATCTTCACTTAATGGATTTCAAAATCTTTCCCCCCGGAGATCTAATTTTGGGAAATGTTGCTCTAAATGAAATTTCATCCTTGAGCAAAGTATGTCTGTTCAATCAAAGAAAATGTTAGTTAAAAGGGCAAATGGAAAAACAACCTGAAGCATATGAGTTACTGGTAAAGGAGCCATAGTTCGGTATTTGACATGAAGAATTGTGATCGTCTCTTAGTATCTGGTGTCTTCATTGTGTTTTAATTGATAACTTTCTACCCAGTGTTTCACAAATCTTTATCTTCGGTGTTTTGATCAAAATCTATGTATTTTCTTAACCTTATCACTTTAGTCATGAAAAACCCAGATATTCTGGTTTCTATCATGTTTATTGGAATAACTCTCAGTTGTTAATAAGGAAAAAGTATTCAACTATCAAAAGTATAGCCAAATGTCCTTAAGACATCAGTTGATGTTAACTGACTTATAAATAAAAATGACCTCCTTGTTTCTGAAAAATGTTTCCCATATGATAACTCACAGATTATATTTGAAATTGCCCATATACCTGCGAGAATTGACTGAACTTACTACTGGGCAATTAAAATTCTTTTTATTGTAGTTGTTACTATTACTCTTATTCTGTGAATTTGCAGCAGAGTTACAAATGAGAAAAAAGGGTAATGTAAAAAGCAATTGGAAATTAGCAGGCAGTCATTTGAAAATTTGGTTTAAAAAAATCTTACGGTCTCATTAATGCAATGTGGTAAAAACACTCTCTCAAGCATTTTGTTTCAAATACAATCGTGAAATGAACACATGGATTTTGCAGAGACAAAAGGAAAGTGAAATCAAGCCAACTTTTTCACAGGAAGATGTCTTAGGGTCCAAGCATTATGAATCATTTATTTAGTTCTGAAATCTAATAAAACATCTTTATTAAAATGAAAGCATGTTTCACTACCAGAGATATTTTTGATCTGATAGCAAACAAGTTTTCTTTTATTTATTTAGCATATGCATCACATATGCTTTTGAAGTAAACATCAATGCATAACAAATAAATACTATACAACCAGACATATTTAATATGTACTGTGTTGTGCATGAGATGACAACATTTTAAACACACGGGAAGCGTATTGTAGTATTTTAGTATGAAATATATCTTAAGCTCTGTCTTACAGTATGCGTATCTTGTCCCATAAATGGTATTGATGAAGGTAAGTGCAGAAATATTTTTTAATGGGGAATTCATAGAATCATTGAATTTTCACACTTTTCATTTTGCAGAGTAGATTTGATGGTACTTCCTTGTTATAGGTAGCATGATATATTTAATTAATGGATAAATCTTGATCCTCAGCAATCTCAGAGTCAGATATAAATGTCATCAGCAAAGACAAAAATCTATAGTGCAGACCAGTTATTAGGGTAAAACAAGATGTAATAGAAGTTTATGCATACAAATGAGCAAGGCATCCTATGAAGAAAAGCTGAAAGATGTATATTTCCCATACTAGACAAAATGGTTCAATAATGATCCTCAGACTGATCAAGACTCTCTGGGACCTTTGGCAGCTTATTCGGTTCCTCAAATATTTGAAGAAGCTCAAAAATTAGATCTTCTTTATCTTCAGAGTCCAGCTTGCCATAAGATTTAACCTCAAATTAAGTGTACTGAAGACCGAAGGGACCCATGAGGTTTTCTGCAAATAGCAACCAATGAGGACCTTGGGATTTCATCAGACAATGGTATGTGTGGAGGGCTCAAGCCAACGCTGGCAAGCAGGCAGTCTTTGGGCTGAAGTCAGTCTCTAACCAGCTTTATTTTTCTTTGGCCTGTATGATATCAATTTGAAAAATAAGAATATTTCCTATAAATATAATTTTAGCTTTTCTTGAAGAGATCAGTACCTTTGGCAGCAGTGGGCATAACAACATTGGTTCCTATTTGTGGAAGACCTCATGGGTCAATGTATGGAACTATCCTAATTGCATATGCTATCTGTCGAGTAATATACATAACTATGTGTGTATGTGAAGTACTTGTAGAGCATGCACACATACACAAACAATTTTGGGAAAATCGTAATTTCTGTTTTTTCATCATCCATATGGTATTATATAATTTTTTCAGCCCAAACTTTATTGACTGTAGTGGACAAAGTTTGTGTACTACATAAAGAACTTTTCACTGAAATCATAACCTATGGGTTGTTTGATGTGTGGCAAATTTCTACTATTCTTGCATTTATAAAAGTTCTAATTTCTGACAGTACAGGGCCTTACGGCTACATAATTGGCCTCAAACTTTGACCCTTTCAGGATTTACAAGCTCCCTTTAGATTCTATAAGCTTATTGGATGAAGAGAATGCACCTAGAATATTTCTTGACATATGCTTTCATGATTATTTTTTTCCCTGGGAATTTTTGATAGCTTGGATACTCTCATTCACTTGACCTAAATGCTGTAGTAATAAGGAGGAAGATTCCCAAAACTTTAGAATTATTTGTTTTTACTCCACTGGGAGGCTTCGTGGAACATTTCAGATATCTTAGTGCCATATTTTAATTTAATTTTTTTTTTTTTTTTTGAGACAGAGTCTCATTCTGTCACCCAGGCTAGAGTGCAGCGGCCCAATCTTGGCTCCCTGCAACTTCTGCCTCCCGGGTTCAAGGAATTCTCCTGCCTCAGATCCCTGAGTAGCTGGGACTACATGCGTACACCACTATACTCGGCTAATTTTCTGTATTTGTAGTAGAGACAGGGTTTCACCATGTTGGCCAGGCTGGTCTCAAACTCCTGACTTCAAGTGATCCGCCTGCGTTGGCCTTCCAAAGTGCTGAGATTACAGATATGAGTCACCATGCCCGGCCCTTAGTGCCATATTTTCAAATTCCTCTAAAATTCCTCAAAGATAAACTTTAATAAGGATTGGCACATTAAACACTGGTTGGCACCATCCCAGCACTCCTATTTCTTGGTAAGTTTTTTCTACCCTTTTCTGTGAACTCCCGGAAGACCAGTTGGAGTTTGTCTCCTGTCTGAGTTAGGCTTTAAGCTTTTGCCGGCTTCAAGTTGTACAAACACACAAAAAGGAGATTATTTTCATGCATCCTAAGTTTTTTAGATGCCTTTTTGCTTGCAAAAGCTGGGGGGTTTTATAATGCCCCCAACTCCAGCATTAGGCAGAGAAACTTAGTGGCATGTTGAGTAAAATGCAATGCTGTGTTAACGGTTTTGAAAGAAATCAGGAAAGTTAATCATGTGTGGACACAGGGTTAAGAAGCAATGTAACAGACTATTAAGCTTAATATAGATATGTGGTATAAGCATATGCAGACCGCCATTAGCATAAATTCATGTTACAGAAGAGCAGCACGGCATGCCACTTGGCGGATTTATAATGTATGAGAGGGGCAAGATGAAGATCAATAGGAGAAGGAAGTGGGTCAGAGAATCCATATACAGGTCCTGGATCAGGATGACAAAACCACTGCAAATTATTACTACATTATTTTTGAATGGTGTTATTGCCTGAGACTCTATTACATAGACATGTCAAGTGAAGGGACTGAAGACAGGGAAGTCTGCCATAGTTTCCAGCATGTTCGGCATGAGAAATGTCCACCTCTGTTAGCTGGAGCTGGCTTTCTTTAATGCTGACAATCATTATGTTAATGATGAATCATGTTCAGAGACAGGAATATATAATATTTAGTTATGTTTTGGGGGAAACGTGCATACCTCAATAATTCTAGAGACAATTATATCTCAATAATTCTAATTCATGACAGTCATGACATAAAAATTTGAAATGGCCATCAAGCAAACATTCCAAATGCCATATTTGTAAGTAAATTATTCTGGGGCTCTGCCTTTCAACTAAAAGAAGCAAATACATATATATTTTTCTCTGTCAGTTTCAATAAAAGCCCACTTATAAGATTTTCTGAGTTATTTGTAGGGACTTCTTTTTTTGGTAGGTGTTTTGATTTTCTAGTTTACACGGCCAAATGAATAATTTTGGCAAGAAAAGAAGGTGGTTTTTATAAATCTGGAAAATAAAAATACTTTCAGAAACAGAAGAAAGCAGTTATCATCCATGATCATGGTAGAAAATTTTACTTCAATTGGGTCTCAATCTATTTTAACCAATGCCCTTTTCTGTTTTCCCTAAGTTTTTAAAATTGAAAGTCTTTTGAGAAAAATTTTAGTTCAAACTTTCTAAGACCCAGACAATAAGAACACAATGCTTGCAAAATTTTAAAAACCCATCAATTTGCTCTTTGTTTTTTCCAAGGAGGAAACAAAACTAGCAGTAGGTTCAGTGAGTGTGTCCTCTCTTCCTCTCTTATTTCCCTTTCCTTCCTTCCTTCCTTTCTTTCTTCCTTCCTTCTTTCTGTTTCTTTCGCTCTCTCTCTTTTTACTTTCTGAAACCAAACATCTCCAGAGCCTACTGGAGATGATCACTATTCTTTTTTTTTTTTTTCTTTCAGAGAAGCGCCAAGGACATTAATATGTCCCAACTCTTTTCTCTCTTCTGACCAACTGCTATTAATATTTCACATTCTACAATCTGAACTCTGTCCCTTTAGCCTAAAGTTAGTATCTCTGTAAAATATCTATTTCCTTGAAAAGATCGTCACTCAAAGTTCTGATCAGGCTGGGTGTGGTGGCTTATGCCTGTAATCCCAGCACTCCGTGAGGATGATGCAAGAGAATTGCATGAGCCCAGGAATTAGAGACCAGTCTGGGTAACATAGGGAGACCACATCTCTATCAAAATATTTAAAAATTAGCCAGATGTGGTAGTATGTGCCTGTAGTCCCAGTTACTTGGGTGGCTGAAGTGGGAGGATTGCTTGAACCTAGCAGGTCGAGGCTGCAGTGAGCCATGACTATATCACTGCACTTGAGGCTGGATGACAGAGTGAAACTTTATTTCAAAAAAAATTTTTTTTTAATTAAAAAAAAATAGAAGTTCTCTTCAATATTTCATTTGTTAGGTTGAGGTGGGGCTATGAAAGAAGTGTAACAGGACTGGAGGGCCAGTGCGGCCACAGCAAGCATATGAGAGAGAGAAAGTCAATGAGAATCCATAGAGCAAGAAGAGAAAAGTATTGCAAAGATTGAACACCTTGATTGCTTCCCCATTTATGCCTAGTGTTCCAATATGCCTATCCTTACTTATCTTCTTCTTCAAGAAGAAATAGTAGCAGTACTGCTAATATTCATGATATTGACCACAGCTAGCATTTAATAAGAGACAGCTATAGGCCAAGCACTTTGCTGTGGGCTATCCATGTGTTATATGACTTAGTCATCACCACAATTCATTATCCCCAATTTATTGATGACAAAATAACCACAAAGTTTAAGAAATATTCCTTGCTGGCGTGGTGGCTCACACCTGTAATCCCAGCACTTTGGGAGGCTGAGGCGGGCAGATCATAAGGTCAGGAGTTTGAGATCAGCTTGGCCAATATGGTGAAACCCCATCTCTAGTAAAAATACAGAAATTAGCTGGGTGTGGTGGCTCGTGCCTGTAGTCCCAGCTACTTCGGAGGCTGAGGCAGAAGAATCACTTGAACCTGAGAGGCAGAGGTTGCAGTGAGCCAAGATCGTGCCACTGCACTCCAGCCTGGGCAACAGAGCAAGACTCAGTCTCAAAAAAATAAAAATAAAAAGAAACATTCCTCTCTAAGACCTTATGTTTTTTCCTCCTTTCCACTTACTTCTAATCATGGATAAGGCAGTCCAAATCACAATCCTAGACCACATTTAAGTCTTCACTTCTCTGGCTGCAAGCAGAGAAGGATAACAGAGCAAGAAGAAAGGTAAGATGTCCATGAAAATAGGCTTCCAATGTAAAAGGGAAGCTGTGCAGAGAGAAGATGGGGTTGGCTTCTAGGTGAAGGGTAAAGTTCATCCATTTGGGGAGAGTTTTTAAGAAGTTTAAACGTTTAACATGAGTTTTTCATTGAGTTTTGGCAAAAGGAATTATAAAAGCAGCTGTCTTAGCCAAAAGACCTAGAGGGTAAAAACTTTAAGTCACTCTCTGATTTCAACCTAAATGGAAAATAAGCAATAGAGATTTAAACTACGCATAATATGGTTTTTCAACTGGAATGTGTGTTGGGAGGGGAGTTGGGTGTCAGGAAGTTAGCTAATGGCAAAATGATAAGCTAGAACAAATTTAGTATGAATGCTTATGCCTATCCTTACTAAAATTTCAAATGGAACCAAAGTAGTGTCAAGATTTTTCCATAATCCTGGATATTTCTGCAGTAGGTTTCACAATTCTGAGAAGGTAGACAGAATTAGAGGAGAAAATGGCTATTTCTTCAATTTTTAAGTTTCTATAAGAAATTAAAATTGCTTCAGATTTGGACTACTGTGCTCCATGGCTCCCTCTCTTCATCACATATTTTTAATGTAAAGCTTTCAAATGGGTCTTTTTCTAACTCATGATAGGCAGGGCTGTAAACTGCCTGGCTGAAAGCCATTGGCTTCATGGAGCTGCACCCAGTTCAAGGGAAGGTAGTAAGTAAGGAAAAGTGTTAATTGAAAGTAGGTTTTTCAGTGTTTTGCTGCTGGGCAATGAGTGAGAAACTCACTTTGGGTGCCTCCTTCACAGTTATTGTTGAAATTCACCCTTTCACTTTCCTAGCATTCTGTTGGGCATCCTGGATTTCTTAAAGCTTTTTCCTGCTTTCTAATGGTTTTTCTTTTCTAAATAGTACTCATACTAGACACCTCTGGCAACCTACATGCAACAAGACTAGGAGAGGCAATGAACATTGCTTTTAGCTGGTGAAAGGAATGCATCTCTCATCTTAAATGTGACCTCCTTTGAGGCAAATAAAAAAATGCTATGTAAATCTTGGGCATCACTGAGAACTCCACAGCTGTTCAGCTAACTCTGATAGTGAAAGATATTGGTGAGAGCCATCGGGCTGCACTGTAGCATGTGAGAGGCCAGTGGCAATCCCTAAGGGGCGCACAAGAACACTGTGACCTCAACTTTTGATATCCTCGTGACAGGCTGTTTGCCATAGCACTTACTGTAAGGGTTTTATGGGGAATATTAGAACATGATTTGAAGTCTAGAAGAGACTTGGTCCAAACAGGATCACTTCACAAGTTTCCCTCACACCCCTGGCCCCTTTTAATTCTCTCTTGAAAGGGAAATTCCTCAAGTCCCTTAAGAGGGGAAGCCAGGGAATAGATCATCCATTCCCTGGTAAGATCATAGTAAAGAATACTGTCTGAAATCCTGAGGAAGAGCTGAAGCATCTGCATTAACCTATAGGCCTAACTAGAGAAAGCAGCAGCAAGTTTTTCTGAAGTTGAGAGCATAATAGTGCTGTAACCAAATATTGCATTTGCCTACTTCATTATATAAATTGCTCAATTAAAGTAGAGGAAACAAGAGAAATTGGGGGAGGAAGAGGAGAAGGGGAGATGGAAAGAGAGGGAGAGATTCTCTCTTATAGCAAAAATAGTCATCATCTGTGGACCAAATTGGGTTTTTGAAGCTTTTTCTGTGAGGTCAAACAGCAACATGTGTGACTTACATTGCTTTTGCATACAGGATCAACGTCCAAGAGGCTTTGGGGCCAGCCCCATGATGCCAAAGGTAATGTAATATGCTGTAGGCAGTCAGATCTCAACCTGGGGATGCTTCTTTGCAAAGAATAAGGTGAAATTTCTTGAGGGAGTCAGGAGAATATGAGAAGGTTAAGGTGTTGCTCAAATAAAAATGATGCTTTCAGTGACTATCCAATTACAGTCTACGGCAGCTCTTAACCATAACTATAGCCATAGTTGGATGAAAACAAAACAGGTAGATTCATAGGATAAACAGACATATAGAAATGTCCTAATAATACAGACCCTAATCTACAGCTGTCTTATTGCCATGATGTTCCCATTATTTTTTAGAGAAATTGCAAATATTTTTTAAAGGACCAAGAAAAAAAAAAGAGTTTGCTTTGGTGCTGTTTTGAAATTATTTGCCTGTTACAATTTAATCAAGTTCTGCTCTGGTCCTTTGTGGCCAGGCAATCAATGGGTTAAGTTAGATCACTAACGTGTGTTCCCTGACCCTGGAATGCTTCATCAAATGTACTCATTACTGATTGAGCAAGAGAATGAATAGTTGTGAGTCCCAGCTTAAGCACTGATGGGATTGTGTGTAAGCCCGAATGTGGTTGAGGTATTTAAATTTTGATTTTTGTAATGGGCTCTGACATGTTTCATTTCCTCCGAGGGAACACTCGAGACCTCTGAAAGTAAATGTTGCTAAAAAGTCATCAAGGCAGAATATTAAAATGCCATCAAAGGAAAATTTCACTAATGCAATCCGGCTAGAGCTCCAGGTACTGGAGCGAAAAGGGGGAGTGTCAAAGGTCCCGGTTCTTTTAGCTAAACATGATTTGTTCCTCTTCACTGACTGTTTCTCCAAATAAATTATTTAAAGTCTTATTTCTTCTTTCTCCTGGGCCTCTTAAAGTTTAACTATACTGAGAGGTGGTAGGAAGCAGTAAAGAGAGAAGGAGGTGGCACAGCTAGAAATTCAGGAAATGGTGTATGGTGAGGAGCTTCTTGTTGGCATCCTGTTTCCTTCATTCTGCAAGAGCTGTCCAGGCGCATTGTCAGAAGAAAGGGTAAGAATACTCAGTTACCACTTTAGGGCTGAAACTGCCCTAATAAGACATCGTCAAAATTCTAATAACATAGCAGAGTGTTAGGAATGCATGAGATCATCAAAGAATGTTCATTCAGCCATGTGTGGAGAATAGTAGGGTTTGGGAGATGGCACCACTATTTTTATGAATGATTCTATCCAAACACCTTTGACATTTCCAAAATAATTTGAGTTTTAGGTAACTTTTATATTTATGGATTCGTGGGAGAGGAAAATAAAAATTAAACTCTCTGAATCTCTTTGTACAAAAGGTATTTAGTAAGAGATGATTGGCCTTATGAAATTGGTAATTCTCCATTGGACTTAATTAACAATGTTTTCTTGATCAGCATTGTGTTAAACAGTATATATTTTTTGTAATTTATTTTCTGATATATATTTTTATTCTGAGGAAACTATTTATGTTGGATATTTCCTGAAATGGGGAAATGTGGATCTCCCTAAACTTTGTTGATGACAGAAGTTTCCCCAGGTGTAAGGGACTCTCGTCATTTATCTTTGGGCTAATATCCCTATTGAACTCATAATTTCCTCATTTCTCCTGCTGGCTGGCAGAGTTTGTGCCAACCAACATCTGGTCTTCTATTAACTCAGTTTGACACCTACAGTTGTGTCTGTCTAACCCATAAGGACAAATAAATTACTTTAGTGAACCTGTTTGTTAAATAGCAGGTCTACCTTTGGGAATCAAATTTCTACTCTACTGATGAAACAGCATAATCTTTCAGTGTGTAGAATCAGAACTGTTGGCATTCCCCAGGGAGAGAATCTTGAGTTGCTTTTCCAGTCCTCTTGGAAAATGGGACATAAATAATCCATGTTTTGCATCAAAAGATGGTGTATTCTTATGGTTAAGAGTGTAATGTTTTGGCCCCACTTTGTCTTGGTTAAATTCCCATCTCTTCGATTTTTAGCTGTGGGACCCTGAGCTAGCTGGTGAACCTTGCGTCCTGTAAAATGGAAAGTAATATCATTGATTCCATTGGTTTGCTCTGAGAATGAGAATTGTATGCAATGCTTAGCCTAGTTGCAGATATGTAGTAAACCACTTAATAAATGTCAGCTGTTAACAGAGTTCCTTTCATAGTGTCTGAAGAAAAATGGCACAGGTAAAGCTTCACATCTTTAGGAAGTTCTATTTAACATTCTGGGTAAAGACCAAAACTAAATTTTTACAATCCCTTTGCAGTGGGTTTTACAGAGAAGGAAGTGATTTCTGGGAGAGTACCAGATGTAAGTCTATTCATTATGAAGTCAGATGCAGTATGCAAAAAGAGCAAGAATTAACAAGGCATTGGTGGCCAGTATTATTGAGATGGCACATTGCCAAGCTTGATGTTTCGTACCTAAGACAGAGATAATAGATGTCCTTATATGTGCTTCTTATTTGTCTCCAGATAAGAGGACTTTATCTTTGAGGTAATTGTTCAGGAAACTAAGGCATAAAAATTATCAATCTTACAATAGCCAGGCAGCAGCATCTTTTCAACTAAATTTTGAGAAAATTTTCTCAAAACTTCAGTTTGAAAGTAAGTTACCAAATCTCGTATCATTTTCAGATGCTTTGAGAAATTCTAAGAATATTATCATAGTACTGAATCTACACATATACTACTATAAAAATGGAAGCTCAAATAAAGCTATGTACACATTTATTTTCAAAAAAATTGTTTAATTATATATGGCTAAAAAGTCATGTTAATTAGAAATCATTTCAGTGGATGCTTATTGAACACCTACCACATTCAAGGAATTCTGCATTGTCAAGGCTCAGTAGGATTTCTACTTTGTGTTCATTATATGTGCTTCAGAGTAACCGCTGCACCTCATGTCTACTCCTCAGTAACTCTGACTGGCCATTGCCTGCTAATAAGGATTCATTATATGTATAGATCAGTTTAGCACACATTAGGAAAATATATCACTAACTTAACATCTTCATTATCAGAGAGAATGAAGGTTTAAAAGTATTTATTTGAATTTCATGGCAATCTATCTAGCTGCGCCTTCTCATAAGATTTCAAGATAGCATTTCTATTTTTCTAGTTACATTCAAAATGGAAGAGAAACAAGAGAGAACTGAAGCAGTGGCTGTAGCTTTTCTAGAGCCTTCTGGCCCCCACTCAGATAATATAAAAAATATTAAGTGCCATCTCATCAGTCAGTTAATGGAAGTTCTTGAGGGCTAAATGAGATGTCTTGTAAGAATAGGTAATGAGCAGTAGTAAGTTCTAACTTAGTTGTATTTTATTTTACTTAATTTATGTTTTTGAGGCAGATTCTCACTCTGTCACCCATGCTGGAATGCAGAGGTGGAATCATAGCTCACTTCAGCCTCAAACTCCTGGGCTCAAGCAATCCTCCCACCTCAGCTTCTGGAGTATCTGGGACTACAGGCACAGGACACCATGCTCAGCTAATTTAAATAGTTTTTTGTAGAGATGGGATCTTGCTATGTTGCCTGTATATTAGTCTGTTCTCACACTGCTGTAAAGATACTGCCTGAGACTGGGTAATTTATAAAGGAAAGGTTTAATTGACTCACAGTTATGCATGGCTGAGGAGGCCTCAGGAAACTTACCATCATGGCAGAAATGGAAGCAGGCACCTTCTTCACAAGGTGACAGGAGAGAGGGAAGCACAGGGGAAACTGACACTTATAAAACCATCAGGTCATGAGAGAACTCACTCACTATCAGGAGAACAGCATGGGGAAACCGCCCCCATGATCCAATCACCTCCCACCAGGTTCCTCCCGCAACACCAGGGATTACAATTCAAGATGAGATTTGAGTGGGGACACAAAGCCAAACCATATCATCCTGCTGCTGGCCCCTCGCAGATCTCATGCCCCTTTCACATTTCAAAACCAATCATGCCTTCCCAATGAGTCCCCTAAGGTATTAACTCATTTCAGCATTAACTCAAAAGTCCGAACACAAAGTCTCATCTGAGACAAGGCAAGTCCCTTTCACCCAGAAGCCTATATACTCAAAAGCAAGTTAGTTACTTCCAAGATACAATGGGGGTATAGGCATTGAGTAAATGTTCCCATTTCAAAAGGGAGAAGTTGGCCAAAATGAAGGGGTTACAGGCCCCATGCAAGTCCGAAATCCAGCGGGGCAGTCAACTCTTAAAGCTCCAAAATAATCTCCATTGACTCCATGTCTCTCATCCGGGCAGGCAGATGTAAGGGGTGGGCTCCCACAGCCTTAGGCAGCTCCCTCACAGGCTACCATTGAGTGCCTGTGGCTTTTCCATGCCAATGGTGCAAGCTGTCAGTGGATCTACCCATCTGGGGTCTGGAGGACGGTGGTCCTTTCCTCAGCTCCACTAGGCAATGGCCCAGTGGGGACTCTGTGTGGGGGCTCCAATCCCACATTTTCCCCTCCGCATTGCCCTAATAGAGGTTCTCCATGAACGTGTAGAGGTTTTTCCTGCAGCAGACTTCTGCCTGGACATCCAGGTATTTCCATACATCCTCTGAAATCTAGGTGGAGGTTCCTAATCCTCAATTCTTGACGTCTGTGTACCTGCAAGACCAACACCACATAGAAGTCACCAAGGCTTAGGGCTTGTACCCTCTGAAGCAATGGCCTAAGCTGTACCTTGTCCCCTTTTAGTCACAGCTAGACCTGGAGCATCTAGGACACAGAGCACCAAGTCTGGAAGCTGCACAGAGCAGCAGCAGGGTTTTGGGCCTAGCCCAGGAAACCATTTTTCCCTCTTAGGCATCTGGGCCTGTGATGAGAGGGCCTGCCTAAAGACCTCTGACATGCCCTGGAGATATTTTCCCCATTGTCTTGGCTATTAACATTCAGCTTCTCATTACTTAATGCAAATTTCTGGAACAGGATTAAATTCTTCCCCAGAAAATGGGTTGTTCTTTTCTACTAAGTGGCTAGACTGCAAATTTTACAAACTTTTATGCTCTGCTTCCCTTTTAAACATAATTTCCATTTTCAGATCATGTCCCCCAAGTTTAAAGTTCCACAGGTCTCTAGGGCAGGAGCACAATGCTGCCAGTCTCTTTGCATAGCAAAAGTGACCTTTGCTCCAGTTCCCAGAAAGTTCCTCATCTCCACCTCAGCCTGGACTTCATTGTCCGTATCACTATCAGCATTTTGGTCAAAATCATTTAACAAGTCTCTAGGAAGTTCCAAACATTCCCACATCTTCCTGTCTTCTTCTGAGCCCTGAAAACTATTTCAATCTCTGCCTGTTACCCAGTTCCAAAGTTGCTTCCACATTTTCAGGTTATCTTATGGCAGTACCCCACTCTCTGCTCTACCAATTTCCTATATTAGTCTGTTATCACACACACTGCTATTAAGATACTGCCTGAGACTGGGTAATTTATAAAGGAAAGAAGTTTAATTGGCTCACAGTTCCACATGGCTGGGGAGGCCTCAGGAAACTTGCAGTTATGGCAGAAGGGGAAGCAGGCACCTTTTTCACATGGTGGCAGGAGAGAGAGAGAGGGAACCTCTGGGAAACTGACATTATAAAACCATCAGATCTTGAGAGAACTCACTCACTATCACAAGAATGGCATGGGGGAAACTGCCTCCATGATCCAATCACCTCCCACCAGGTAGGTTCCTCCCTCAACACCTGGGGATTACAATTCAAAATGAGATTTGAGTGGGGACACAAAGCCAAACCATATCACCCAGGCTGGTCTCAAACTCTTAGACTCAAGTTATCCTCCCACCCCAATTTCCCAAAGTGCTGGGATTGTATGTGTAAGCACTGCACCCAGCCTTACTTACTTTTAAAGAGTCAGAATGTTGCCCAGGTTAAGATGTCATGGAAACTTGATTCTTAGTATTGACCTATCTGAAGAAAATCTGTCATTGAGGGTGTTGGTAGCCCTAAAAGCCAAGGGAAGAAGCAAGTTAGGGAAGCAATTGTTGGCTGTTTCTCTAGGCAATACTGAAGTAAGGGTACCTGGCTCTTGAAAACATGTGTCAATACAGAGATACCAGCATATAAAATCACATGACACTAGCCATTTTGCTCAAACAGCTATCTCCTCTTATTTTTATCACATGATCTCTAAGCAGTAATTCTCTGATTAAAAGCTTATCATGTAAATCTCTCCACTGAGAGAGTATTCTCATTGTATTTTAGTTATGTCTTCCTAGAAATTAAAAAATTGACATTACGGCTTATCTATCAATCTTTTATGTATTTCTTTGCCATAGCTTAGTATCCTGAAGCTTAGATAAGGCTGATTGTAGTAAGAAAATTGAATTGTCATAACTACAAAACTGGCAACTAGACTTTGAATTAGGTAGCCATATTGAAACAGTGTAACTGATTGCAACCCAATCACTGTCTCTCTGAAGGAAGACATGAAGTGAATTATCTAGTGAACTTCATTTGTAGCACATGGTATCAATATCAGCATTGGCATGTAGACAGCATCTAACAACCATGTGCACTTAAATTAGTATATATAGGGTAACATTTGGCCTTAATAATTATATAATTATTACTACTTTTATTGGGCATGGGGGTTAGGGAGAGTTAAATTTTCTGTCTATATCTATACTCGTGTGTAGTCATGGGCCATAAAACCGTTTCAGTCAATGACAGATCACATACGTGACAGTGGTCCTGTAATATTTTAATACTGTATTTTCACTGTACCTTTTTGATATTTAGATATGTAAATCCATACCATTGTGCCACAATTTCCTACAGTTTTCAGTACAATAACATGCTGAAAGCTTTGTAGCCTAGGAGCAACAGGCTATATCATAAAGCCTAGGTGTATATAGTAGGCTATACCACTAGGTTTGTGTAAGTACACTCTGTGATGTTTGCACAGTGATGAAATTGCCTAACAACACATTTCTCAGAAAATATCCTGCAAAGGAGTAGCTCAGATGGATATAGGACAAGTTAAATTTCTTAATGAGGGTAGTTTTTGTTGTTGGGTTTAACAGATTATTTTTCTTCCAATTGTATGATAACTGACTCCTCACTTCCAATATTAAACTTACAGAAAAAGCAGAAATAAATGCAACAAAAGCTTTAGCTTTTGAGAAATCATGTATTCTCTGACTTGGAAATTTTGCTATGCTGATTGTTCATAGCTATTGAGGATCTCATGAAATTTCTTGGGGGCAAAAGAAAGTAAACTGAGATAAGATTCATTTGTCTGATTAAATATCAAAATGTATAGACATCTAATATACTTTACTTGGCAGAAAGAAGTATAGTCCTGAGTCAGCAATAGTTGAGTAAGTGGAATTGCTGAAGAGAAAAATGTTTCTGAGTAGCAGGAAATAGAAACAGTATAGTAGGAGGTGTACTTCAATAGTTCACAGGTTTCGTTTAGATAATCCCTCCAAAGTTCTCATTTGTATCTGAATTGTTTCAATTAGGAGTCTGGTGAGAGAGATTTTGTAAGACTTTCTGTATTTCCTTATTCTAAGAAAAAATATTAAAGCCCTATTTTCTGTTATATTCTAATATTTCCAATCTATGTGAATCCAGGCAAATGTAATTCAGTATATCAACTATTAATACGTTTTGGAAAACATCTCTTTAAGATTCCTGTTCTTATTAAACTTAAATTGAGTGCTTACATTATGTCAGATTAAATCTGTTTTCTAAACAAACCAATTTTCTCATAAATGCACATTTTAATTTTTTCCTAATAGGTAACCAATTTTTTGTCAGATATTTAAAATTTCTTAATTGTATCAAATATTTTAATAGACTTGATTAAATTTTATGGCATACATATTCTTTAAAAATATGTTACTGATATTTTTATACATATTTACTTATTTCAATATACTTTTGCTTAATGTATATGTCAAAATTCAGAGAAGTCATTTATCAATTTCATGAGTGTCACATTTACTTTAATTATGTACAGTACAGAAACATTAATGCTTAGGAACATTAACATTTTTCTATAACACATGAGTTTATTAATCTACTGCTTTTTTTTCTGTCTTATTAGAGGAAATCTGTGACTAGGTGAATCCTCAAAATGCCAATAATGCCAGAGATGACATTCTTTAGGTAATTTAATCCACTGCTGCTTCTTTCCACCTTATTCATTCCTCTTGTCATTTGTGTCCTCTCCCAAACATGCATATATGGTCCAAAAGTACAATTTACTTCTGAGGCCCTGGATTAGTCAGAGGTCTCCAGAGAGGGACAGGACTAATACGATATATATATATGTAAACTCCCTTTCATATATATATATATGGATATAATATATAATAATATATATTTCATATATATGAAAGGGAGTTTATTAAGAAGTATTGACTCACACAATCACAAGGTGAAGTCCCACAGTAGGCCATCTGCAAGCTGAGGAGCTAGGAAACCAGAGTCCAAAAACCTCAAAAGTAGCCTACAGTGCAGCTTTCAGTTTGTGGCCAAAGGCCTGAGAGCCCCTGGAGAACCACTGGTGTTAAGTCCAAGGGTCCAAAAGCTGATGAACTTGGAGTTCAATGTTCGAGGGCAGGAAGCATCCAGCACAGGAGAAAGATGGAGACCAAAGACTTAGCCAGTCTAGCCCTTCCACCTTCCTCTGCCTGCTTTTATCCTAGCCTCACTGGCAGCTGATTAGATGGTGTCCACCCAGATTGAGAAGTTGGTCTGCATCTCCCGGTTCACTGACTCAAATGTTCATTTCCTTTATCGACATCCTCACAGACACACCCAGGAACAATACTTTGCATCTTTCAATCCAGCCAAGTTGACACTCAATATTAACCATCACACACTCTCAATTTGTCTTCTCATATAATCTAATACTCTTTTGTTAAGTGTGTAAAAATTTATAAATGCAATGCCTTTTTTATGAGTTGACCACTTCATCATTTTGTAAAGTCTCTATCTTTCTTTATATTCCTTCTTCCACAGTCCACATCACCTGGTTGGTATTAATATTACTACTTCAACTTGTTTCTGATAAGTGTTTGCATGGTATATCTTTTTTCACCATGTTCCTCTTACCCTATCTATGTTTTTGTAATTAAATGGGTACTTACAGACTATACATACTTTGATCTTGTATTTGTACATAATAGAAAATCTTTGTTTTTTTAATTTAGATGTTTAGACCACTTATATTTAATGAAATTATTCATATGGTGGATTTTAAATTTACCATTTGTTAGCTGTATTGTAGTTGTCTCATGTGTTCTTTGTTTCTTCTTTGTTCTTTTTTTTTTCTTTTTTCTTTTTTTTTTTTGAGATAGAATCTTGCCCTGTCGGCCAGGCTGGAGGGCAGTGGCATGATCTCTGCTCACTGCAGCCTCTGTCTCCCAGGCTCAAGCAATTCTTCTGCCTCGGGCTGCTGAGTAGCTGGGATTATAGGCTTTGTTTTTTTTTCTTTTTTCTTTTTTCTTTTTTTTTTTTAGCTTGCATTGATTTTTTTAAATTCCATTTTGTTTTTATATTGTCCTATTTGTTATACTTGTTTAATGATTATTTTAGTGGTTGCCCTGTTATATTCGATACACCAAACAATGTATTTTTACTATTTTTGCATTAAAGAGTGAATTATCTTTTACGGTGATTTAGCATAAGAAAAAATATATTTTCTTTCTTCGTGTTTGTTTGCAGTGTTTTTATTTTTTGAAGATTATTTTTATTTTACATAAATCAGTAACATAGTCATTTCTTATCATTATCAAGTATTATGTACTATAAATAATTGTATATGTTATACTTTTCTACAACTGACAGCACAGTAGGTTTGTTTATAGCAGCATCACCGCAAACATATGAGTGATGCATTGTGTCAAACATTATGATGGCTGTGACATCACTATGTGATAGAAATTCATCAGCTCTGTTATAATCTTGTGGAATCATCATCGTATATGCATTCCAATGTTGAAAGAAACATTTTGAAGCACAGGATTGTACATTGTTTTCCACTATAGTTGAAAATACTTTAATATAATTTTTTTGCCCCTTTATATCTTTATGTGGGTTCAAACTTTTCCTCTGGCATCTTATTTCTTCTGCCTTAGGAACCTCCTTTAATATTTCTTGTAGCATAATAAATTGGCAACTAATTATCTAAGCTTTTTGTTAATGAAAACCATCTTTATTTAACCTTAATGTTAAAAGACATTATTACTGAGTATAGAACTATGAGTTGACAGAATTATTTATCAGTACTTTAAAGATTCTATTTCATTGACCTCTAGCTTATGTCTATCAAAATAACTTTCAATTTCAGCTTTAATATGCAAAGAGGTTGTAAGTCATTATTCCTATCCTTATGCCAAAAAAAGCTAGGCAAACCAAAAACCAGTAACTTTACTTGGACCCATTGGAGAACTAGGACAAACTGTCATGCTGAAATCTGGAAAGACAGGCACACACAGAAAGACACAAAACCTCCTTACCACCTATAGAAGCCCCTGGAGTCATAAACAGGTAGGGACACTTAAATAGTTATTTTGATAAATTGCTCAATGCTTATTGTGAATTAAGAGGGAAAAATTCACTGGGGTGCAGCCTTAGGAGAATGAGAGGGATATAGCATTTTCATGAGCTTTACCTCCAAGAAGATCCAATAAAGATTTCCTTACAACCCTGGCATTGAAAGAGGAAGAGGCATTATTATGAAATACACTAAGAACCTTCAGGTGAAAATACTTTTCAGGGGCCTTATCCCAGCTGTGGAAAGGCAATTCCTCCCATGCCAACCCTCACCTTATTATTTATATTAAGAAATAGGATCAGATAACTGAACCCAGTTTTGATACTAATAGTGATAATTTAAGGAAATATATATAAATAGCTATTATTAGGATTATTGTTATTACTGTATTTTCAAAAATTATGAAGTTTTGTGGTAGCTAAGATATGTGTATTCCTCTGGTTATCAGTAGGTCATCCTGTTGTTCACATGACCACTGAGAATATATAATTTAGTTAATTTGGTGAAGTCTTACATGGAGCGTGTATTAGGGTTCTTCAGAGCAACAGAACCAATTATAAGATAATAATATATTACATATTATAATGCTATAATATTTATATATTCTAATTCTATATAATGAGGAATTATGAAGGCTGAAACATCCCAAAGTCTGCAGTCAGCAAGCTGGAGACTTAGAAGAACAGATGATGCAGTTTTAGTTCCAGTCAAAGACATGGGAACCAGGAGAGGTGATGGTGTACGTTTCAGTTCAACAGTCAAAAGACTTGAGATCCAGAACAGCCACTTCTTCAAGGCAGGGAAAGACCAATGCCTCCGCTCAAGTAGTCAAGCAGGAGAAGTTCCTTCTTACTCAGCCTTTTATTCTAATTGGCCTTTAATTGATAGGATGAGTTCCATCTACATTAGTCAGGGCTATCTTCATTACTCAGTCTACTGATTCAAATATTAATCTTATCCAGCAACACCCTCAAAGACCCGCCCAAAATAATGCTTGATCAAATGTCTGGGCACCTTGTGGTCCAATCAAGCTGACACATAAAATTAACCATCACAGAGAGAAACAATTACTAATTAATTACACAAAATATAATCATTTCAGATTCAGTTCAATTCAATAGGGGTGAAAAGTAATGCCTCTTTTTGGACACTTTTATTTCTGGATTTGACAAAATCAATAGCAAATCCTTCCCTGTCTGATTAAAAGTAACATGATCTATATTTAGCTTTCCATAATTTTTTTTATTGATCACACCAATTACTGTGTATCTACACAAGATACATTGTTTTTACATATTTCAAGAATTTGGCTTTTGACAAAAATAAGAGAAAGTTCGATATCTACTGCAATAAAGTAAAGTTTTAGATGATAGTTGTTATGTTTCAATAATCAAGTAGATAGAATTGAAATTGCCTTGGATTGTGTACCTCAATTAGGACTCATTTCTTCTGACTTGGAAATACAGAGATTCTCTGGGAAATGTTTATTTTTATTCAGTTTATTTATTTATTTTATCATCTGCAAAATAGGGATAATGATAACTATATTGCAGGATATTTTCTCTTAAGTAGTTTTAACTGACCAATAAAAGTTGTATATGTTTATCACGTACAACATTGTGGAATGGCTGAAGCAGGTACCATATGCATTGCCTCCCATACTTATCATTTGTGTGGTGAGAACACTTACAATCTTCTCTCTTAATAATTTTTAAAAACACAATGCATTGGAATTAGCCATAGTTACCATATTGTACAATAGATCTCTTGTGCTTATTCCTCCTATCTAACTGAAATTTTATATGTTGAACAACATCTCCCCAACTCCCTTCCTTCCCTGCACTTTTCACTTCTATGAGTTTAACTTTTTTGAATTCCACATACAAGTGAGGTAGTGGGGCATTTGTCTGTGTGTCTGGCTTATTTCACTTAACATAATGCCCTTCAGTTTCATCCATTTTCTCAAAAATGACAATCTTCTTCTTCTCCTCCTCCTCCTCCTCCTCCCCCCCCCCCCCGACCCTCCACTCTCACTCTGTTGTGCCCAGCCTGGAGTGCAGTGGTATGATCATGATTCACTGCAGTCTTGACCTCTCAGCCTCCTGAGTAGCTGTGACCACAGGCATATGCCACTACACCTGGCAAATTTTTAAACTCCTTTTTTGTATTGACAGGGTTTCCCTATGTTGCCCAGTCTCGGGGCCTGAGATGGGAAGATCACTTGAGCCTGGGAGGTGGAGAATGTATTGAGTCATGATCATAACCCTGCAGTCCAGCCTGGGCAACAGAGTAAGAGGAGGAGGAGGAGGAGGAGGAAAGGGAGGAGGGGGTGGGGGGAGGTGAGAGGGGAAGGGGGGAGGGAAGGGGGGGAGAGAGGAGGAGGAGGAGGAGGAGAAGAATGAGGAGAATGGAGGAGAAGGAGGAGGAGGAGAAGAATGAGGAGAATGGAGGAGAAGGAGGAGAATTATTTTTGACAACATGGATTAACAACATTCTCTGAAATGAATAGACCCAATAGATTTCTTGAACTCCCGGGCTCAAGACATCTCCCCACCTCAGCTTCCAAAAATTCTGGGATCACAGGCATGAGACACAATGCCTGGTCTTTTTTTAAGGATGAATTATATTATATTGTATATGTAGATCATAGTGAAAACTTGTATTCATTCACTAATGGAAACCTAAGTTGATTCCATATCATGGCTATTGTGAATAATGCTGCAATGAACATAAGAGAACATATATATCTGTTTGACATACTGATATCATTTCAGTTGGATATATAACCAGTATTGGGATTTCTGAATCAGATGGTAGTTCTATTTTTAATTTTTTGAGGAACCTCCATGCTGCTATTTTTAGTGTCTCTACTAATTTACATTTCAATCAACAGTGCTAAAGGACTCCCTTTTCTCTACAGTTGAAGGCTTTTTTGTTAATGTTCCAATAAAATGATTTAAGACATCTATTATAGTTCTAGCCACATGGAGAGTCACTGAATAGCAGTGTTAGGCATTATTACTAAATTTTTAACTCCAAATGTTTTCATCAAAAAACTTGATTTTTTTATTCATGAGATTTCAGATAAGGTGGCCAAAAGGAGAGGCTTAACCCCCACAGGAATATTCTACTTGGCACATTAGGAGACTTTTAGAGTCAAGGAATATCTAACCTAGGCTTTTCCCCAAAAAATCCAAATATCAAGGAACTTAACCTTGATTTGTCCAAAATTATCTATTGAAGACTCTTACTGTTTCTGAAATTTTTGTCATAAATAGGACATTAATAGGGTATATTTGCAGCCAGTGTACTATCTGGACTCCCATTCTGAGGCTCATGCCCTTGAAATGATGCTCTGAAACCAAGAGAATTCACCCTCTCTTCCAGGGTTCATGATGTCATAGAAAGTTGGAAAGAAAAGAGAATGGAAAAAATTTGTAATATTTTATTACAGTGTTTAGAAATTTAATATTTTTCACTAGTACTGACAGCTTCAAAACTTTAAAAGACAATTAGATTTATAAATTGAAGAGAGTTTGGCCATTTAATGATGTATGCTTATTATTTGCTCTTTTTTATTGTGAGTATTACATTGAAATGCAAGAGCTTATATAAACAAATAAAATGCCTAATTAATAATATAACAAACACCCATGTATTTCCCAACCAGCTCAAGAAATAGACCATTTCATGCTTTTAGTAGCACTTTATTCCTTTTATGCCTCTCCCTAAGGAATCTCCTTTCTCTTGTCCTCTCTCTCTTCCAGTTGTCTTAAACTCCCACTTCCTGCCAAGAGTGCTTTTATAACTATTGTATTTATCATTCATTTGATTATTTATTTATTTATTTTGAGACGGAGTCTCACTTTGTCCCCCAGGCTGGAGTGCAGTGGCACAATCTTGGCTCACTGCATTCTGTGCCTCCTGGATTCAAAGTGGTCCTCCCACCTCAGCCTCCCAAGTAGCTGGGATTACAAGCATGCACCACCACACCTGGCTAATTTTTGTATTTTTAGTAGAGACAGGGTTTTACCATGTTGGCCCAGCTGGTCTTGAACTCCTGACCTCAAGTGATCTGCCCACCTCGGCCTCTCAAAGTGCTGGGATTACAGGCATGAACCACCATGGCCAGCCTCCTTTGCTTTCTTAGAAAAAATGAATTTTGTTTTTGTAACAGCTATATTGATGTGTAAATAATATACAATACACTGTAGATATTTACTGTGTACACGTTGATGTTTTGACATCTCTGTACATGTATAGACATACATGCAAATACGCATGCACACACACACACAAAATTATCACAACAATAAAAATAACCATATCCGTCACACCCACATTTTCTCTTCTGCTTTCGTGATGCTTCATCCTTCTGCAACCCTCATCACCAGACAAGAAGTACCCTGCTTTCTGTCACTTTAGACTGGATTTCCTTTCTAAAATTTTATATAAATGGAATTATTTAGTATGTAGTCTTGTTTTGTTGTCCTGCTTCTTTCATTTGATATAATTATTCTGAGATCCTTTCATGTTGGTATATTTATCTCTTTTTATTGCAGAGTAACATTTCATCATATATACCACAATATTACTTATCCTTGATGGGTTATGGATTATTTCCCACTTTGGTTATTATAAATAAAGGTGCTATGAATATTTGAATACAAGTCTTTGAATTATTTTATACTATGTTGTGGATATCTTTGGGGCAAATACATAGAAATAGAATTGGTGAGTAATTTGGAAAGTGTGTGATTAATTTTTAGAAAACCACTAATCTTTTGAAAAGTGGTTGCAATTTTTTACATTCCCACGGGAAGTTTACAAGAGTTCTAGTTGTGGCATAGACTTGACAAAACTTCTACGGTAAGCCTTTTTAATTTTAGGCACTCTGATAGGTGTATGGAGGTATCCCATTCTGGCTTTAATTTGTACTTTGCTAATGGCTAATGGTGTTGAGAATCTATTAATGTGCTCGTTTGCCCATTAGGTATTGGATAGTTTGTTTTTCTTTATTAAAGTGAGAGGGATTTTATAGAATCTATTCTGGATGCAAGTACTTTTTCAGATATAGGAAATATTTTTCTCCCGGTCTGTGCCTTGTCCTTTGATTCCTTTAACCATGCTTTTCAAAGATCAGAGGCTCTTAACTTTTATGAACTTCACATTATCAACTTTGATTTTTCTGGATTATGCTTTGTAAATTGTATATAAGAAATATTTCGGTGACTTAAAGCTGCCACAATTCTATGTTTTGTTCTAGAAGTTTTGTAGTTTTAGATTTTATATTTAGATCAATAATCCTTTTTTAGTTAAATTTTTATCAGTGTTATCTTGTCTGCGTATTAATATCCAATATTTTCTAACAAAAATTTTTGAAACAATTATTCTTTCATTAATGAATTGTCTTTACACTTTTATAAGAAATCAATTGAGCATACGTGTGTAGAGGTGTTTCTGGAGTCTCTATTTTGTTCCATTTATTTAGTTGTTGATATTTGTGCCAACACACACTGTCTTGATTACTAAAACATGATAAACCTTGATCTCAAGAAGCGTAGGTCCTCCAACTTTGTTCTTTTCCAAAGCTTTGTTTATTTGTATTTTCACATGAACTTTCGAGTTTATTTATTTATTTATTTATTTATTTGCGCCAAAGTCTCACTCTGTTGCCTAGTCTGGAGTGCGGTGGCCTGATCTCGGCTCACTGTAATCTCGCCTCCCGGGTTCAAGTGATTCTCCTGCCTCAGCCTCCTGAGTAGCTAGGATTAGAGGCACGCCACCATGCCCAGCTAATTTTTTGTATTTTTAGTAGAGATAGAATTTCACCATGTTGTCCAGGCTGGTCTCGAACCCCTGACCTCAAGTGATCCACCCACCTCGGACTCCCAAAGTGCTGGGATTACAGGCATGAGCCACTGGGCCTGGCCTCAACTTTAGAATTAACTTATTGATTTCTACAATGACTTCTGGAATCTTAATTGAAATTGGGTTGAATCTATAGATCAATTTGTGGATAATTTATATCTCAACAATATAGAGTCTCCTCAAACACAAATATGGTTATCTCACCTTTTATTTAACATTTAAAAAAATTTCTTTCAACAATGTCATATGGTTTGGATTATATGAATTTATCCATCTTTTGTCAAATTTATCCCTGATAATTTTATATTTTTATGTTACTGCAAATAACATTATTGTTTAAATTTTAATTTCAGATTGTGGCTAACATAAAATGCAATATAGTTTGTATATTAGTCCTGCATCTTGCAAACTTGATAATGTAACTTATTAGTCTACTTGGTTTTTTTGACAGGCTCATTAAATTTTCTAAGTAGGCAATCATGCCTTCTATGAATGAAGAGAATTGTACTTTTCCTGTATAGTCTGTATGCCTTTTATTTCCTTTTCTGCCTGAAATTCTGGCTAGATTCTCCAATATAATGTAAAATAGAAATGCTGAGAACAAGCAGTCTTAATATTATGGGGGAAGTCATTCGTTGATTAACATTAAACACGATGTGATCAATACATTTTTCATGAATGCCTTTTATCAGCTTAGGGAAGATCCCTAATTTTCCAGATTTAATGGCAGTGTTTTTTTTTTTTTTTTTTTTTTTTTTCCCAATTAGGATAGATGTTGAATTTTGTGAAAAGTTTTTTTCTTATTCTCTTCAGATGATTTTTTTTCTTCAGTCTGTTATTATTTTGAGTTACACTGACTGATTCTAATGGTAAACAAACAAACAAACAAAAAACGCTTTCATTTCTGGCATAAAAACCCAACTTGGCCATTATGTATTTTCTATTTGTGTATTTTATTTATTTGTTATTCTTATTTTGAGACAGAGCCTTGTTCTTGTCGCCAGGCTGGAGTGCAATGGGGTGATCTCGGCTCACTGCAACCCCCGCCTCCCGGGTTCAAGTGATTCTCCTGCCTCAGGCTCCCAAGTAGCTGGGTTTACAGGCACCCGCCACCACACCCAGCTAATTTTTATATTTTTAGTAGAGACAGGGTTTTGCCATGTTGGCCAGGCTGGTCTCGAAACCCTGACCTCGTGATCCGCCCATCTCGGCCTCCCAAAGTGCTGGGATTACAGGCATGAGCCACCACGCCTGGGCTTTATTTTACTTATAAAAATTATAAGAATCTTTTCATCCATGTTCATAAGGAATATTTTTCTATAGATTTAATTTCCTTTATAATACCTTTGACTGGTGTTGCAATCAGATTAATGCTGGTCTCATAAACTGAGTCAGTATGTAGACCCTTCTTTCCAGTTTCTTGAATAGTTTGTACAGAATTAATGTTATTTCTTCTTTAAATGGCTGGTAGAAATCTTTTTTAAAACCTTAAGTAGAAAATTTTGTTAAAATAGGCCCAAATGACACTTACTAAAAATAAAATAAATCGTCCTATAATTTTTACAAAACATAGTCTACTATGTTTAATAATCTTTAATGTTGCAATCAGAACCAAGAACACTGTATTATTGCCTATATCCTTCCTCATTGAAAATAGACAACTGTGACAATTATATAGCATCCAAACAATATTGTAAGTAACTATACAAACATTGTGTCAACTCAAAGCAACCTGTGTAATTTGTATTCTCTTTAAAACATGAACTAAATTCATATCCTTTCACATTTTCACAGCAGAAATATTTAACCTGAACTGTTTCTTTTTTTTTTTTTTAACTTTTATTTTAAGTTGAGGGGTACATTGCAGATTTGTTATATGGGTAAACTCATGTCATGGGGGTTTGTTGTGCAGATTATTTCATCACCCAGATATTAAGCCTAGCACCTGTTAGTTATTTTTCCTTATCCTCTCCCTTCTCCTACCGTTCATCCTCTATTAAAGCTCAGTGTCTTTTGTTTCTTTCTGTGTGTCCATGTGTTCTCATCATTTAGCTCCCACTTACAAGTAAAAATGTGTAATATTTGGTTTTCTGTTCCTGCATTAGTTTGTTAATGATAATGGCCTCCAGCTCTGTGCATGTTCCTGCAAAGGACATGATCTCATTCTTTTTTATGGCTGCATAGTATTCCATGGTATATATGTAATACATTTTCTTTACCTAGTTATTTGTATAATTGTTAATTGAAGCTATCTGAGACTGGAATTTTCCTTGTGGGAAGATTTTTACTATAAATAAATACCTATGTATTCTTGAGTGAACTTTAAGAGTTTAAGGAAATTTGTCCATTTATTTTAAGTTGTCAAATTTATTAGCATAGGATGTCATTCACTTTTTATTCTTTTATTATTGAATCTGTAGTAATGTTACTTCTCTTATCCTTGACGTAAGTTATTCTATCTTTTTTAACTTTTATTTTTATTTTTAAATTCTATTTAAAATTAATAAATATATACATTTACAAGGCACAATGTGATGTTTTGATACATGCATACATTGTGAAATGATAAAATCAGGGTAATCAAAATATTTATTACCTCACATATCATCTCTTTGTGGTGAGAATATTTAAAATCCACTCTATTAGCAATTCAGAAATGTACAATATATTATTATTAATTATAGTCACCAGAAGCTAAGGAATGGGGATGGTGGGTGGGGAAAGGGGAAATGTTGGTCAAAGGGTACAAAGTTTTAGTGAGACAGAAGGATACCTTCTGATTGTCTCTCTTCTCCCTTTTGCCTGTGACTGGTCTGGAAAGAGAATTATGTCTTTTGTGGATTTTCCTCCAAGAATCACCTTATGGTTTTCTTGGTTTTCTCTATTTTTTCTTGCTTTCTCTATTCTTGACTTCCACTCTAAACTCTTATTTCCTTTCTCTTCCTTACATTCATGTAAATTTACTCTTCATTTTCTATTTCCTTAAAGCAGAAAAGAGATCATTGATTTGAGACATTTCTTTTCTAGTATATGTATTTAGTCCTATGAGTTATCCTTTAAGTACTGCTTCAGCTATATACTAAAAATTTAGATATGCTGTATTTTAATTTTTATACAGTTCTAAATACTTTAATTTCTTTTTGATTCCTTTTTTCACCCATATGCTGCTTAATTTTCAAATATTTTCATATTTTCCAAAAATTTTTCCATTTTCAATTCCTAAAGTAATTACATTATGGTTACAAAATATAATATTTGCATTAATTTTAATTATTTTAGATTATTAATGTTTTATGACCCCCAATATGATCTGTTTTGGTAAATACTTTTTATGCACTTGAAGAAAGTACATATTTTGCTTTTTTTGGTTGTAATGATAAAAGTCAATTAGATCAAATTGTTTGTTTGTTTGAGACAGGGTCTCACTCTGTTGCCCAGGCTGGAGTACAGTGGTGTGATCTGAGCTCACTGCAACTTCCGCCTCCTGGGTTTAAGCAATCCTCCAGCGTCAGCCTCCTGAGTAGCTGGGACTACAGGCATATGCCACCACATCCAGCTAATTTTTGTATTTATTTTGGTAGGGACAGAATTTTGCCATGTTGCCCAGGCTGGTCTCGAACTCCTGGGCTTGAGCCATCTGCCAAGGTTTGGCCTCCTAAAGAGCTGGTATTATGGGTAGGAGCCATTGAATTGGCCTGTTTGATATTTTTATTCAAGGTTTCTATATGATCAATAATTTTCTGTTTATCAATAATTTTAGGAGAGGTGACAGAGTCTGTAACTCAGTAATGTAATTTCATTAACTGTGTCTTTTTAGGGGACCATTTCAATTGCTGAGTCTTTTCTCTTATCGTGCTTTGTATTTCTTTGTTTATTTGTGTGCCTGATAACTTTTTTTTTTTCTGAGACGGAGTCTCACTCTGTTGCCCTGGCTGGAGTACAGTGGCGTGATCTCGGCTCACTGCAACCTCCGCCTCCCAGGCTCAAGCAATTCTCCTACCTCAGCCTTCCGAGTAGCTGGGAATACAGGCATGCACCAACACACCCAGATAATTTTTTGTATTTTTAGTAGAGACGGTGTTTCACTGTGTTGGCTAGGCTGGTCACAAACGCCTGACCTCAGGTGATTCACCCACCTCAGCCTCCCAAAGTGCTGGGATTACAGGCGTGAGCCTCCTTGCCCGGCCACTTGATAACTTTTAATTTCATGGCTGATGTAAATTTTGTTGAGTCTTGAATAACTTTCTATTCCTATAAGTATTAGTAAGCTTTGTTCTGAAAACAGTTGAACACTTCTGAGTCCTGCTTTTAACCTTTATTAAGAGGTATTAGAGCAGCATTAGTCATGGCTAAGTTTTCCTGACCGCTAAGGCAAAACCCTACTGAGTACTCTTCCCAGTGCCCTAAGAATTATAAATTTCTCCACTCTGGTTGGTGGGGATGGGTACTATCCCTGGGCCTCTGTGAGCTCCAATGGGTGCTTTCTTCAATCATTTTAGGTAGTCTTTTTCCCTGACCTTGAGTCATTTCCTCATATACATGTTCTTAGTGGTACTCAGCTGAGGTTTCAAGGAATAAGATATCTGGGATTTTTTTCTCTGGACTATATCTCCTATCCAGTACTCTGTCCTGTGAATCATACCTGACGCAGTCTCAACAAACTCTCTGCTTTATTTCTTTAACTCAGGTGGTTACCTGATTGACTGTGTTCCTCTTATTTGTGGTATAGCTGAGAAACTGTAGTCTGTACGTGGGAGAATTTGTAGGGCTCACTGTGTTTGTACTATTATTTCAGAGATGTCCTTCATGACCTGTTCAATGTCCTAAAAACTGTTGGTTTATATATATTTTCCAGTTTTCCATCATTTCGGGCAGGAAGGCAAGCAGTCCTTGTTATTCCACCAGAATAACTTCCACCAGAAGTCCCTTTGTTGGTATTTTTTTCACATATGTATTTATGGTAAAATATATAATGCTAAATACAATGCTATACTTTGTGTTTGTTTAACCTTATATAAAAATAGTATTTCAGTCAGTGTTGACTATGTTACTCTAAAATAGCAGATTAACTCCCGTATCTCAGTGCTTTAACATAACAAAGGTTTATGCTACGTGACCAACTAGGAGGGTGGCATAGTTCCCAGATTGCCAGAGGTTTCGTCATCTGGAACATGTCTGCCAATTGTCAGGAAAAGGATCATATGGAGAACTTCTTCCCAGTCTTCTGTGCTCTGGCTCATATGTGATAGCCACCATTTCGTCTCATGTTCATAACCAGACCAACTTAACATTCTAAATGCAAATATAAGGGAGCAGGTACAATATTTGAAGAACATTAACCTTCTCCATGTTGAGATTCATTCATTTTGATGTCACAAGTTGTATTTCATTAATTTACATTATTTTACCTATTTTCTTTACTGACTATACCACATTATGTTTATACAGCCTTTTGTTTATGGGTATTTGGGCTGTTTTCAATCTATTGCCATCAACTAATGCTACTAAAACTATTATCATCTACATCTCATGATGCACATGTTTAAGACTTCTGGAATATGTTAGGTCATAAGATATATATATCTTCAGCCTTTTAGGGTAATGTTAACTTGTTTACCAATTTCAATTTTATCAATTTACAATACCCCAGTAATGTGCAAAAGTTTTTGGTTTTCTGCATTCTCATAAACATATGACAATTATAACAATATTTTTTATATGAAGAGTGGTTTTGATTTGCATTTCTCTCACCGGCTATTACCAATATTGAGCAATCTTTTTACACGTTTATTTTCTATTCCCACATTATTTTTATTACTCATTAAAAAATGAAGTTGTTATTGTTACTGTTGTTGTTGTTATTCTTCTTCTTTTTCTTCTTTCCATTCATAGGAGTTTCATGCTCCTTTATGTATTTTTCGAGCACTAAGGCTTTGCCGTTTGTATGTATTTCAAATACCGTCCCCCAGTTTGTGGCTTGTTCCTTCTCCCATTTTTTGGTTTACTTTGACAATGTCTTTTTAGAAAGACATTTTACATTTTAAAAGAATACAATTTATCAATTGTTTCCTTTATAATTAGCAGTTTTTTGTGTTGTTTACATATATTTTATCATAAGGTAGTAAAGACATTTTCTTATATTCTAGAATTTTTAAACTTTTATTCTTAACAACACATTTTTAATCCATTTGGGATTTATTTTTTTCACATACGAATGAGATTCAGTTTCATTTTTTTTTCTAATTTTTAATGTATTTTCCGTGGATCTTGTGACAAATAGTCCTGTAAGTAGAAGTCTCATTTATTATTTATGATCTTTATTATTACTCTAACCTTAATAATTGCTTTCCTGAAATATTGCTTTATTCTATACATTTATGTAAATTATTAGTAATGCTTTCTATTTGATCAAATACTTGTTTAAATTTACTTATGTATTTTCCTATTTGTTACGTATTTTAACCCTATTTCTAGAATAATTTTGTTTTAGTACATGTTTTAGAATATTTTTTGGGAAGGATCTGCTGATGTTAAATCCTGTTTTATTTTAGCTCACAATGACTTTACGTTACCCTTGCTCTTGGAATACGCTTTTGTTATGGCCACAATTCTAGGGTGATCATTATTGTCGAGCATTTGGAAGTACTTTTTCAGCATCTTCTTATTTTCATTATTGCTGTTGAAATGTCAGCTGTCAGTCTAAATATGAAATGATTAGTCTTTTCCCTTGCTGCTTTTAAGATCTTTTTACATTATTTTTCTGCATGTTTATGTAATATTCTGTCCAGGACTGGATTTCTTTTTATTTTATTTATTTCTTTTCGTTTGTTTAAACATATCATGCTTTCCTTTTATTACTATTATTATTTATTCACTCTGTTGTATCTATTTTGGAAATTTCTTAGTCATTCTACTCTCCAATTTTTTCCTATTCTTGACCTTTTCTTTAGAAACTGCGATTAAACATATGACATGTGTTCTCTTTCTATTCTTATTTTTGCCCAACTTTCATAATTTCCATGTTCTTAATTTTTGAGCTACATTTGACTTTTTCATCTATTTCAGTTCACTAGTTTTTTTCTTTATCTGTGCCTAATTTTCTGGCTTTTTTTTTTTTTTTTTGAGACGGAGTCTCACTCTGTCGCCCAGGCTGGAGTACAGTGGCACGATCTCGGCTCACTGCAAGCTCCGCATCTGGGGTTCACGCCATTCTCCTGCCTCAGCCTCCCAAGTAGCTGGGACTACAGGCACCCACCACCATGCCTGGCTAATTTTCTGTATTTTTAGTAGAGACGGGGTTTCACATGTTAGCCAGGATGGTCTTGATCGCCTGGCCTCCTGATCCTCCCTCCTCAGCCTCCCAAAGTGCTGGGATTACAGGCGTGAGCCACTGTGCCCAGCCAATTTTCTGTTTATTTCACCTGTAGTTTTGATTTTTAACAACTGCATTTTTATTTTCTAAAATTCTGTTGGACTTCTATTGCAATCTACATGATCACATTCATAGGTTTTTTAGCTATTTGCTGAATTTTTCAATAAAATTATGTTATTTAAAAATTATTTTACACATTTTCAAAATCTACATTTGGTAATTTTAAAATCTGAGGTCCTTTTAGAAACCCTAAATCTGTTGTTTTTTCAAATCCGTAATTTTTTTTTTTTAGTTTGCCAATTATTACATATGGTGCTTTGTTTCCTTACTTATTTGGCACATTTATTATTATTTTTTTATATTTTACTGAGTCTAATCTATGGGTATTTTCAAGGTACTAACCTGACGATGATTTACTTGTTTATCAGTAGAGAATTGATATTTTTTTTTCTGCTGTTAGATACTATTCTTGACATTAAATAGGTATCATCTAGGCTTTGGGATCTGTGAAGCTTGGTGATAGTGAACAGTGCTGGTACCTTTCTAGTAAAAGCAGGCTTGTGATTATATATTTTCAAAGGAGACAATTTTTTCTTTCCATCTGAAGCAAAAGCACAGAAACAAATTAAATTTTCCCTGAGTCTACTTTTCACTGCTGGTTTAACCCTATCAGATATCCTTTCCTTATGTATAATCTTTGACTGAAATCTTCCTCTTCATGTGGGCCGAAGGGACAGTCTTTCATTTTGTGAGCAGCCATTAAACACCAAACTGTGTTTCTCAGGTATTGCTCTTTCAAAAGAATATTCCCTTCTCTGGTGTCAAGTTTGCCAACATGTGTTTGCAGTTCACCATGCAGTTCAGTTTTTCCTGTCAGTCCAGAAATACATTACAAATTATATCAGTAAAAGTGTATTCAGCATCTTGGTATTTTGCACGTTGGAGGGCTAATCATAGTGACCACTTTGCCATGTTTCAGAACACATAGGTCCGATGACTACTTTTTTCATTTAAAAATATTTTTGGGGAACTCACACCTACTTTGTGCCCATCCCTGACTGGAGGTTATAAGCACAGTGGGTGATAAGGAAGTCTTTATCCCTGTTCTCATGGAGCTTGAATTCTAGTGAGGCAAAGGAGACAAACTATGCGTGTCTATGTTTGAAGTGGTTCTTTATGTTATGAGGGAAAATAGATAGTGTTAATAAATAGTGAAGAAGATGATGATGACGTGATGATAAATGAGTATGTGGTAAGGCGAGGGATATTTGGGTGTAATAGTCAACAAAGGCCTCTGCTAGAAAATTGCATTTAATCAGAGACCTGGATAAAGTGAAGAAGGAATCATATGAAAGCCTGTGAAAAAAGATCTTTTTCCCCCCTTTTAATATGAACTAGCAAGAGTAAATTTTTAAAGATCCTACAGAGGGGAAAATGTGTACTGTTCCAGGGAAAGATAAAAAGGCAGTGTGGTTAAACCGAACAGAATAAGAGTGAGGATGATAGCAAACAAGGGTCTTGGTGACTTGGAGGAGAAGTTTGATTTTTGTTTTGATTATGATTGAAATTTTGTGCAAATCAGTAACATTATATGAATTTTTCTCATAAAAAATCAGCCCTGCTGCTAAATTGATATTCATAGGGGACCAATTATGTAACTTTTACATTAATTCAGGCAAGAGATAACGATTGGTTTGAACAGGATGGAGCGCTAGAAATGGAGAACAGTGGCAGGATTTGGGATAAGTCTTAAACCAGAGCTTACTTTATTAGCTGAATAGGGGCTTGAGGGAAGGAGAAGATCCATGATGACTTTTGGTTGCTTGGCCTGAGTAACTTTGTTTATGCTGAAGGCATGAAGCCATTATAGGGTGGTAGGGAGCATAAAGTTTGTTTTTTACTTGTTAAATGTGACATATCTATTAGGTATTCAACAGGAAGTTGAGAGTGACAGTGGGATACCTGATTTAGAAACTCTAGGGTTCTTGAATTCAGCAGATTTGCAGTGTATCTAGCGGTGCTGCTATATCCACAGGCTATGAATGAAGTAGCAAAAGTGAAAGTATTTCAAACTACGAATAATGCAAATTACGATTTTAAAAACTGTTACAATCACTTGAGTTTTTTTTGCCTACCAAATTTATAAAAGCTAAAAAAAACTCAGTGTAGTTGAGGTTAAGAGATTTTAAAAAATACTCTTATATACAACTTGTGGGAATATAGCTTTTTGAAATATGTTTAAATCCTACATATCTAAAGCCTTTAACAATACGTAAAGACAGGATAATTTTATTTATGCATAGTTACCCTAAGAAAACCATTATAAATATACAGAAAGATTTCATTGCAGTCTATGTAATTAAAAATATATTTACAGGAAAATTGAAGAAGTCAAATACTATTAGAAAATAAAATACTATGAAACTATGAAAGGTTCTTCCAGAGATTCAACTATTTTTAGTTTTCAAACTTCAAGCATGGAGAAAGATTGTATTTGGTAAATTGGATGGACCTCGGTGACTAGTTCTGTTCAGTGAGTCTTGAAGGGCAGATGTATTTCATTCTAAAATAAATCATGTTATCGCAAATACAAGAACAGGTAGAGCAGAGATGTCAGTAAGATGGCCTATGAGTTGGCCTGGCAATCATACCCCCCAAAAAAGGAACCCAAACAGTAAATAAGCAACAATATTTTGACTGGAGTGACTAAAGTCCAATATGCTGGTGAGCAGCGAGGAATTGACAAAATCTCTGTGGAGCACAGAAGCTCAGCATAGCCGCATAGAGAGGAAAGCAGGGCATCCTTTCTGTGCTGCGCTGTCTCCCTGCAGGATAACCTTGGAGTCAGGGAAACTTTTCTTTAAGGGAGAAATGTAAGCTAGAGACCTCCTTATTATCCCTATGGATGTCGTCATTCCTTGCTACAGGAGAGTCTTTCAGTCCTCTTATGCCTTGAATCCTGTTTGGAGAGTTACTAGGAGTTCACATGGCTACACTGACTCAGAGTAGGAGCCACTCTTACACTCCCCACCCTTGTACCCTAAGCTACTACAACATAGTACCATTTTGAAACTAAGCCCACTACTAGACTGTGTTCTGTCCTTGGGACCAGTGGCCACTGACTCTGAATTCATGAGGTCCCAATGTAATTCTACCACATTCACATACAAAACCATGACCCTGGTTGCATGGAGCCTAGGCCCAAAGGAATGACCGAGACCTCCATGTCTCAACCTCCATAGCACCCAACCTGCCTGGGGAACAGATGGACTTGCCCAGTGGGAAAGCTGCTGAACAGCCAGCCAGTCTACCATGCTCACACACAACTGCGCCTCATAGCTAGCTGTCCCACCAAACTCATGTATACCCACGTCCAGTTTACAACCTAGTCTTGTGGCAACTCTGCCTCTCCAGAGAGAATGCCACACAGCTAGCCAGCCACTGAGATTGTGTCTGGATTAACAGAGAGAATCAGAGGTCCTTCTTTTCAGAGAGACCACTGCACAGTTGCCTGGCTGCCACACCTGCACAAACTCACACCAGGCCTGACGGCCAGGTTGGCAAATCTGTGCCTTATCTCCTTAGAGAGACCAGGGCACAGCCCATTAGAATGGCATACCCACATGTGCCTAGTTCAACAACCAGTCTGGTGCCCCCCTCCGCAAGCAAAATTGCTCCAATACCACTGGTGCCCCCACCCCCAGCAAAATTGCTCCAATACCACTATAAACTCCCACAGCCTAGGCCACTGAGCAGATCACGGACATCACTAATGAGTATTACAGCTTAAGAAACTGCACATAGACCACAATTCTTAATCCATCAAAAATCAAAGTATATACACCATACCCAATCCTAAGACCCATGTACAGAAAAATGTCTCTTCCTACAAAAGCTACTGCATAAATTGGAAAAGGGGACTGTTCCATTAGGTGTGCAGATATCAACACAGAGACATAAGAAATATAAAAAGCAAGGAAACATGAGTTCCCCAAAGAAACACAGTAAGTCTTCAATAACAGATCCCAAATAAAAGGATATTTATAAAATGCCTAAGAAGGAATTCAAAATAATGACCTTAGGGAACTAAGTGAGGTATAAAAAATACAGTCAATTCAATGAAATCATGAAAGCAATTCATAATCTGAATGAGAAATTCAACAAAGTGATAGATGTCATAAAATAGAACCAAACATAAGTTGTGGAGTTTTCTCATTGAATGAATAAATTAAAAATGCAATCAAAAGATTCAACAGTAGACTAAATAAAGAAGAATAAAGAATTTCTGAACTTGAAGACAATTCTTTTGACATAATCTAGCAAAAGGAAAAAATAATAAAAAAGAACGAAGAAAGACTATGGGACTTATGAGACACCATTAGGTGAACAGATTTTTGCATAATAGAATTACCAGAGGGAGAAGCTATAGAGAAAAGTACAGAAAACCTATGCAATGAAATGATAACTGAAAATATCCCCAATCATGAGAGATATATAAACATCCAGATCTCGGAAGGGGAAGAATTCCCAATTAGATTCAACACAAAATAATCTCCTCTGAGGCATATTACAAATTCTTAAAAGGCAAAGATAAAGAGAGAATTCTAAGAAGTGCAAAATAAAAATATCAAGTCACATGTAAGGGACTCTCCATCAGACTATCAGCAGATTTCTCACTATAAATCTTGCAGGCCAGGAGAAAATGGGATGATATGTTTAAAGTGCTAAAATTAAAAAAAAATGCTGTGAGCCAAGAATATGATATTCAGCAACACTGTCTTTCAGCAGTGAATGAGAAAAATACCTTCTTATACAAGGAAAATCTGCAATAATTCATTACCACTACAACAGCCTTACAGTAAATGCATGAAAGTGTTTATCTGGGAATAAAAGGTTGATAATTACTGTTATTATAACACATAAAAATATAAAACTAACCACTAGAAATAAATTCACAATGAAACTCAGAATATCCCAGTGCTGAAATGGCACTATATAAATCTTTCAGTCCTCTGATATGAAGGTCTAAAGTCAGAATAGCCAAAACTAACAATAGCTACAATTAGTTGCTAAGGAACACATGATAGATAAAGATGTAAATTAAGGCAACAAAAAACAAATTTGGGGGTGAGAAGGAAAAATTCTGGTATATTTTTATGAAAACAAAGTTAGGTGTTACCAGCTTGAAATAGTCTAGTGTAACTACAAGACTTTATTTTAGGTACACGATAACCACAAAGACAGAAATTACAGCAGATATACGAATAAGAAAGAAACGGAAGATAAAGTTAAGCAGAACTTTATCTGAATACAACAAAAAACAACAAACCATAGAAGTAAACAAGAGAGGAAGAAAGAAACAAAGGATCTACAAAGCAACCAGGAAAGAATTAACAAAATGGCAGAAGTAAGACATTTCCTATCAATAATAACCTTGAATGTCAATGGATTAAATTTCCCAATTTAAAGACATAGAATGGCTGAATGACTTAAAAAAAAAAAAAAAAACAAGGGCTAGATGCAGTGACTCATGCCTGCAATTCCAGTATTTTGGGAGGCTGAGGCAGGACTGCTTGAAGCCAGGAGTTCAAGAACAGCCTGGGCAACAAAGGGAGACCCCATCTCTACAAAAAAATTTTAAAATTAGCCAGTTGTGGTGAAACCCACCTGGTTCTAGCTACTTTAGAGTCTCTCAGTCCTCTTATGCTTTGAATCCTGTTTGGAGTTACTGAAAATTCACACAGTTATGCTGCCTCAGAGTTGGGACCAATCTTGCACTCCCCACCCCTGTACCCTGAGCTACTACAACATAGTACCATTTTGAAACCAAATCCACTGCTAGACTATGTCCTGCTCTTGGGATCAGTGACCACTGACTCTCCATCCATGAGGTCCCAATGTAATTGGCTGTAATAGGCTCAGGTGGGAGGATCACTTGATCCCAGGAGTTTAAACTGCAGTGAACTATAATCACGTCACTGCACTCCAGCCTGGGCTACAGAGCAAGATTCTGTCTCTAAATTAATTACTTAGGGGGAAAAAAGCAAGGCTCAACTATATGCTGTCTGCAAGAAACTCAGCTCATCTTTGTAGGCAAACATAGATGAAAAGTGAAAGGATATAAAAAGATATTCCAAGCAAATGAAAACCAAAAGCAAGGAGGAGGAGCTATTCTTAGATCACATAAAATACTTTAAGTCAAATACTGTAAAAAGAGATTAAGAAGGTCATTGTATAATGATAACAGGATCAATTAGACAAGAGGATGTAACAGTTATAAATATGTATCTAACCATCACAAGAGCACCCAAATATATAAAGCAAGTATTATATCTAAAGGAAGAAATAGACTGCAAAACAATAATAGTAGAGAGCTTCAACACCTCACTTTCAACAATGGATTAGATTACCTAAACAGAAAATCAACAGATAAACATTAGATTTAACTTGCACTATAGAGAAATGAATCAAACAGACATTTACAGATTATTCCATCCAACAGCTAGAGAAAACAGATTCTTCTCAGCTACACATGGAGCCTTCTCTCCATGTGAGGTAGATTATATGTTAGGCCACAAAGCAAGTCTTTAACAAATTTAAGTAGATCGTATGAAGTATATTTTCTGAACACAGTATATAAAACTAGCTATGAGCAATAAGAAAAATTACAAATACACAGACATTAGACAACATACTCCTGAATAATCAATGAGCCAACGAGTAAGTTGAAATGGAAATTAAAAATTCTTAGATAAATTAGAATTGAAGCACGTCATTCTAAAGCCTATGGGACACAGCAAAAATAGTTCTAACAGGGTGGTTTATAGCAATAAATGCCAATATCAAAAAAGAAGGAAGATTTTTTAATAAAAACCTAATAATGCGCCTCAAGAAAGTAGAAAAACAAGAACAGCCTAAACTCAAAACTGGTAAAAGAAAGTAAATAATAAAGCTTTGAGCAGAAATAAACCAAATAGAGACTATAAAAACAACTCAAAAGATCAGCAAAATGAAGACTTGGGTATTGGAAAGATAAACAAAATCTACAAACCCTTAGCTAGGCTAAGGAGGAAAAAAAGAGAGGACTTAAAAAATAAAATCAGAGATGAAAACAGAGACATTAAGCTGATACCACAGAAATACAAAAGATTTTAAGAAACTATTATTAACCACTATATACCAACAAATTACATAACATAGAATAAATAGATAAATGCCTGGACACTAAAATCTACCAAGATTAAATTGCGAAGAAATGGTAAAATCCGAACATAACAAGTGAGAAAATTAAATCAGTAATAAAAATTCTTTCGTCAAAAGCAAGCCCAAGACCTGATAGCTTCAGTGCTGAATTCTACCAACATTTAAAGAGAACTAACACCATTTATTCTCAAACTATTCCAGAAAATTGAAGATGGGAGAGTACTTCTGAACTCATTTAATGAGGCCAGCATTACCCCAATATCAAATCAGACAAAAACGTCACCACCACAACAAAACTACAAGCCCTGATGAGCATAGATGCAAAATTCTCAACAAGATATTAGCAAACCAAATTTCATAGCAGATTAAAAATATTGTTTACTATGATCAAGTGGAATTCATCCAAGGAAAGCACGGATAGTTTGACACATGTAAATAAATAAATATAACATACCATATTAACAGAAAAAAAGACAAAACCCATATGATCATTTCAATAGATACAGAAAAATTATTTAACAAAATTTAACACTCTTTTTATGATAAAAACTCTCAGCAAATTAGCTATAGAATGTATCTAATATCATACTGAACAAGGATAAGCTTATTCCTTATCAGGAATAAGATAAGGTTGCCCAGCTTTACCACTTTTTTTCAACGTGGTACTGGAAGTTCTAGTCAGACCAATTAGACAAGAGAAAGAAATAAAAAGAATTTAAATTGGAAAGGAGGAAGTTAAATATCTGTTTGCAGGTAACATGACTTTATATGGAAAAAAACATGACCACCAAAATACTAATAGAAGTAATAAATTTTGTAAAGTTGCAGTATACAAAGACAACATACCAAAATCAGTAGCATTTATATACACTAATAGTAAAATATCTGAAAGATAAATCAAGAAAAAATTTATTTACAATAGCTACAAAAAATAAGACATCTAGGAATACACTTGACTAAGGAGGAAAAATATTTCTACACTGAAAACCACATAACACTGTGAAAGAAATTAAAGAGGGCACAAATAAATGGAAAAATAGTCCATATTCATAGATTGGAAAATTTATTGTTAAAGTGACTGTACAACACACAATGATCAATTTAATGCAATCCTATCAAAATGCCAATAACATTCACAGAAAAAAAATTATAAAATTCATGTGGTACCACAAAAGACCTTAAATCACCAAAGGAATCCTGAAGAAAAAGAACAAAACTGGGGATATAATGCTGTCTGATTTCGAAATATAGTATAAAACTATAATGATCAAAATAGCATGATATTGGCATAAAAATAGACACACTGACCACTACAGCAGAGTAGAGAGCCCAGATATCAATTCACATATCTACAGTCAAATGATTTTTGATAAAGATTTTAATAACACATACGGGGGAAAAGGCGGTCCCGTCAATGAATAGTGCTGGGAAAATTGGATATCCACACACAGAAGGATGAGAATAGATCCCTACTGCTCACTGTATTAAAAAAAAATGGATGAAAAACTTTAATGTAAAACCTGAAACTCTTGAAACTACTAGAAGAACACATAGGGAAATGCTTCATGACATTGGGCTGGGCAAGAAATTTTAATATAAGCACAGGCAACAAAAGCATTAATAGGCAAATGAGATTACATCAAACTAAAAATCTTCACAGCAAAAGATATAATTATCGGAGTGAAGGGACAATCTACAGAATGAGAGAAGCTATTTGTATACGTCTGACAAGTAGTTAATATTCAGAATACATAAGAAACTTAAACAACTCTGTAACAACAACAACAACAAAAACCCCCAAATAACCTTATTTTAAAATGGGTGAAAGATGCTCATAGACATATCTGAAAAAATATATATAAATGCCCAACAGGCATATGAAAAATACTCAACTAATCAGCAAGGAAATGCAAATCAAAGCCACAATGAGATACTATCTCACTCCAATTAGAATGGCTATGATCAAAAAGATATGAAAACAAGTGTTTGTGAGAATGTGAAGAAAATAGAACATTTACACAGTGTTGGTGGGATTGTAAACTAGTACATCCATGAAATAAAACAGTATGGAGTTTCCTTTTGTTTGCTGGTTTTTGTTTGTTTGTTTGTTTTTAATCAAACTTATGGAAAAGGTACAAGTAGGTTACAAAGAATTTTCCTTCCTGAACCATGTGAGGGTCAGTTGCTGATAGTCTCCTGCCTGCCCACGATACAGACACTGAATAGGAAGTCAGCATGGGCATAGTACTCCCAGCTAGTCCTCAGGATGGTGTCATGTCCTCTAGGAAAAGGATCCAGTTCAGGATCATGAGTTGCATTTGGTTGTCATCTCTTTGGTCTCCTTCTGACTGGAAGCTTTTTGACTTTCAGGATGTGGACACTTTTGAAGTGTTCTGAATTTATAGAATGTTCCTCTGTTTGGCTGGTGTTTTCTCATGACTGAATTCAGGTTAAGCATCTTTGGCAGGAGTGTGACAGCAGTGACACTCTTGGGTGGCACATACTTTCAAGGGGCCCATTATTGATGTGCATTTTTACCACTTGGTGAAGATGGTGTCTGCTGGGCTTCTCCAGTGTGACTTTCCCTTTCTAACTAAACAGTGTTTTGTGGGGGACTCTCAAAATCTGTAAATATCCCATTCCTCAGCAAACTTTCAGATCAATTCATATGTATTGATATGAGCATGTAGTTCCCTATAAAAGGCTGTACTGTATTCCATTAATAGTTAATTGTTTTGATGCTCAGATTGTCCCAGATTTGGCCAGTGGAAGCCCCTTCACATAGGCTCCTATATCCTTAAAAAATTAAAAATAGAAACATCATATGATCTAGCAATCCCACTGTTGGGTATATATACACAAAGGAAAGGAAATCAGTATTTTGAAAAGATGTCTGCATTCCCATGAGTTTATTGCAACATATTCACAATAGCAAGCTATGGAATCAACCTACTGTCCAAAAACAAATGAATGAGTTTTTAAAATGTGGTATATTTGCACACTGGAATACTATACAGCCATAAAAAAGAATAGAATTGTGTTATCATGACAACATGGCAGAACCTGGAGAATATCATGTTAGGTAAAATAAGCCAGACACTGAAAGACAAATACTATATGATCTCAGTCATATGTAGAATCTAAAAAAAAGTTGATATTATTGAAGCAGAGAGTAGAACAGTGGTTACCAGAGACTGGAGAGGCAAGGGGAGAGGCAAGAATTGGGACAGGTTGGTCAATGCATACAAAGTTACCATTAGGTAAGAGGAATAAGTTCTGGTGGTTTTTTCTTGTTGTTGTTGTTTTTGAGATGGAGTCTCGCCTTGTCGCCCAGGCTGGAGTGCAGTGGCACAATCTCAGCTCACAGCAAGCTCCGCCTCTCGGGTTCAAGCAATTCTCCTGCCTCAGCCTCCTGAGTAGCTAGGACTACAGGTGCCTGCCACCACGCCTGGCTAATTTTTTGTATTTTTAGTAGAGACTGGGTTTCACAGTGTTAGCCAAGATGGTCTCGATCTCCTGACCTCATGATCTGCCTGCCTCGGCCTCCCAAAGTGCTGGGATGACAGGCGTGAGCCACCGCGCCCGGCCAAGTTCTGGTGTTTTATTGCAAAGTAGAGTGATGAAGGTTAACAGTAAGATATTGTAATGTTACAAAATAGCTAGAAGTGATGCTTTTGAATGTTCTCACAACACAGAAATTATAAATAATGAATGAGGTGGTGAATATACTAACCACCTTGTTTTGATCATTACGAAACATATATATGTATCAAAATGTACAACTGTACTGTGTAAAGATGAAGAACTATGATGTGTAAATTAAAAAAGAACCTGTAGAGCTCTGTTTTCCATCTGATACAACCTTGAATATATGAATAGCTACGATGAGCTTTCTCTTTCATTATGACCATGAAGTGTGAACCAGAAATCAAGTTTTACTGGTTTTTGTTCTAATATTTTGATTTTGGTTGCTGCCACAAAATGATATAGTTTATTTTTCATGATACATATATTGACTGATTTGAAAATGTATTCTTGGCACATTGTCCCACTGAAAGGCAGGTTAGAAAATACGTACCATATGATTTCATTTATCTGTGTGTGGCAGAGGCAGGGTTAAGAGAGTTTGAAAGGGTTAAAAGTAGCTGTCAGTGAGTAGGTGAAATTATGTTTTCTTTCTTTCTTTTTATTTTTGTTGATGTTTTATATTTTTTCTATAGTAAACATACTTTTATAATAATGAAGATAAATTACTGAACTAATATACCAAGTATCCTCCTCACCGTAGTTTTGCCCAGCAGATCACAACAAACACAGTCTGTACTGGTCAGTCATTGGCACGTCTGATCCGTGGCATTTTCTTACATCACAAGTTCTTGGAAAAGTTTTGGCAAAAGGGGCAGTGCAAATAACCCTCAATCCTGGAAACCTATGCAATATGTTATTTTTCCTTTCTGGTTAGTAAATACTGGAATCCAAATACTATTTTTTAAATCATTAAAGCTAAGAGTTTTTTTGTTTGTTTGTTTTTTGTTTTTTTGTCAACCAGCTTCAGCTGAATTGCCTGCTACTTCCATTTACTGACAGCATATAAATAAATGCGTGTATGGTGGCCATAAGGACAAGTTGTGGCAGAACATCTCGTACCCAGGCAGAGAGGCTAATCTTGGTGGAGTTGTTGACATCCTGTGTGACCTTGAGTGAATCATTTGACCTCTGTTTCTGCCTGTCTTTCCTCTTCAAAAAATGGGACACATAACAAAAGCTTGATTTGGAGACTAAACTCGAGCAAGAAAAGAAGTTCATATTATAGTAACAAATACAAATGAATAAGCTCAAGAAACAGGAAACAATTAAGTTTGACATTAGGAAAATAATTATTCACAAATGGAATGATAGTGGTTTTGGATATGGGACTTACCTAGAAATTCTAGAGGTTTTTAGTAAATGCAGATCTGACCTACAATGAGTATTTTAAGTAGATTCAATTTTTGAAGCAATTTTTTCTTTTCTTTCTTTCTCTGTCTCTCTCTTTTTTTTTTTTTTTTTTTTTTTTTTGAGACGGAGTCTTGCTCTGTGGTGCGACCTTGGCTCAATGCAACCTCTGCCACCTGGGTTCAAGCGATTCTCCTGCCTCAGCCTCCTGAGTAGCTGGGATTACAGGCATGTACCACCACACCCCGCTGATTTTTGTATTTTTTAGCAGAGACAGGGTTTCAGCATCTTGGCCAGGCTAGTCTTGAACTCCTGACCTCATGATCCACCTGTCTCAGCCTCCCAAAGTGCTAGGATTAGAGGCTTGAGCCACCACGCCCGGCCTGAAGCAATTTTTTTCTACTCACACAGAATTAAAACAAAGAAGCTTTTTTATTGTTTCATTTAAATTATTTTCAAAAGATGCTTGGAGTTGAACACTGTCATTTTTTCCAGTATTTTTTCATTTATTTCTAATATTAAGATGCCAATGATAGAAAAATTTATTACTTAAGATTTATCGGGTGATCACGATGTTTCCAGAAACTGTGCTAGATTCATTCACTTGGTAACCTAGCAAATATCTGTTGAGTGCCAACTACGTTAGACTCTCTGCATTAACTACGCACTTCCAGCTGCTATGAGAACCAACCTATGCTGTGATATAAAGACAGTATTTGCATTGAAGAAATTTCCTATCTTAAGTGAGAGAACAAATGGAGAAAATAAGCCATTTAACTTCAGGGCAAGAACAGAAGTTCACACTTGCACTAATGCAGGTGAGAAGAGATGTGATGAGAGCGTGGACCACAATAACCTTTACAAAGGACGCAGAAGAGGGAACAAATTCGTATCTGCTTTAGATACTTGATCTCTCTTGAGTTGGTGGTCAAGGGAGTGGGACAGGGAAGGAATGGAGAGTTTTGTCCTGGGTAATCTTCATTAATACAGATTGTGAATGAGAATGTTGGGAAATTGAAGGGGTGTTCAACTAATTTGGGTTATTTTAAATTTGGGACGTATATTAAATACAGAAGGTCACTGAAACACTTGAATATAGGATTCTGGAAGCACAAAGTTTGGTCTGTCCTAGATACAAAAGGTACTTGAGTATAAATACATGCTGGAAATTTCTATTTTTGTTTCTTGTATTTGGCTATGGATAAATTCTTCTTTGGGAATACAGAGACAGAGTAGAGACTCACAAAGAACTATTCTGCTGGTAATTCTTTATGTTTTAATAGTCTGTTTTGGTGGGATAAGCAGAAGGTTTACAGTAACAAGGTCAAATTCAAATAAACTTTTACTTGCAGGATAAATGACCATGAGGAAATAAATTTCTCCAGGATTCCGATTTCTCATTGGTGAAATGAACCAAAGACTGTCCATTTTCATTTTTAGACCTCATGTTTCTTATTCAGAAAAAAAAAAAAAAAAGAAATTAAAGCAACAATTTGCTTAAGCCATTAACTTTCCAGCTGCACTTGGATTTAGGGCTGGCAGATTGTTTGCATCTTGAGAATCTGCACTTCTAGTATGAAGTCAAAGAGGAAATCCATATTATTACTTATAAAGTCAAATCCAATTTATATATTTGACTATTGACTCCAATTGTCTGGCAATTTCAGGTAGATGCAGTTTGGTTATTCTGTCTGAATTTGACTTAATTTTTCTTGAGGGTCACAAAGGTACCATAAGTGTGTTTTATTCTGTGAGATATAAAGGGCAGTTATTCAAACAAAAAAGATCTATAACCAGATCCTGGAGCATGCGTATTTCCACAGGGTTTTTTTCAATTTAGAGATAAAGTGAAGCTCTCAATTTACCAGTTAAAGTAATTTACATCTGATATTAGAGCGGTAGTCTCCAGGGGCCCTTGGTTATTTATTTAAAACTCTCATATCCTCTTTTCCCCAACATTTTTCTCCTTACATTTTTCTTTTTGATCTCATTCACTTGTAAAGTAATGGGGGAAAGTGTCACTTCCTCTCCATTCTAATACTTTTTAACAAGCTTGTACTATCAATACAGTTTCTGTTTATTTATGCAGTCTTATTAACTCATTTATTCAAGCAATATTTATTGAATACCTACTAAGTGCTAACAGGCTGCTGTGCTGGTGCTGAGGATGTAATGATAATAGAGAATGATGTGGCCTCCTGCCTCCGCCCCCATGAAATTTCCAGTCCAGCCCTCCCAGCGAGTCTGAAAGTGCAGTTCATTTTGTAATTGACATAGCTGAATGATCAGTAGTCAGGAAAGGGGAGGAAAGCTGCATGTACCATCTGTCCTGAAAACTGCAGGGGAATTTTAGGGAAATCAGACGTAATCACAGATTATATTTAGAATAGGATTGAACAGAGAACATTAACTTAAGGTCATAACATCCCTTGTAGGCATTTATTCACTGTTGTGACATGACTTTATTAAAGCACTTAGAATAACAGACAAAATTAAGTCTTAGTTTTTGTAAGATTAAAAGTTGAGTAGAAAAAGCAAATATAGGTTGGCATGGTATTTCTACGTATAGTATTGCTGAAAGTGTTCATTTTATAAGGATGCTCTCAAGTAAAGGGTTTCTTAAGAGTAGGGTTATAATCCAAAACTGGGATGATATTCTAGATCAATTTAAGCAAAAATGAAATTGAATAAATATTAATGAAATGTCAAAAACAACTTTATTCTGTATACTCTGCTTGCTCTCATGATATTCAAGTACCTTATGAAATATTTTGTTTTCACCCAATTTCTTATGTCAAATACACCGTAAGTTTTGAAAATGGAGATGGTAAAAGCTATGATCACAATGTATCTTATCAGGAAATTATTGACCTGCACTTCATTGTGTTGAGCTGAATAAGAATGATTCCAAATCTTGATTTTTCCCTCTAAAAACATTTATCATTCATTTTCTTAATATGATTTTTTAAAAGAAAGATACTAAACTTTCTTGAAAATAAACTAAAATGATTGTTTGTTAACAATAAACAATTAGATAACTTAAGTGAAGTCGGGTCTTCTGGGTGGGCAAATGACAATGCGTAAATCATCAGTTCTGGGACAGGATAAGGAGAGGGAGCTGGGCCTTAGGGACTGCATGGTTCATATTTATAGTTGAAGGTTCTGAGGAAGCTCACAGATGTGATCTTTATTAATCCCAATATTTTATTTTATACCTGAATTTATAATTGGGTCTTAAAATCAAATGAGATGTCATTGCATGACCATCTGTTGTTTCAAAAATAAGAGGCACACTCAGATGTTGTCAATGGCCACTTTAAAAAGATGAATTCTCATGTTCCAAAGCTGTTTTTGAAATATTTTCAGAAAATTTTTCATTTTAATAGAAAGAAAAATTATGAATGTAAGTGGAAACATTCCAACAGCCTTCTGTCTACTGCTTAGAATAAATAAATGGCAAGATATGTTTTATTTCCTAGTGCCCTTCCTCACTCACTCACCACCCCATCGTGGTGCTCACGACGATTTGAGTTTTTAGATGATAGAAAGACTGCAGTCTTCCATGCTCAGGCCCAGCCTAGAAGTCAACAAACAGCATGGCAGAGAGTGGATACCATTTTGTTCCCAGAGGCAGCCCCTTTATAGGCATTAGTGGTGACATATCTGGCAGGGGGCTGGGTTGAGAGATTCTACATCATATATGCATGGTGTGGTTGGCAGGATGTCTGGAAGGATTATAGTGTCTCATTTTCTAGATCTGCCAATCTGACATCGGGCCAAAACATGGGAAAATAGAGGCAAGGATGTTTTCTACCTTGTTTTGATTTTCTTTAACATACACCAAATAATTTTATAGCAATCATTTTATTTTGTCCTCTGAATTGTGCTGTAATTATTTCTGAGCTGTTTATCAAGTTATGCAAACATGTGTGCATATAGATTTTTTATTTATGGCTACCTAAAATTTATGGATGTATATACATACCATATATAATCTTGGTATTACATATGTGTATGTGTATGTATGCATACACACATGCATACAAGCAATTCAATACCATGAAAGCAATAATCCCAAATAAAAACACATTCCCAAAGCATGACTTGTCATTCTTTATTCATTTGTCATTGTAACTCAAATATGAATTCAGGTTTCTAAAACCAAAAGACTCAGTACAGAAACCCAGGGTATCATGTGCAGGGGTGGGGGTGAAATGTTCTGTTCATTCTGACCTGAGGGCTGGTTGCACCTGTCAGAAGACCTCAATTTTAACAGAGCTAACATCCATAACTAGTATGTAGCTTTCAAATCCCAAAGCCTGCATGTTCCTGAATCACACCATTAAATTCCCCAGGAGAGATCCCCTTGAATGGTCTTCTGCTTTAATGGAGGAAATTTCTGCCGATCACAAGTTTAAGGAATAACCATTTTCTCCTGGTTCCACCTTCCCTACCTTCTTTTACCTATCTGTCACGCCTGGATAGGCCATTCTTTGTTTGAATGTCTAAACAAAGCTTAGAGGAAAAACATTTAAAGAAATAAAAAGGAGGGTAACCATTCCAGCAGTTTCTCATCGGAACTTTAATGGTATATCTGTGAAAAAGTAATAAATGGGCTATAGTTCATTAGGCAAGAATAAATTTCCCTCTATAATTTTATCTTTGTTTAATTGAATATTTAATTAGTATAAATATAAAACTAATTTTTGAATGTGTTCAGTACATTTAGCAAGAAGACTTGGTGCTGAGCTCTGTAGAGAAGCACTTCTGCAGATGCAGACAGCCACCGTGCCCTCCGTGTCCTCCTCGGTGTGCTGATAGAAGTGAGTGGGTCATTTGGCATTAGCAAAGGAGTAAGTTCGCATTTGCACTGAGCTGGATCTTGCCAGACTGTGCATATTGGAACCCGCAGACAGAGGCTGCTTTCACGTTGATGAATGGGTTTTTTCAAGCGTTCTGCTCCCTAGTTATGAGAAGGGTGACCCGGTCAGGAGACGACTTTATGAAGCTATAAAAAATGTATGTCACTTTGGACTCTCTAATGTCACAGGGAAGGGGAAAAAAAATCTGTGCAAAAATGGCAGGGTAATAAGGCTGTTTTCAATGCTCGAAATAGCTTTCTGTCTACAGTCATATGCAGCCCGAAACCCGGGCCATAAAGGGTGTCCTGGATGCATTGTTGTTGAATAGATTAGGAAAAAACAAAATACATATATATATATATATATATATATATATATATATATATATATATCGCTTTGTTTGGCTTTTCTTGCCTTCACAGAAATGCTTATGGTGATGACAATAAGACATTTCAAAATGCAGGTCTGGTGGTTCTGTGTCAGCACTAGGAAAGGTGCAATGCCTTTTTAAAAGCAAGCAATCTACTCAAGGTGGTGATGACTTTTAAGTATGCAGAGAAGCCAGAAAGGGAGGCACTACAAAGCAAACATATTTTGAAAGGGGTCTTTTCATCTAATATTTTATAAAGTCTTTCCTCTGTATCACAAAGATATTTCTTTTTTTTTTTTTTTAAAGGGAGGTTTTCCAGGTACACTTACCCCTTATGCTTTCCGTTGAATACTCTGGGGTTTACAGATAGGGACATGTCAATTTCAACAAAAGCAGCCCTCTGTAGACCCATAATTTAGCATTCGTTGAACTATTTCATTCCTCTCATCAATATGCATATTTCCCAGTATCAGGTGCTTTCCTTTTTGATATGTCACGCATTTCATAACTCATGTTCAGATGTTAATTTACACAAGATAGGGAACACAGGGGAGCAAGGTCAGAGGTTTTGCCTTTATTAGGGCTTCAGTTAGTCACAGGTGAACTTTGGAAAGTCTCAACTGGATTCAAACAACTGGTTGAATCTTACGACAGTGGAGCATCCCCTTCCAAATCCAGATACACTTTGTCATTCCTTTTCTGGAACTTTAAACTTTCCCCATTAACATACCTGGAAAGAGGAAAAATATGTAAAAGGCTATGAGCTCAATATTCCAGTTATAGCAAATGTGAGGCTCATAGATAGTTCTGAAGAGAGAGGGAGAGAACTGAATTTTTCACCCGTGGACACTAATGTGATATTTCTTTATCTTTTCCTCATGAAGATGTATGACTATCAGGTAGCTTTCTAGCCCCGGCCATGGACGTTGATTTTGCTTGCACTGGTCACTATGCTTTGCAGTATGCAGTCTCTCCATTCTGCCCAAACTGACCCAAAACCCATGAAATGCCATGCTCTAAGAATATTCCCCCAAATGGGAAACTACTTTGTGCAACAACAAAACCACTCAACGAAGTCCACTTTCCTGAAGAAATAGGAGTATTAGACTCATACAAGGAGCTGGCAGTTAAGCAGGCAGAGAGAAAAGAGAGATAGGAAAATGCTGAATCATAGGGAGGCAGAGACTACTGAGATTGCTGCCTGCACCAAAAAAGTTATGGCATCAGAGCACATTCCAGGCCTCCCCAGGACCTCACTAATTAACAGCTCATTCTGACCTCCCTGGGAGTTATAAAACTCCATCACCTGGAAAGTCCTGAGCTGTTTTCTCTTTGCTGCCTGAGCGAGCTGACCTAATACAAGAGCATATGTTCATATTTTAAAAAGAGGCCTCATCCTACTAAACAGTATTTTTGAACTTTACATTAAAAGCAATCCAGAAATAAAAGGGGAACAGACCTATACTTGTCTTTAAAGTATTTTAAAGAAGAGAGTAAATATGTACTCAATGGAGGCTTAAGATGCAAGTTAAGATGGGAGACCCTGCCGGGCACAGTGGCTCATGCCTGTAATCCCAGCACTTTGGGAGGCTGAGGCTGGCGGATCACAAGGTCAGGAGATTGAGACCACCCTGCCTAACAAGTTGAAACCCAGTCTCTACTAAAAATACAAAAAATTAGCCTGGTGTGGTGGCACATGCCCGTAGTCCCAGCTACTCAGGAGACTGAGGCAGAGAATCACTTGAACCCAGGAGGCAGAGCTTGCAGTGAGCTGAGATCGCACCACTGCACTCCAACCTGGGCGACAGAGTGAGACCCCATCTCAAAAAAAAAAAAAAAAAAAAAAAAAAAAGAAGACCCATGAGGTAAAAGAAAATAAAAGCAGATTCATTAAAATTGCAGTGGACGCTGATATAAGAGGGAGATCCCGTGGCATTTTCAGTCCCGGATCTCGTCGGCCCAACGTATTCTCATGGTTTAATATCATATGAAGGGTGGGTGAGCAAGGAGCACCCTCTGCCCAAGAAACAGGCAAAAAGGGGGTGCATTGTCTGTAAAGAATCTTAAAAGAATCATAAAACTGACTAAAGTAGATCTTTTTATTAACACAACCATTCCCTCCCTATCCTCAACCCTCAGAACTCTATTGCTATTTTGCACGGTGAAGAATGTGAGTCTTCACAGTATAAAATGGAGAAGTTCTTGAGTAGAAAATTTGTGACTTTTCAGCCTCAAGAAATCAGAAGGTCTAACTTTGTCACAACAAATGCTCCCAAGAGAACTCTGAAGACAGATATTTAGTGTGAGGTTTCATTTTTTCTAAGTACCCACGCTCTCCAAGTCTTTTAGTCGATAGCATAAAACAGATATTTTCTCAAGAAAAATTCCGCATCACTTAAGAATTTATTAACAATTTACATAATTGCTTAAGTAATCTGCATAATTGACAGAAAGTTTAATATGACCCTAGTTCAACTGTAACACTTACGGTTTTAAACTGAAATTGGTATAATTCATTTATGAGAGTAATTAAGCCATGGTGTCTAACAAATACATCGCATGCTGCCTGAGGCCCTCAAGACCAGAACATGCTATTAGAATGTTTTATTTAAATATGTCAAATCTGTTCATCTCCACAGTCACCCATGTTAAACTAGAGCAAATGGTTTATTTGACCTTGAGCTTCGTGTTTTTGAGAAAAGGGTATTTGAGGCACATAATTCAACTATTTTTCTAGACAAATCCACAAGCCAAAGTATCTAAGGAAAGGCTAAGATTTACTTATATTTTACTTCTGGAAAGTGTTCACATTCTACGATAATCACAAAAGTTCTTAGACATATATTTTTGTAGTAGCAAGACCAAGTAAAAAACCCCAAGATAATGAATTGCTAGGTTATAACAAGATGACTAATATTCACAAGTGTGAGAGAAGTGGCAGATCTATCTACCTTCCCTGAAATGCATACTTTTTATATTTAAATGCATAATTCATTCAACTAATTGAAGGGCACTCATCTCAAACAGAAAATAGTACTGCAAAGAGCCGCTGCATGTGCCTAGGGAAGGGCAAAGATTAATTTGACCAAGAGTTGGTGGCAGGTAACATCTCTTCACTTGGAAAACATCAGATCTCGACTTCACTTTGTTGCTGCCACCGGTGCAGCATTAGGGACCTAAAGAATACGGATGAGGGCCAGCCTTCAGTGGCATGGTTACATAGACAGAGTCGCTCTTGGGCACACTCAAGGTGTATTGTTTTGCAACATTCCCATGAATATTCCAAAGAAAATCCTATAATGCAGCCTCGTGCTTGAATGCTTGACACCAGACTCCAACACTGCAGGCATCTTCATTCCCTCCCCTGTTCTGTCCCTAGCACTTTTTTTTTTTTTTGAGACGGAGTCTCGCACTGTCGCCTCAGCTGGAGTGCAGTGGCGCGATCTCAGCTCACTGCAGTCTCCACTTGACAGATTCAAGCGATTCTCCTG